>NC_071511.1:49434062-49739921 GCF_027887155.1 Malaclemys terrapin pileata
CTAGAAGCTGGACCTGCTGATGGCTACTTCTGGGGCATAGCGGTGTGTCAGAACAGGTAGAAACTAGACTGCCTTAGCCGGGCAGCACCGCCAACGGGACTTTTAACAGCCCAGTCGGCGGCGCTGACCAGAGCCGCTGCGACACAGTGCTTTACGTTCCGCTACCCAGTACTGGGTCGCAACCCACAGTTTGAAAATCACTGCCCTAGAGGATCATCAGCTGACTGATCTGTGGGGTCAGAGATATGGGAGCTCGGGGAAGGACCAGAGTAGCAACCACAGCTTGGTGGGTGATAAAGCAGGCTCAGGTAAGCCACAGAGCACTCCAGTTTCTCTGATAGATATTAACTAGCAGGCAGCCTGGGGATGGGGAAGCAGTCCTGCCACCCTCCGTGAATGCTTGCTAGACCTGATGGGGTAAATGTGGCGAGGGTGGTAGTAAGGGGCTGATTGCACTGTCTAGGGTTGGATACAGGAAGGCAGGTGGACATGGGTTAAGAGGAGAAAACAGGTCTAGCAATTGTAAATTAGAAGCTGCTGTAGCCTCTGTTTGAGATGAGATGGTCTCTGGCGTGCAGCACCAGGAGAGAGGGAGAGGGAGAGGGGAGGCAGGCAGGCTGTCTTTGAACTGTGTGTATATGTTGCACATGTGGTGACCTGGCTAGGTGAGGCTGTGCTAGCTGTGAGGAGAGCCAGAGGCGAACCAAGGCAAAAGGGATACCTTTACATTTTATAGGGAAAACCCCCAATTGTACCAGGAGCACAAATAATATCGAACATTACCAAAGACTTACTACTTATAATAATAAGCTATATAGGTGACGAACTCATTAATCTTTGTGTGCTTGTCCCTGCTGTGCGGTTGGTACCAAATGCATTGCTGTTAACAAGAACACAAGAGCTCACTCAACAATATCCTGTGTCACTTCAGAGAAGAATCAATGTTTCCTCTCTTTGGCTGTAAGTCCAGTTCCACTCTTGCTAGTTCCACTCTTGCTGTCCCGTCCCCCCCCCCCCTTTTTTTTTTTTTTTTGCTCCTCTTCGGCTCAAAGTGCTCCTTAGATTCTGTGGCTGTACCTCTTTGCGCCGAGTTTATCCACACCTAGTGGGCCCTCACCTGGCCATTGGGCATCTTTTGAGCTGTGTTCCGTCAAGATGTTCAAAGAGTTTCTCTCTGTTTTCAAGTACTGTAGGTGTTTTTTTGGAGGGGGGCGGGGTGGTTCTCGTTTACCATTTTCAGGATCTGTCGGCATCTCACGCAGCTTTGATCAATTCCCTTTTTCCCCAATTATATTTCAGATTTTTTTCCCCCTTTTGATTCTCTCTCTCCAGTAAGTCTGTAGATTTGATTTCCCTCCCTTCTCTAACAGTGTCTGCACACATACCCAGGTCTGTTTTTGTTTGTTTGTTTTTTTCCTGCTTCTCCTGACCTGAAACCTTTTCCTATTTTTCCTTCTTTCCTCTTTTTCGCCTCTCAGTCCCCTGCTTGTATTCTCCTGTTCTTTTTTTATTTGCTCAGCCCAGCTCCGGTTCGCCCGCTAGCTCAGCATCTCCATTCTCCTTCTCTAACACTTCTGCCAGTTGCCCCTTTGACTGGCTTCGGGACCCCCTCCCCAGCACAATCTGCCCTCTCATTGGCCATCTCTCTCCCCAGACAGTATGCTGGGCAGCTGCCGCAGGTGCTAATGCCAGGTGCGAGTTACTACCCATACGCTATGTAGTATCTGTTTGTGTGTATATGGGTGTGAGCATCCAGGGGTGTGTCCACGCATGTCTGATGTGTGCCATGCAGTGGAGGGGTGTGTGTGCCACGTGCCATTCGCTTCCATTCGCTTCTCTCTTCTCCCCCACTGCCATCCTGCGCAGGCAGCTGCCGGCTTTGTGGTGGGAAAGGAAAGGAAGTGGTTCCCAGAAATCCCAGGAGAGCTCTGATTGGTCTGTGGTGAGCTCATCTGTAATTCCCCTTGCATGGGGGGGGGGGGGTGGCGTGCAGAGGGCTGATGTCAGCAGGAAGCCAGGCTGATGCAAGAGGGTGCAATGAAGTTCTGTGACAGCGGAAAGAGAGAGGGTTGGCTTTCCTGCTCTGGCGGCATGTGTGTCCTGGGCGTGTTTGTGTGTGATCTGTGGGAAGTAAGAGCTGGTAATACATGAGCTGGCTGCATTGTCCTACTGAGGTGCTATAAGATGGCCCATCATTGTGGTGTTGGGGCTCCTAACCAGGTTCCTGGCTGGGGACATGCCCTAGCGGAGAGTTGTGTCTAGATCTCCTGTGCCAACCCTGAGCAGCATGGAGTTGATAAATTCCTCTCTCTCCATTTCCATGCCCCCACCCCCACCCCAACCCTTGCTATGGTGCAACTCAAACTGCAGGCGCATGGCCATGGGGTTAAACCAAAACCACACTCGGGCAGTGCCGAGTTAGCCCCTGAAGAGCGACATGTGCATTGAAACAAATACCCCAGACCAAGCAGCTGTTCTTTGCCTCGCATTGGTCAGGGGGGACAGGTGTTTAGCCTGGAACCCCCATGCTGTGCCCGCTCCCCATTTAGTACCACAGGGCCTGGGCCACTTAGTCCCTTGAAAGTAATCCTGGGAATTCTCTGGCCTGTGTTTGCAGGGGCTCAGAGCAGGTGATCCGAGTAGTCTGTTCTAGCTCAAATGCAGGGCATCTACTGATTACCCCCTGGCCAAGGGTGGCACAGAGGCACCTGGCCTGCTGGCAGGGTCGGGGATGCAATTGCCTGAGGCGCCCTGGAGATGGGATCTCCTGCTGGAGCCTCCTGTGTTTTTCTTCTGGAGGCTGGTCGCTGACTTGCACCCCAGCCCCGTCTGTGTAAGTTCCCTGTGTCAGCATGGGGGTGTGAGCTATACACCCGCCAGTGGCCGCTGCTCGGCAGCGAGTGTCTCCTCGCCCCTGGATCAGGCCAGCAGCTGCTGTAGCTCTTGGCTTTGAAGTGGTTTCTCCAGTGGTAATGACAGTCTGCCTTGCTGGCTGGCATAGTCTTCCTCTGCCCTGAGCCTCCCCTAGTGCCCACCTGCTGGGCCAGCCTGTGGCTTCTGTGGGGTTGGCTGCTGCATGATTTAAACCTCTCTCTGGTTCGCAGCCTCTTAGAAGCCTCTGGGATAACAAGCAGGGGGGATGATTCCTGACGCCCCACTTTGATCCTACCTGTGGATCCAGGGAGCTGCCCCCAGCCAGGGCTGGGGGGATCCTACAGGAAGGCTCAGCAGGGTTTTATCTCTCTCCAGATGCACCCCTCGTATGAGGTATCTGCCCACGGGGGTTTCTGGTCTGTCCTGCAGAGCAGGTGTGATTAAAGCAGACTTGGTATCTACCTCTCCCGTGGGGGCAGGGAACTCATCCTGTGGCCGGGCAGTGTTGCAGGGGGTAGCAGTGGGGATAGGAGCCGCGTGGGAGCCCCTGCTATCCAGGGAGGTGGGCTGACCCTATGCTTCTCTCTCCTGCAGGATGAGCAGATTGACTGGGAGAAGCCGGTTCTGACCCAAGCCGAGATTGAGCAGAAGATAAAGGAATACAACAGCCAGATCAACAGCAACCTCTTCATGAGCTTGGTGAGGCCAGGAGCGCAGTAGATCTGCGCCTGGGCGATGGGGCATAGCAAAGAGCTTAGAGCTTCAGATTCAAACTCTCAAAAAGGGGCTATGCCCAGAATCCATTCCAGGGGGATCATGGCTCCATGTCCAGGTCTTCTGTGCTCCCAGGGCTGCATCCGGAGCCCATTCCAGGGGGCACAAGGATCCAACTCTGGGTGTTCCCTGCCCCCCAGGGGCTGCACCCAGAGCCCATTTCATGTTCACCACCCCATTTTCCTGCCCCACTCCCCAGCTCTGCCCAGCTCATTCTCTCTTTGACTCTGCCTCCTCCCAGAACAAAGATGGCTCCTACACTGGCTTCATCAAGGTGCAGCTGAAGCTGATTCGGCCGGTCTCGGTGCCAGCCAGCAAGAAGGCGCCCTCCATTCAGGACGTCAATAAGGCACCACGCTCCCAGGTGGTGACGCGCCGCACGTCCTTCTACCTGCCCAAGGACACGGTCAAGCACCTGCACATCATCTCCCGCACCCGCGCCAGCGAGGTCATCGAGGCCCTGCTCAAGAAGTTTATGGTGGTTGACAACCCCCGCAAGTTTGCTCTCTTCGAGCGAGCTGAGAAGGATGACCAAGGTACCTGGCCTCCTCTCCTCCCTTGGGCTCAGTCCCTATTTCATCCGGCTTTAAAACCAGCCAGAGCTATTCCCGGTGTGTAGATTATACTAGGGTGACCAGATGTCCCGATTTTATAGGTACAGTCCCGATTTTTGGGTCTTTTTCTTATATAGGCTCCTATTACCCTCCACCCACCCACCCCCATCCCGATTTTTCACGCTTGCTGTCTGGTCACCCTAGATTACACTGACCAGCAGGGCTTAAGTCTTACCCTGCCACAGTGGCTGCCCCACTTCCTCACAGCGCCCCCTGCTGGGAGAGGCTGGGGCTGGACTAGCTGGGAGCTCCCCCCCACAGCCAGCATTCCTGTCCCACTGCCCCAGCGCCCCCTATTGGGAGAGGTTGGGGCTGGAGTAGCCAGGACTCCCCACAGCCAGTGCCCCATGTCCCCTGCTGGGAGAGGTTGGGGCTGGAGTAGCTGGAGCCATCTGCTCCACTGTACTGAGCTGCGTGGCCCGTCTGTCATTGCAGTGTACCTGCGGAAGCTCTCAGACGAGGAGCAGCCCCTGCATCTCCGGCTGCTGGCTGGCCCCAACGAGAAGGTCCTCAGCTTCGTTCTGAAGGAGAATGAAACCGGAGAGGTCAATGTGAGTCTGGGAATGCCTGATGTGTCTCGAGTGGGAGCCTGAGTCCCTCTGGAAGCCTATGGGTTGTGGGAAGGGTGTTACAGCACTGCCCCCTGCTGGCTGCTTCGCTGACTGGCCCTGATGGCAGGGCCAGACGGCTGGAAAGGGGGAATTGAGTGCAGAGGGGTGTCACAGATTCTTGTAAGCGCCCCTTCCTGGCTACTCACCAGGCTTGCTGCAAGGAGAATCCGAGCCTCTGTCCTCAGTATCCCCAGGATGCTTCAAGCTCCTGGAGCCAGGGCCGGCTCTAGGCACCAGCACTCCAAGCATGTGCTTGGGGCAGCACTTTTTCCAAGGGGCAACACTCCAGCTCCTTTTTTTTTTTTTTTTTTTGCTTGGGGCGTAAAAAGCCGAGAGCCGGCCCTGAGCGGAGGTGAGCTGCGGCGGTGGAGGCGTGGGGAGGGCCGCAGAAAGTAACCGGGGGGCGGGGGAGCAGAGGAACCGCTCCCTCCCAGCTCACCTCCGCTCCACTGCCGCCTGCTCCCCTGAGCGCGCCGCTGCTCCGCTTCTCCCCGACAGGCTTGCCTCGGAGGGAGGGGTAGGAGGGGAAATGCGGCACGCCCAGGGGAGGAGGCAGGGCCAGGGATTTGGGGAAGGGATTGGAATGGGGTGGGGAAGGGGCAGAGTTGGGGTGGGGCCGGGGGGCACGGGAAATTTTTTTTGCTTGGGGCGGCAAAAAACTTGGAGCCGGCCCTGCCTAGAGCCTGAACGGAGTCCAGCCACTGCCCTGGTCTCAGGATCCCTAGGCACACTCATGGCACAGACCTCGCATCTGGCCACCCCGCTCCAAGTGCTGGAACCCGCTGTACAGTCACCTGCCCTTTGGGGCACAGCGCTGACCCTTCACACTCCCCAGTGCGTGAGCACACCCCGCTCTCAGAACTCCTCCCGAAAGGGGTGATGCCGGTTTCAACTTAACTCTCTCAGGGGCGCACAATAGTTGGGAAGCCGTGCACACGCGCACACTCGCTTTGTACAGTCTTTCAATTTGATGCTCTTTATATATGTTGATGTGATGGGCAGGAGATTATAGACCGTACAAAACAATCAAACACCCTAAACGCGATGTCCCTCACTAGCTTACCCTTCCCTTGGGGAACATCTGTGTTCTGGCAGGTGGGCACCCCCTTGCCTAGCCTGTCCCTGCTGCAGCCTTCCTCTTCTTCATCTGCTGCAAAAAATGGCTCACTCCTGGACCTTTCCCCTCTGTGAGCTCCTTTATAGACTCCAGGGGGGGGGCACCTGCTTCCTTTATTCTCCTCCTGGTAACTTTCCAAACCCCCCTCCCTTCAGACAGGGGCAGGAAGTGTCTTTTCCCAGCTGGAGCAATCCCCTTGTCCCAGAGCATTTTACTTTGAGTAGAGGATTGATTGTTGTATGCTGATTAGTCCCCATTATCTCTGACCTGGCAGAGACAGACATGACCCTGCTAAATCTTGGGGGATCCACATACAGACAGGTGTTCCCTGACACAGTCAGTTCATGCTACAATTTCATAAAATCATCCATTCCAGAGGATAAGGGGAACAATGGGATCAAATAGGGGAGCTCGGCAAGGTCCCATTTGGGACGTGGGCATGACAGGGTAGAAACAGAAGGCTACGCCTGAGAGCATGAGATGGGGACAGTGAGGTGCGGGGCACTGCCCCAGCATAAGAACCTCAAACCCCTCTTGCCATTAGGAGGGAATCCGAGATCACTGCTGATTCCTGTAAGGTTAGGTCGGTATGGGGCAGTGTAGTTGAAGGATACTGGACCGGAGCCCCCTGCTGTTCCAGTCGTGGACCCCATGCAGTACTACCAGTGCCCTTCAACTGACTTGCAGCCCTGGGCTCCCTCTTTTTCTCCCCCTGCCAATGCCCATCAGTCCTAACCTGCAGCCATCCTGCTATTTCTGTTATGGACCCCACTCAGCTCTGTTGATGCCCCTCCATCCTGACCCACAGCTTTCCCCCACCACCCCCGCACACTAGTCCAGCCTTGGGTTTCAACCCCGTAATCTCCCGAGAGCTCTGCTAATGCCCCGCAGCCCAGACCCACTACCTGGGTGATGCTGCACACCGTGGCACAGGCTCCCAGGGTGACAGGCTCTCTTCCCTCTCGCCCTGCAGTGGGACGCCTTCAGCATGCCCGAGCTGCACAACTTCCTGCGCATCCTGCAGCGCGAGGAGGAGGAGCACGTCCGGCAGATCCTGCACAAGTATGCGTGCTGCCGCCAGAAGATGCAGGAGGCACTGACTACCGGCACCCCGGGCTGAGCCACCCTGTCCCGGACCTGACACTCCAACTGGCACCAGGTGGCTAGGAGAAGAGGCGGCGAAACCAGGCGGACATGGACGGATCCGCTCCGGGACTATGCTTGTGGGTTGGGAGCTCCCCTGCGTGGTGCAGGGAGGTGGGGGGGGGGGGGGGGAGTGTGGGAGGGGGTGGCGGAGGAATGGGAGGTGGGTGGCTCCCCCCTGGGGGGCTCTGGTGCCGTGTGAGGCACAAGTGTGAGCGATGGAGGGGCTGTGTGGGACATTTCCCTTGGGGGGGTGGGGTGAACTGCCCCCCCATCATGTGTGCATATATGTGGGGCTGCTGGGTCACTGCTGGGATGGCCGCTTCTGGCTGCGCCTTGGGGAGAGGTGGGGCGGTACAGCCAGTCTGGGTTAATCCTCCTGTCAGGGCCTCTGGCTCCGTTGGGCCTAGCCGTGTCCAGGGATAGATGGTGGCTCAATGTGGACTTTAATGGCAGCCCCTGAACCCTGTTTCCCATTCCTGGGGGGTAGCAATGGACTCAGAGAGTGGGAGGGCCCTGGATCCGTTCAGCCCTGCCCTGTGGCTTGTTAAACAGAACAGCCAAGACTGCCTGATATAGCCAGACCCTAGTTCCCTGGACAGGTGCAGCCACAGGGCGCTGTGCTGGCAGACCTGAGGACTCTCTTGATCCAGCTGCGCTTGGGGCTGTCTGTGGGGGCAAGCCCAGGGGAATTGCTCCAGGGACCAATGCAGCCCTCAAGACCCTGCATTGGTCTTTCCAGGATCCCCATTACCAAAGGTGGCCTCGGTAGAGGGCAGCATCCAAAGGAAGGCCAGGAGGAGCTCAGGGGACCACGTGGGGCAACCCCATCCCAAAGTGTATCCTCAATGGAGCTGGTGCCAGGGATGGGTCTACCCCCATGGGTATCCTGGAGAAGAGGCCCTGGGCGCTGTTGCATGACTAGGTCCATCACATGAATGGAGGGATGACGCCCTACAACCTGCCCCCAGCAACCTCGGTGCATCCTGGCGGGAGCATGGGCCAATAGCAATGGCAAGTAGATAGCATTGGAGGGAGAGGGATGTAGCCCTAGCCTTGGACAGGCCCTAACCTTAACCCTTCCCTGGAGGAGCAGCAGACCCCCGGTACACAGGGAGCTGGGGCACTGGTGCAAGGCTGCCAGGCTGGAGTGAAGCAACCGAGCCACTCCCAATGAGCATGTGGGACTTGAGGCCATGCGAATGCATCCAAGAGGCCACCTGCTTTGCAGGAGGGCCTTGTGTGGGAATTTGAGTTTTTCAGTGAATGTTTTTGAACTCGACTCTGTTGAATATCCCGAGCTTGCCAGGAGGACCGCGCTTCCTGGAGGCTCGGCTTGTGCGTGGTGCTGGCTCTGTGTGGATCAATAAATGATTCGGGGCAAGGCTGTTTTGCTGTTTTGTTTCTTTGGAGCCAGTTTTGGCCCCAGAACGACAACCCTGCAGGCAGATGGTGTCTGCATGACTAGCAGTAGGGCAAGCTCCTATTCGCATAAGCCAGCACTGCCCAGAAGCAGCCAGCCCTTGGGATGAGAGGGGAGTTTAGTCCCCATGCCCCATCCAGTCCTTGGCGCAACCAGGGGAGGGCCAGTGCGTCCGAGCCGGGCACAGTCTAGCTCACTCACCTATGGGGCCTGCTTGTGGTAGCAACTTTCAGTCACCACCTGCCTGGACTGTGTTCCTAGCACTGAGCTGAGAGATGAGGGGCTGTCCCCTTCCTCCCATCTGTGCTGATTGTCCTCTGTGTTTCAAAGTGGAATCCGGCTGGCTGGGGGCATGTTACAAGGGGTTGTGTGGGCATGGCTTCCCTCACTCCACCCACAGGGGAAAAAAATCAGCTGCAGGACAGGTGTCCTGTCTCTGCCCAGCATCAGCTCCTGAGCCTGTTCCCCACCCCCACCCCAGTGGCCTCCCACCATGCTTTGCCAGCCACACCCAGAGGAACAGGCAAAGCCTAAAGGTGCAACAGTTGGGATGCCTGGGCCACACTGAATAGGGAGGCAAAGGGGGAGGGACCATTCAACCATGGGGGCAAACTGACCCTGCCCCTCACCATGTCCGTGCAACTTCCACTTGCTGCCATGCATAGCTGTGCCCACATCTTCCACATGGACCTGTGATCAGCCCTGATGTGACCTGAGGACCTGCTGCCTGTTGGTCTGTTATTCTGTATCCCAGTCCAGGCAATGCTCTCCTCTCTCAGGAGGGGAATGGTGGTCGGGGGGGAGTGGTAGAATCCATAGTATAGTGCACTGCACCCTCCCTTGCAAGCTAACGGCCATTGCAGAAGGCTGCCCTTCTCTGAGGGGTGCCTGTTTGGTTTGGCAACACCGGATTCACAGTCAGAGATTTGCTGAGTCATGAGTTGGCTGGCCCACTACGATAGCCCAAATTTTGTTGGTAAGCAATGGGGCAACCTGCAAGGATTCAGGCTGTTGTCTCACACTATGAATTGTGCAATTCCCCGCCTCCCCCACCCCCACCCCGCGCTGGTCAGAGGTGAACCAATCTCCCAGGGACCCACCCTCAGGAAGAACGGGTGAGCATATAACAAGTTACACTGATATGCCACTCACCCTGCATAAGCCAGACCCTCTTAGAAACACAAGGTTCATTTCCCCTGTCCCTAAAATGCAGCCATCTCTGGGGTGAAGCATGGCAGCGGTTTCCAACTACCCACAGCAGTGATATGCACCAGTGTAGACCAGGAAGTGAAGCTGATGCCAGTATCCACAAGGAGGAATTAGGGAGGTGGAATTGAATTCTCGCTGCTGGGAATTTGCCAGAACATTGCCCCATGCAGCCTTTCCCCCCCATGACTCCACCTTCAGTACCCTCCTCCCCCCCCGCAAGCCTCCCACCCTGTACTGTACATCCCACCCCGGCATAGCAGTATTTGGGGCACTGATCTACAGGATGTCTGAGGAGGACTCATTGCAATTGGTCGAGCAAGGCCATGGGAGATGGGAGACAGAATGGGAACAAAATTGGGGGCTGGAGTTCAGGATCCCCATGCTGAGGCCTGCAGCTGTGATTCCTCAGCCCTACTGGGGCAGGCGGGTCAACGGGATGAACTGTCCCCGGCGGTTTGATGACAGTAATAGACAGTGTGCTGTGGATTGACATTAGCCATAGTCAGGGCAGAGCAGGGCTGCCTCCTGGGAGGGAGTTCCCTACTTCTACCCTTACCCTAAACCCTTTCTATTCCCTGCTCAGCCTGGGAACAAGCCCCCTGCCCTGTCCCTGTCGGGCCTGCAGAGCCAGAGCCGGCTTTAGGACTGCACAGCCTGATTCGAATACCCAGCAGCGGTCCGGGTCTTCGGCGGCACTTTGGCAGCGGGGGGTCCTTCACTCACTCCAAGTCTTCCGTGGCACTGAAGGACCCCCCCGCCACTGAAGACCTGGAGTGAGTGAAGGACCCCTGCCGCCGAAGTGCCGCTGAAGACCCAGACTGCCGCCGGGTGAGTAAAAAAAATTAAAGAATTAAAAAGGCGCCTAAGGCACGGGGCCCGATTCCAGGGAATCGGCCTAAAGTCGGCCCTATGCAGAGCCCATGTAGCTGTGGAGGGCTGGGTGGGTTCCATCCCACTGCCAGCCCAGGCTGGATTCCTGAGCACAGCATGGAAGGCCTCAGCACTGTTGGCCACACGACAGGTAGTGCCAGTGGGTGGAGGAATCTTTCAGACACATGCTACCAGCCAGCTAAATTTGCTGCTGGAGCAGAATGAAGGAGAAGTCCTGGCACCAATGTGCCATTGCCACAGAGCTGCTTCCCCGGCATGACTCCTTCTCTGCCCACCCCATCCAAGCTTCTGATCCTGGGAGAATGAGCGACTACACATGAGGTCTGAGGGTGAGGGCTTCCAGCAGGCCCCCTGGCTCTGTTTCTGGGCGGCACCATAAGGGGTACAGGAACCAGAGCAGGGGAGATGCCCTCCCACTCCCCCAGCACTCATCACAGCTGGGAAAGCTCACCCACCAGGGACAATGCCCCACTAGACTGGGACGCCCAGGTGCCAGCCTGGTGGCAGGTGCCAATGGATCATGCTACGACTATTCTACACTCTGCCTCCACAGAGCCCAACCCTCCTCTACCACCTCCACCCCCAGCCAGGCTATGCCCTGGGGTAGTGTGGGGCAGTTGGGGGGCAGGGACTGTATGTGAGTAGGGGGGAGGCGCAGCGGCAGCAGGTGGACTGGGGGATGTGTGTGATGGGGGGTAGCGGTAGGGGGATGGGGGTTGTGTGGGGGGTGGGAGGAGGATGGGGGCTGTGTGTGCCAGGGGAGGGAGAGGGAGGCAATAGGGGGATGTGATGGGGGGGTGGAGGGGCGGAGGCAGCAGGAGGAGGGTGGGGGCTTTGTGTGATGGGGGGGTGGGAGGGGGATGGGGGCTGTGTATGCCAGGGGGATTGGGGGCTGTGTGTGATAGGGGTGTGTGTGGAGGGGTAGAGGCAGCGAGAGGGGATGGGGGCTGTGTGTGACCGGGGGCAGAGGCAGTGGGACGGGGGCGGGGTGTGCCGGGGGGGTGGAAGAAGGAAGGGGGCTCTTTGTGCCGGGGGGGTGGGGGCAGTAAGGGGGATGGTGTCTGTGTGTGACATGGGGGGCGGAAGGTGGATGGGGGCTGTGTGTGCCGGGGGGGTGGAGGGGCAGAGGCAGCAGGGAAGGGGCAGGGGGTTGTGTGTAACGGGGGCCCAGGAGGAGGATAAGGGCTATGTGTGGGGTGGGGGCAGGAGGAGGATGGGGGGCTGTGTGCGCTGGTGGCGGGGGTGGTGTGGCGGAGGCAGCAGGGGGACTGGGGGCTGTGTGTGACTGGGAGTAGGTGGGAAGAAGATGGGGGCTGTGTGTGACGGGGGGGGGGGGGGGGTGGAGGGGCAGAGGCAGTGGGAGGGGGATTGGGGTGATGTGTGCCGGGGCGGAGCAAGAGGAGGATGGGGGCTGTTTGTGCTGAGAGGGTGGGGGCTATAGGGAGGATGGTGTCTGTCTGTGATGTGGGAGGCGGAAGGTGGATGGGGGCTGTGTGCGCCCTGGGGGTGGGGTGGAGGGGTGGAGGCAGCCGGGAGTGGGAGGGGAGCTGTGTGTGATGGGGGATGGTGTGGCAGCGGCAGAAGGAGGGGGATGGAGGCTGTATGTAGGTGGGAGCAGTTGGATTGTGGGCTATGTGTGATGGGGGAGTGGAGGCAGTGGGAGGGGGATGGGTTCTGTGTGTGACAGGGGTGTGTGGAGGGGCAGGTCAGCAGGAGAGGGATGGGGGCTGTGTGTGCTGTGGGGGTGGAGGGGCGGAGGTCATCCCCTTCTTCCAGTCACCCCATGCATACTGCCAGCTTTCACTGACCTGACCTTTGACACCCCCTGTTGCTCCTCCTCCTTCTCTTTGTCTCACTTCCGGGGCAAAAGGTGCTACCTGGTCACATCCTCCTCCTGGGTCACAGGTTACATAGGTGCAAATAGCTGGGCAGCCTCACCTGCCCTGAGGGCCTCAGCAAAAATCACACACCCAATTCCCACCACGGAAGTATTGGTGCAGTACACTGGGAAACTAAGGTACACACAGTATTAGTATAGGACAGTAAGACTCACATGCAACATAACAAGATGAATAAAACCCCACTTTGTCACACCTGCCTCTGCACTGTGCCCAGCCCTGTGTCTGGGTCATCGGTGAACACCATAAAGGGCTTATCAAAGTCTGGGTTTCCCAGCACCGGGCCCTTGACCAGATCCTCCTTCAGCATGCAGAGAGCCCTCTGGCACTGCCCAGTCCAGACCAACTTGTCTGGCTCACCCTTCTTGCATAGCTCAGTGATGGGAGCTGACACAGAGCTAAAGTGGGGCACAAACCTCCGGTAGCGCCTTGCCATCCCAATAAAGGCTTAGGCCAGTTTCTTAGTCTGGGGAGCAGGCCAGTCTCTGATTGCCCCCACCTTGGCTGGATCTGGCTTTAGGCAGCCGCTCCCCACCTTGTGGCCCAGGTACGACCTATCTGCCATCCCCACCTTGAACATCCCAGCTTTTACAGTCAGCCCTGCAGCCTGGAGGCGACTCAGCCCTCTCTTCACCTGGGACACATGGCCCTCCCATAGGGTTACCATACGTCCGGTTTTTCGGCACTCAAACCCCCATCCGGGGGGAATTGCCAAAAAGCCGAACATGTCCAGGAAAATGCCAGCCAGGCACTTCCCCTCCCGGGGCGGCTCTGCTCCTCCCCTGACTCTTTGGCTCTGTTTAAGAGCTGAGCTGCCCGAGCGCTATGGGTTTCAGGCAGCCCCCTTGCCTCCAGACCCCAGCTGCCGGCCGAGCACTTCCCCTCCCGGGCTCCGGCGGCGCAGGGTCCGGAGGCATGGGGGCTGCACGAAGCCTCTGGCCGCGGCGGCTCTGCTCCTCCCCTGACTCTTCGGCTCTGTTTAAGAGCTGGGCTGCCCAAGCGCTACCAGCTTCGGGCAGCCCCCATGCCTCCGGACCCTACGCCGCCGGAGCCCGGGAGGGGAAGTGCCCGGCCGGGGGCTCAGGGTCTAGAGGCAAGGGGGCTGCCCGAAGCCCAAGCGCTACTGGCTTCACGGTTTGCCGGGCAGCCTCCAGACCCTGCGCCTCCCGGCTGGGCGCTTCCCCTCCCGGGCTCCAGCTGCGCTAGGGAAGCGCCGACCGGGGGCGCAGAGTCTGGGGGCTGCCCGGCAAACCGTGAAGCCGGTAGCGCTCGGGCAGCCCTTTCCGCGTGGCTGGGAGTGGGAGGGAGGAGGGGGCAGAGTTAGGGCGGGGAAGGGGCGGAGTTGGGGCGGGGTTGGGGAAATGGGCGGGGCCAGGACCCCGTGGAGGGTCCTCTTTTTTTATTTGTTAAGTATGGTAACCCTACCCTCCCAGGTCTGGCTAATGGCACAAAAATCATCAATGTATGCTAGGGTAAAATTCTCCATCCCCCTCAGTAACTGATCCACCTGGTGCTTGTAGGTGACCGGCACCTCCTGGAGTCCAAAAGGTAGGACCAGGGACTTGTACAGCCCCAAAGGGGTGACAAAAGCAGGTTTCAACCTGCCTTCTGGATCCAAAGTCACCTGCCAGTAGTCTTTGGTGAGATCCCTGGTCATGGAGTACCGAATCTCCCCCAACTTGTCTAGGATCTCATCAGGCCTATGTATGGGCAGGCACCAGACATGGTGATGGCATTGAGCTTCTGATAGGCCACACAGAATCGGATCGACCCATCTTTCCTGGGGACCAGCACCAGGGGATGGGCCCCCGGGACTGGTGGATTGCTGGGTCACCCCTAAAGCCAGCATGTCTCTGACCTCTCCCTCCAGGGACTGAGCTGTGTTCCCAGTTACTCTGAATGGGGAACACCTGATGAGAGGGCCGGCTCCTGTCTCCACCTAGTGGACAGCTCCGTTAGTGAGCCCAAGCGGGTTGGAAAACAGCTTTTGGTATGAATGCAGCATCTCTCTGATCTGCCTGCTGGGCAAGGGTTAGCTGGTCAGAGAGGGGAATTGGGACTGGCTCCTGTCTCAGTGAAGAGACCCACCAGGGGATCTTCACCTTTTTCCCACTGGCCACACATTCTCCCCATTCAGCTGCTTGATGACCTTGAAGGGCCTGTCCCAGGCAGCTTGCAGCTTATTCTTTCTCACCGGGATGAGCCCGCTGCTTTGCTCACAGCATCAGAGCCAGCATGAGCCACCTCCACCGGGTGCAGGGGGGTGGGGACAGGGCCGGTGCAAGGATATTTTGCGCCCTAGGCGAAACTTCCACCTTGCACACAACCCTCCCTCTCCTCCCCCTGGAGCATTGCTTATTATAAACTTTCAAAAATGAATGCTGCATAATGTGGCATTGTTTATTAGAATTAATACATGTTCAGCTTGAAAATTAATTAATTTCATTATTTAGTCTACATATTTAAAGAAAATAAATGAATAACCTGACAG
This sequence comes from Malaclemys terrapin pileata, assembly GCF_027887155.1. NCBI lineage: Eukaryota > Metazoa > Chordata > Testudines > Emydidae > Malaclemys > Malaclemys terrapin. The sequence continues at coordinate 49,449,108 of NC_071511.1, forward strand.
TGTTGACATTGTTATTGTTTTCACTTTGCACAACATAGCATGGATCTTAAAATAACTACTCCGTCATACAACAACAACTGACAATATCAATATGACAAATTTCAACAACCTACACACGCATATTCGCACATGATAAACATATACAAAGGCCTTGTGTCTGATGAAGTGGGCATTCACCCATGAAAGCTTATGCTCCAATACTTCTGTTAGTCTTAAAGGTGCCACAGGACCCCTCTGTTGCTTTCAACAAAAATAGTTAGCCTCAGTCTACAACCTCCGAAAACTAGTAAACTTAGCATTATAAACCCATAACGGCCTGTCAGATCCCATAACGGCTGCACACGACGAGAAAAATTATGTCATTGCCACTTTGTACCGTAGTGAAGCAGTACGCTTGTGTCCGCAATGCAGAGCTGGCATAGGCTATAGCTGTAATGTACGAGAGAAGAATGACAAGTTAAAATGCAAGTTCAACGACGTTTCTCTTTTCTTTATTCATTCGTTTTCCAGAAATAGTGTAAAAAAAAATTTTGGGGCACCACTTTTGGGCGCTCCCAAATCTTGGCGCCCTAGGCAGCCTCCTAGTTTGCTTAGTGGTTACACCGGCCCTGGGCGGGGTGCATCTCTCTGTCCCACTCAGCTCCAGGGCTTTGGTTACAGACAGGCAGGTATCCCGAGCTTAGCAACTCCTGCCCCCTGCCAGCCAGGTCATTTGCATTTTCACTGACCGCTTTAGTCTCAGCCGATTAATTCCCTGGATTCGGATTCAAATCCTTTGCTGTTCTAGGAGCAGGGCATGGATCCTGTCCCAAAGAGACACAGTCATCCCCCAACAGGAGGTCACACCCGATATCTTGGAAAACCCCAACTACCATGCTCTGGAACTACTCCCTATGAAAACAGTCAGGACTCTGGGGGATCCTCCTCTCTCTGAGCATACTGTCTCCAGGGCAAGAAGCTTACATAGCTTTGACCTTCCTGGGTCTGACCTTGGAGGATTCAGCATCTCCTTCCACACTGTGCGCTTCCCACAGCAAGCCCGTCCAGGCGGGGCTCCTGGGGCAGTCAGAGGGCCCCCCCAACTCCATTGTCAGATGTGACTTTCAGCCAGCCGGTAAAACAGAAGGTTTATTAGTCAACAGGAACACAGCGTAGGACAGAACTTGTTAGCACAGAAATCAGTGACTTTTAGCTAAGTCCATAGGGGGAGGGGAGCCCAGAGCCAGGGTTCTGGTTCTCACCCTGCGTCCCAAGCCAGCCGAGACTGACTTGCTTCCAGCTGCCTGGCCCCTGCCCTGCCCATTGCTCCTCCTCCGGCCTTTGTCTCCTTCCGGGCCAAGAGGCACCTAGTAGCATCCCCCTCCTGGATCTCAGGTTATGTCGGGGTGGTCATAGCATCCATGCTGGCAGCTGGTGCAACCTCTACAAAAGTCACACACCCTTATTCCCACCACCTAGGCATTGGTGCAATACACAGGGAAACTGAGGCACACACAGCATTCATGCAAAACAGTAAGACTCACTTAGAACATAACAAGGGAAAATCCCCATTATGTCACACTGGCAGCTGTGTGTGATGGGGGGGGCAGGAGGGGGCTCTTTGTGCCGGGGGGTTGGAGGGGCAGAGGCAGCAGGGGCACTGGGGGCTGTGCGTGACCAGGGGGCAGAGAAGGAGGAGGCAGGAGGGGGATGGGGGCTGTGTGTGCTGTGGGGTGGAAGGGCAGAAGCAGCAGTGGGACTGGGAGCTGTGTGTACCAGGGGGTGTGGAGAGGCAGAGGGAGCGGGAGGGGGAAGGGGGCTGTGTGTGCCGGGGAGGCGGGTGGAGGGGCAGAGGCAACAGGAGGCAGGCTGTGTGTGATAGGGGGGGTGGAGGAGCAGAGGCAGCAGGAGGTGGATGGGGGCTGTGTGCACGGGGTGTGTGTGAGGGGGATGGGGGCTATGTGTGCTGGAGGGGTGGAGGCAGCAGGTGGACTGGGGGCTATGTGTGACTGGGGTCGGGGCGGAGGGCGCGGGATGGGGGCTGTGTGTGGAGGCAGCAGGGGCATGGAGGCTTTGTGTGATTGGTGGTGGTGATGGAGGAGCGGAGGTAGCGGAGGTAGCGGGAGCTGGATGGGGCATGTGTGTGCAGCGGCTCTGTGACCGCGATCAGGACGAAGGCAGCGGAAGCGGAATGGGAGCACGTGAGGGAGAGGAGTCTCACAGTGTAGCCCCGCCCCTGCCCACTCTCCCCGCCCACCCTCGCTTCCTGATCACGTGAGGCAGAGTCACCGCCCCTCCCCTGCGGCACGTGAGGCGGGCGCCCCTCGCGGCCGGAAGTGGCGTAGGGCGGAACGGGAAGTGGCGTAGGGCGCTCTCCGTTGCTGGGCTCCGCGGAGGCGCCGGGCGGCTCCCGCCTCCCCGGGCCATGCTCCCGCCCTGAGCATGGGCGCCAGCGGCTCCAAGGCCCGAGGCCTCTGGCCCTTCGCCTCCCCTGGGCCGGGCGGTGCCGCGGGCCCCGGCGGGGAGCAGGCCCTGGCTCGGGCGCGCGGCTGCCGCAGCGCTACCCCATTCGTCTTCACCCGCCGCGGGTAAGGGCGGGCGGCTGGTTTCCGTAGGGCAGGGGGTGGGTTGCTATGCGGCGGGCTGCCATGGGATGGGGGGCTGGTTTGCAGGGGATGGGTTGCTGGGGACTGGGCTCCCATGGGGCAGAGGACCTCGTTTCCATGGGGCAGGGAGTGGGTTGCTATGGGGTGGGGTCCTATGGGATCAGGGGGCTGGTTTCCATGGGTTGTGTTGCTGTGGGAATGGGGGGTGTTGGGGCTTGGGCTCCTGTGGGGCAGGTGGTAGCCAGCAGCTTTCCATGCGGCAGGAAGGTGTCAGAGCTGGAGGGAAGCGATGGCTGGGGGCTGCACATCATGTTGGGAGGGATAGCTCAGTGGTTTGAGCATTGGCCTGCTAAACCCAGGGTTGTGAGTTTAATCCTTGAGGGGGCCATTTAGGGATCTGGGGCACAAATCTGCCTGGGGATTGGTCCTGCTTTGAGCAGGGGGTTGGACTAGATGACCTCCTGAGGTCCCTTCCAGCCCTGATATTCTATAATTTGCTATACAATCTTCTACTGCCCTGCGATGCCTTTCTCCCTTACAGGCCACATTCTTCTGCTGTGAAGTGGCCCTTGGGGTGTCCTGGTGGGCATGTGAGGTCCAGGGGTCTGCACCAGACAGCTGTAACATCTGAGTAAATTGTCACATCCTGGCAAATCTGAGGCTCAGGTGGGCACCATTGTGCCCTAAGCAACCTTATCTGGAGCCTTATAGCACCCAGTGATACACAGCACGTGCAAGTACCTCTGGTCTATATGTTTGTATCCATGGAATATTCCCTGTGGTGCCCCTCTAGGGGGGACTGCAGAGTCTCCATTAAAGTTATGCACTTTTTTAATGATTAGAAGGTACAGTTTGGATAAAGGATTTGCACCCTGACACCCTATGTAGCAGGCTGGGAGGAGGATGGATTTGCCTATAAGGGGCATTCACTATAAAGGGGAGAGGTTTCAGTGGTAGCCGTGTTAATCTGTATCAGCAAAAAAAACGAGGATTCCTTGTGGCACCTTGGAGACTAACAAATTTATTTGATACATCTGATGAACTGGGTTCTAGCCCACGAAAGCTTATGCCCAAATAAATTTGTTAATTTATTTGTTAATAAATTTGTCTCTAAGGTGCCACAAGGACTCCTCATTTTTTTTTTTTTATAAAGGGAGAGGGTGCTGAGGTCTGGGAAGACAGAAATGTTACACTTCCCAGGGCTCTTGGCAAGAATGGGGGAGGGAGAGGGTCAAAACAAAAGGCTCTGAGTGGAGTTTGTCACCACTAACCTTTGGAATATAGCTCCCCTCAGTGGCGTCTGTGCACAGATAAGAGTATATCATTTCTTTTGATTTGTCTCCTTTTTATTTAAAAATAAATGGTGCAGCTAGTTGCAGCTCTTAATCAGATCTGATTTTAAGGAGATAGAACTGACTGTCGGGCCAAGGAGATGAGACTTTACCATTGGGGTGGAAGAGTGAACGACTGAGTCCAGCGACCCAGCTGTGTCAAGGTCTCAAAGAGGGACCCAAGAAGAGCTGTGCTCCCTGCCTTATGTGGGTTGAGGAATAGCCCCTCAATTATAGAGGTACCAGTCACTTAGATGTGCAAAGTCAGTGGTGTTCAAGAGCAGCTACTCCTTCAGTGAGAAGCGCAGACTGTACTTACTGAGGCAAAGACATGGGATCCTGCTGGTTGCCTGCCATCCCAGCTTCATGCATTGGGGGTAGGGCAAGTCCTATCACCAGTTTAGATTGTGGCTCCTGTTGTGCTTTTTGCTGATCACTGTGTCTGGAGTTATTTCCCATCAGTAGCTGTTTGAGGCTTTTCCAGAGGTGAAAAGCCTCAAAGCCTTTTGGCAAGAACTTGGAAGCAGACTGTACCTGCCAACAAAATTCTGTCTGATCTTTGTGGTGTTCTGTGGAGCAAATCTGGCAGGGGCAGCCGTATAGTCCTATTGGGGAGCTAGCAGACTGTTAGCAGAGAGGAAAGTAAATGTAGAACTGCAGCTAATGCCTTTATCTTAGTGACTAGGTTGAAATGGATTGCCTCCGTCAAACCTGTTTGCACCACAAAGTTGTTTTTTTGCCAGTTCTTAAATTGTGATTAATATTGTGCCAAAATCCTTGACTCTTGCTTTGGGTTCATTTCCTCCTAATTAGCTGTTGGCATACTGGTGTCCCTCCTCTCTTGACAGGAGAGTGGCCAGGTGCATCTGAATCAAATGGCGTAGCTGGCAAGTTGTTGCCTGTGGTTAGCTGAAATTCTACCACTCTTCCTTGGATATAAAGGAAGGTGTAGTAACTGATGTTTATCAGGGAACTGGCATCATCTCAATACCCCTCTTTTGTCTAGACCAAATCAGTAGCTTGTCTCTCTTTATGCCCACAAGCCAGTCGGGAGGTTCAGGATTTGCAATGTGTGGAAACAGGGTGATTCAACAGCAATCCAAAAGTCTGCAGTTGGGCCTTTATTTTTTGTTTATATGTGGCTTCTGTGTAGAAAGGTTACTTTGCTACTCTCTCATCCCATGTGTGGCTTCTTTAGAGGTACCAATATATTGCTTTTGTATCTTATGTTTATTTCATGGATAGGGTAGCATTGGATGGTGTAGCATGGGAGATGTCAGTGCTGTAGCTGTCGTTCGTGTCATTGGAGGACTTCAGATACATGTGGGTCAGCTGTACAAATCTTGGCACACTCAGTATCTGTGTGTGCATGGAGCTGTGGTGTTTACATTAGTTCATATGTGCAATCTTAGTGCTATATGGTAAAATTGGTTCAGTCCCATAGAGAAAGGGAAGGATGTTCAAACATATCATAAACTGGGACAAGGGGGAAGTTGATAGCTGAGTTGATTCTGGGGCCTTTTACCACCAGGTCACGGGTTCTGATATAGATCCATTAGTAGTGACCCAAGTTGGTTATCACCTGATGATTTAGATTCCTGTGAAATAAACTGGCCATCTCACTTTGGATCCTAGTAAAAGAGGTGTTTACATCACAAAACCCACCATCCGTGTGCCTTGATTAGCTCCATTGCTAGCAGATAAGCCAGGCACTGAATAGATCAGACTGAATTCCCCTCTTGCCACAAGAAATCCCGAAGTCATCTAGTGACTTATTTTCCCCTTTAACTGCAGCAGTCTCTCTTTGGGTAGGAGAGAGTGCTATTGAACTGCAGGGTCCCCATTTAGTGAGCTTAGTTTGTGGTTCTTATTTCATGCCTGATCTAAGTGTGCTCTCTCTTAACTTAAAACTAGGTGTGTTTGAGCAGTGAACGTAAGACTTGATCTTGTAGTTAAAAATGGCCTTGTACTCTTTGTGCTGAATAGCTTTCTAGCTTAAGCTTGCTTGTCCAAGAGTGAAACTCTTCTGGTGGCCGTTGTACCCTTGAGTGCTACAGATCTGCCAGTGTATGCATGGAATCAGAGCTGGGAAGCATGCTTGGTGCTGATTTACCATGGCTCCATTGGTCTGTATTTAACTGTTTATAATTGCTTTTGTACAAAACCAATCCTCCAGCTGTGTGAGTTGATAGCAAACCTTATCTCCATATGCAGAATGGGAGCAGTAGCTCCAGCTTCTTCTTTCTCCCATCTCACCCGTGGTTTGGCCAGGCCCCTGTGATGGAGGGACTGCAATCTCCATGGTCCATTTAGTCCCTTACCTCTCCACTGAGCCTGACTGTGCAACCTCGGGGTGGGCTGATCTGTCTACACAGCAGCTGCTGACACTTCCATTGAAATCTGAGCACTGTATGTATTTAATGCCAGTTGTCTGAGTGGCTTTATGATGCAGATTTCTGTCCTGCTAGGTACTGCACTGAGGCCAACTTCTTGTTTCACAGCTGTCAGATGGAAATGACTCTTGGCTGCTGACCCAAGCTGACAGGCTCCATTTCCCAGTCCCATAATGCCCAGCCCTCTCCAGTGTGTAATGTCCAAGACCGCTGATCTCTGCTAGCCCACTCATGCCCTCTTCCCAAAAACTTTGGGTAGGGATCATTGATGGCCAGTCCTCCCAGTCTCTTATGTGCTCCTCTCCTCATTCCTTTGCAGCTCCATGTATTATGATGAGGATGGGGATCTCGCCCATGAATTCTATGAGGAGACAATTGTCACCAAGAATGGGAGAAAGCGCGCCAAACTGAAAAGGATCCACAAGAACCTGATACCTCAGGTAACATGCTCAGAAACAAGTGACCCCACTGTGAGAGATTTTGGCCCTTTGAAGTGTCACCTGATGTGCTGGGAGCCACTGAGTCAGCCTATTCTGCCAGCCTGGGTTCCTTTACCTGGTCTTGCTGGGCTAGGCTCACAAGCCTCTTCCAATCAAGCACACAGGCAGGGCCACATCCAGCTGTACAGAGAGACAGAGATCCACTCTGGAAAAATTTAGCCTTAGAGGCTTACCCCAACACTCTGGTGCCCACTCCCTTTAAGGGGTACAAACCCAAAGGTTTTATGAAATTCGCCCCCTCCCTTAAAATGGAGGGAGATACGCACAACTTCTTGCCCTCTCCCACCCCCGATAGAAATTACATAAACTGGGTTATATTATAAACAAGAAATAAGTTTAACAACTACAAAAGGTGAATTTTAAGTGAATATAAGAGGTAACAGACAGAACAAAGCAGATTACTGACCAAATAAAACAAAATATGCAAGCTGGGCTCAATATAATTAAGAAACAGGTTACAAAATATAATTTCTTACTCTAAATGTTATTTTAGGCAGGTTGCAAAGTTTATGTGGTTCAGAGTTCCAGTTATATTTCTTTTCAGACTGGACCCCTGTCTCAATCTGGACTCCTCCCCTGTCTTCCCTTCAGGTGGCTTTAGTAGTCTTTCTTCTTGGGCAGACAAGCAATGGAGAGGAGTCCCGTTCTCCTTCCTTCTCACCCTTAAATAGGATTCACATAAGGCGTGAATCCTTTGTTTCCCAAACTTGACCCCTTCCCTTCCAGTGGAAAGTTACAAGAAGTCCCAGGTAATGTGCTGTGGCGCAAACCTAGTATCAGGTGATAAGACCACCTGACTCTGTAGTATCACCTTGTCCATGAGTCAGTGGCAGTATGGAGCATCCTCAGGAAGGCCAAGCCTTTTCACAGTCCATTGTCCTCGCTGATGGATCATCAGCCTGTCTGGCTTTTCCATTGTAGTACCAGAAGTGTTAGCAGTGGGTGTCTCCCAAAGTAGCATAGCTGAGATACAGATACATAGTCAATATTCCTAACTTCAGATATAGAAATGATGCAGGCATACAAATTGGATAATCACATTCAGTAAATTATAACCTTTCCAATGACATCTTACAAGACCCATCTTGCATAAAGTACATCTCAATTATGTCATATTCATATCATAAGCATATTTTTATAAAGAATAGGGAGTGAAACATCACAGCGTGCCACACTGAAAAGGATCCACAAGAACCTGATACCTCAGGTAACGTGCTCAGAAACAAAAGTGACCCTTGTGGGGACTCGACTGGTAATGTATTAGCGTGCTATGCAGGTCGCCTGGGTTCCTTTGTGATCTCTTACCCACGGGGCCCCTAGGATTTGTGCCAAGTCTCATCCCCTAGAAGTCTAGTGGTAGCTGACTGCAATCCTGACTAGATATGCCTATGGGACAGTGGCTTTCAACAGTACATGGAAATCTTTTGCTCAGATTTCTCTTTCTGCTCAAAGCTACTGAAGGGAAGGGTGAGTATTCCACCCCCCACCCTCGTGGCCAGGTCTCCTTGTTCTGAAGCAGAAATGATAAGATTGAGTAGAGAGCACCTATGTATGGGGGTGTTTGGCTCAACCTCCCTACCTCTCACTGACAGGGGTGAGAGAAACAACTATTAAATAACTAGACAGTTTTAAACACTAGTTTCCTGACAGCAAATGCCAGGGAAGCTCTAGCATTGGTATACCCCATGGAGCCACTTGATGGCGCCAGACTGGAACAAAATCCAAACAGTGACTTAGTGAACCGGCACAGCGAGGTCAGGGAAACCAATTAGCATGATACACTTGTGTCAGGAAGTCCCTGCTTTCTGAAGCCGACAATCTGGCCTTAAAAAATGAACATTAACTCCCTGTTCTGTGATTTACGGTATTAACACTCGGCATTGATATAAAACTTCTTCATTTTTAAACCTTTCGCTCAGGTCCTTGGAGTTATCTTTTATTATGAACTGTAAAAGGAACAATATAACAAACTGGCCTAAAATCAGGCAAAAGAATAAATGGGGCGGGAGAGTCAGATATAGGAAGGGACCGGGGGGACCAGAGATTCTAAATGTGGGGTATTGGTTATGATTTGACTAGTTTTCAGGGGTTTAAAATTCAGAAGTGCTGAAGCAGATGTTAGGGTAGAGCAGATTTCATGCCAACACAGCAGTACTGCCTCTAGGTTAGTGAAAATGGGTGTGTTGTCGCCATCTGACAGCAGTTCAGTGGCTACTGTGACATGAGTTTGTCTCAATCTAGCTTCTAGTGGGCAGCTGTCCATATTGCACAGTTGCCACTAATTGATGCCATTGTTGGCATTCTCAGGAGAGAGGCTGAATGGGCTGTGGGATGCAAGGTTCCCTTTCACTCCTTGAGGGGATTCATTTGGACGGTGGAGTGAGGCACATAGACAGGATGCAGTTTCTACCACCACTACCTGTGATGTATTTGTTTTATGGATAGGGGACCTCATTCTCCAGGACTGTTGGGCTGGCACCTTTCATGAGCACTAAAAATAAACTCTGCCTAGCTGTGGCTTTTTGACAGGACTGATATAACAATGAGTATGGATGAATCCCTGATTTCTATGGCCCCTGCTAGCATGGGCCATGGGAATTCTCATCTGTTCCAAGGCTTTTGTATATAATTATGAAGGTCTTGTTTATTTTGCAAAATACATTTGTTGCATTCATGCTATACCCAGGCACCCATATGAGCTGGTGCCACTTTCTAGCAGTAGCTGCCATGTGACAGAACCAGTCCGCGTTGTCATAACCAAGCAAGGCCCATTAATTGGGAGGCCACAGGTCAAGCCATTCCCTAGCTGCTTTTTTTCATGTTACACTCCTGCAAAAACTGTGGCTGTTCTCCAGAAAATACAGATCTTTTATTAAATGTAATAAAACTGTTTTCCTCAGTTTTTGTCATCCTTGCACTAGGCGTTTTGTCCTTCGCTAGCGCCTTATAGTTCTGGCCCTCCAGAAGCCTTGCAAACACAAACTAACCAGTTCAATTCCAGGAAGCATAGTCACCATACTGCAGGTGGAGAAATGTCTTCTCTTTCCATATTCTAAACACTAGACCACATTCCCAGCCTCTCGTAAGTCTAGTGAGGATTGCCCTGGTTCAGTCTAGTTCTGATCCTGCTGTGAAACCAGAGCATAAAGCCCACTAGCGCACACATCCTTTGCCTATAAACTCTGAAGCTACTTTGCTTTCTGTTGTGTTTGTAATGGAAGAATATTCACACCAGAGCACATTAAATGCCTAAGGCTTAGAGTTCTGCTTTAATTGATACAGATGCTTGTTACGTTCACAGTATCACTCCTTGGCCAGAAAGCTTGCTTATGCACAAGGGTCTTAGATCTTTTCTTCTTTTCGGTCACTTAGAGGCCTTTCTTTTCCAGTCTTTTAAATGACTTTTAAATTAAAGGTGCCAGACTAACAGCCCTGGAAGCTGGTGACCTTCTAGTCATGGATCAGGTGGAACATGGGCAGTGACAGGCCGAGCTGCTTCCCCTCACTCTCCTGCCATTGTCGTTCAGATCCGTCATGCTCAGCATCCTAGGATCTGAGCATCTTAGTCTCACTTTTAGGGGCTAGTTCTAGCAGCGCATCCAGTCTGTTTTGCCTGCCTGGTGCTCAGAGTGTCAACCAACAGCTCAGTTGTGATGGTTTAATGGACTCTTGTCCATTAAGAACTGGACTGGGACATAAGCTCTATTGTCTGTCTCCATCTGCAGTGACTTGCAGAGCATGGGTCCTTTGTTTGCTGGCCTTTTCTTAGGACTCTGCTCTGGCCAGTGTCTCCCCGCCTCACTACCCTCCTTGCTCTCTTTTCAGGGTATAGTGAAACTGGAGCACCCTCGCATTCACGTGGACTTCCCCGTTATCATCTGTGAGGTCTGAGCTGCAGGGGGAGCGTGAGCTGCTGCTGTGTGCTGTCAGTGCACACGACCTGCCCAGCCTTACTGCACCTAATGTAACCACACAAGGCTGCCTTGTGTCCCTGAACCACAATGGACTGCAAGCACAGATGCACATACTCTTGACTTTAGAGCTCCTCTTGCCTGGAGGAGCAGAATGAGATGGGGTGGTGCAGAATCGGCTAGTTACCTGGAATAGAATTGGCTAGGGATCTGTTCACAAGTCAGACAAGACATGTGAACTTGTTTAGCAACATGCTTAACAATATCCTCGACTGAGTCGGAAGATTGAAATCCTTCTCGTGGCTGCCGTCAGATGTTTGGATGGATCACTGAACTGCCTGTGACACTTGTGTTTGAGGTTTTAAAGGGAGAGCCATCCTGCATCTCTCGCCGAACAAAATCCCTGCTTCGCAGGTACCTGCCCCAGGTAGAGTTGAGGTCAATTAATTCACCTCTGTGGGGCTAGGGGCAGACCCTTAATGCCCCTTCCCTACGAAGTGATGATGAATAAAAGGATAGTGGTGTAGTTTATTCTTTTTGGGGGGTTGGTTATGCAGTACTGCCCCCAAGTTGGTCTGGAATGGAGTGTAAATGGAGCGGTCTGAGGTGAAGCTAATCTTGAGAACCCCACTGAAACAGAGTAGCACTTCTCGGGAAGGTAGGAGACCAGATTCCATTGCATCAGACCTCAGTCTCCTCTTTTATATGGCCCCCTCCCGTGCTCAGCGTTATTTTGTACTTCATAGCGATATGGCTCGTCTGGTCCCCAGAAGCCTTTCCAATGGCTTTAGATACCCCGGCTCAGTTGTTGGTGTTCAGACCTCTCCGAAAATCCATTGGCCACTGATGGCACTGTGCAGAGCCAGCAGAGCAAACAGTCTGATCTTTGCAGCAAGATCAATGGACACTGCTGAAAGCAGCAGCAGTGCTTAGAGCTGAGTGACTGGGCTGGCAGCCCATGTTAACCCACACAGCTTTGCAGTTAGGATTCGCACAGCAGGGCTTAGCTTGCCACCCATTAGCATGCGTCTGCCTTGGCGGGAGCAGGCTGCGTTCCTGTTGAGTGGCGTTCTTCCCCCTCCTGAATCTGGTGTGTTGAAGTGCAGGGTACAAGGTATGACCTCTTGTATTAGCCATAGTGTTTATTTTGGGGCTCAATCCCTCTCAGAATGCGGTTCTGGGTAACTTTCACATGTTGATCAGTTGTGCCCCAGTGCCGACAGCATGCCCTGGCTGTGTGTAACTATTATAGAGCCAAGGCAGGAATGAAGAGTTGGCTTTTACCCTCTAAAGCAGTTGGCGTCAGCCCCCTCCTGTCTTGGAAACCCACTGAGGTATCAAGCCTGGGTTCTTCCACTGCACCCATTCCTCTCTTTCTCCCTGTGGTGACAAGAGGGAATGCAATGCACTTTAATGGAAGGTTCTCTCTTCCCCACCCAACTTGATAAAGAAACACGCAGCTATTGGGGTGGCCTCCTCTGCCAGCTAGACTCTTGGTGGCAGCACTGAAACTATGAATTGGTGCATCTGCCACTTCATGCCTGCTTCCTCGTTTGAAGGATTGAGCGCTAGCTGGCTGCTGCTGAGCCAGAGTGAGAGTACCCCATCCCAAACACTAGAAATCGTGATCTCTCGGCTCCAGCTTACATGAGAATGGGCAGAGTCGCTGTGCACAAGCAGGATGTCAGGGATCCTTACCGCTATCTACCCCTCCAAGAACTCTTGTGAAGCTTTAAAACTGGATCAAGATGTGGCTCCCGCAGTGGTCAGCTTATTAGAGACATCTCGTTTCCCCTTCAAGAGCATGTCATTTACGTTCTGAGCACTTCAGACATTTGCTACCTCGATTTTTAATTTAAGCTGCTAGTGCAAAGTTGCTAGCAGTATTGGTGTGTCTATATTGGATGTATCCCGCTCCACACCCCTGAGAACAGTTCTAGGGGCTGTATGCCATTCTGATGGGGTCTTGTAGTTAGCAATAGCAATGCTGGCTCTGTGTCACTGTCTCCCCATAACCTCAGACTCGGCCTTGTTCCCTGATCGCTCTCTGTAGTGGTTGGAGTGAAACCACAGCACTGAGGGACCAAAGATTCTGCTCCCCCCTTCTCCTCCCCAGTTGGCATGGAAGTTGGTTTTCACAGATAGAATGCTTGTTACAGCTCCAGAAGAGAGCACTTTTACACTGTGACGCTGAGCATTTCCTTCTAGATCAGTGTTCTTCCACCTACTTGGAAAAGTCGCTCTTAAAAAAAATCCTATTAAAGTGTCTCTTGTTTGCACCAGCCATTCTCTAGCAGGTGACTTGGGTTCATCTCAGACCAAGGCTCACAGATCTCCTTGAAAGAGGCACATCTCTGGTGGCAGAGCCGGGCTGGAGGACACCATCTCCAACAAAGGAAGGGATCAAGCTATGTGAGGCTGACTCAACCCAGGACCCCTGCTCTGATATGGGGAGACTTAGCAGTGAAAACTATGCTCTTGCTGCTGCTTGTGCGGTGTGTGCAGGAGACAGCTTGGGCTGAGAGCCTTCCTGGCTTCTCTTGATGGAGGTGAGAGACTGCAGGAGGCCACTGGCCTCCTCCTGAGTGAAGAGCAGTATTGGTTAGGTACTGAGTGGTGGGTGGAATCTAGCACTGGAGAAATGAGGTGTTTGGTATGGAGGAGAGTGCATGGGGAGAGAGAAATGAGAACCGCTGGCCAGTATCTTATTCCCCCTGCATGTCCCCTGGAGAAGAGGTTGGTAGGGCATCACCTCCCATGTGCTTTGGTGTGGGATGTGGTACCTGTGTTTACAAATGCAGGAATAGGCTCCTCGTCCTTGTGCTGGGCAGGTTTGGAGCAGCAGGGTTAGATCTGTGTTCTGAATGCCAAACTGGCCTAGGGCAGTGTCATGGGCTACGTCAGGTGGAGCCGGCCGTTGTTAAACAAGCTCCGTGCCAAGAGTTGGTCAGAAACGAGTGAGCTGAATGGTGAGCTAGCTCTTTTGGGGAAGATTGTATGGAGGGAAAGGCAAGATGCTTCCCACTAGTATAAGAGAGAGAGAGCAGGGAGGGGGGTTAGAGTCCTGAGCAGGCTGAGCTCTCCCTTCTGTGATTCACAGAAACCATCTGCACACCACAAGCAGCGGGATGAAACGCTTGACTCTGGAAGGAGATGGTGTGTTTCATAGCAGCAAGCAGGGCAGGCGGAGCTTGTCGAATGGCTTTCACAGAGGAATCCATGCCCTCCCCTTTGCATGGGGGTTTGTGTAGCACAACTTCACCTTGGCAAACCCTTGCTGGTCTTGAGAGCGGGAAGGGGTTGCCCAGTGCACAGTGAGTAACACTCTTGAGGTGCCCAGCCAAGACTAAAAGGCCCTAGGTATGTCTACACTGCAATTAAAAACCTGTGGCTGGCCTGCACCAGGTGACTTGGGCTCACAGGGATAAGGGACTGTTTAAGTGCAGTGTTGACTTTCAAGTCCAGCCTCAAGGACCCTGTGAGAGCTGAGGGTCCGAGCCTGAAAGTCTACACCACAATTAAAGAGCCCCTGAGCCTGAGTCAGCTGGCACAGGCCAGCTGTGGTATCGAATTACAGTGCAGGCATACCACTGTGTGCAGAGTACAGTGTCTGTTTCTCACTGTCTGACCGTAACATAGTAGCTGAGCCCTCTCATGTTTCTTGCTTCTGAACAGGGAGAGGTGGCCAGAGCACCCTTCACTCAGCAAAGCACCATGGGTAACCTATAGCCACTTTCACTGTCCTTTAAATGCTCTGAGACAGCCTGTTGGGGAAACTCCCTCTCTTCACATACCCCGAGCAATCCGATCAGAGCCTTCCCCCAAGGAAGGGCTCATTGCACCCTACTTCTAAGTCAGCAGGCTTCCTACCCCTCTTCCTGACCCTTTTCTTTCTAGGCTGGTTAGCACACTGGGGTTGAAGCTGTGCAGTCAGTCTGCATGGATTCTAGAATCCCAGCCTTTCTCTCCACCAACCCTATTTCCTAGTAGCCCCGGTCCCCTTGAGCCTACGCAGATGGGATGAGGACCACCCTTGGGAACTGCTGAAGGGATATTTAAAATGTGAAGGTGATTGTAAATAGTATCTATGTCCACTATATTGTTGAAGCAAGCAAAAAAAAAACCCCACTTGGTTTCTTTTCAATTTTTTTTACAACTTCTTTCTGTGTGACTTTGTGATTTCAAGTGTGGATGTGTAGAATTGTACCCACCAACACTACACTTACAGCTCCTCTAGCGAATGGATAGGAGTTTCCAATTCAAACATGTACAATATTTATGGTCCTCCTTCCTCTGCCTTTGAGTGCATATGTCAAATTTTGTTAAATTTCAATAAAACTATTTGTAGATCCCAAAAGTTCAAGAGCTGTCTTATTTTTGGAATGTGATTTAGTAACTGGTCTCACTGCCTCTGTATGTAATGGACAGACAGGACATATTAGAGCTAACAGGGTGTGAACTTACCATGCAGGCTTTACCCATACAGATGTCACAGCCCCTGTAGCAATTCCCAACCCTCCTCCCCTCCCCCCCCCCCCAGTTCTACTCAGGGGCCTTACCTGATTCTCTCTCCCCTTCAGTTGTACTGACACAAGGAAAGACACTTCCGAATTGTGCTCAGACATAGGGCTTGCCTGAGGGACACAAATCTGTCTGCTTACATCCACCTCAGGATCTCAATCGATGTCTCTAAAGCATGGTGTTTTGTGCCCTCTGTTTTGTGGTAGTAAGTGAAAGCCACCAAGCTGGGCTGTTCATTAACAGATTCATAAATAGAACAGCCGTAGTGGCTTTGGAATCTATCTGTGAAGTCTTTACAAAATTAACGGAGCTTATCTCCAGCTGATCGAGCTTATCCCCTATAATCTCACAACTGTTTTCAACTGATGGGGGGGGGGGGGGGGGGAGAGGCAAAGCTAAGCACAGCTGCTCTTTTAGACTCCTGCAGCCCACTGAATGCTTCTAATCACCCCAGCCCACTTGAGATCACAGGCATGTGGTACCTCGCCATGCTTACACCTCACATTATTACTACATAGGCCGTTCAAGTGCCATGTGTGTGGATGCAGTTTGTGGTATTGAACACATGAACAGTTAGCCTTGGGGGCTATCTGAGTGCTGAAGCTTGGATTATGTGGTGTTGAAGTTTATTTACATCATGATGGTCTTGGTTGTGATCTTGCGGTCCTAAGGCCTGGTCTACACTGGGGGGGGGGAAGGGGGAAGAGATCGATCTAAGTTACGCAATTTCAGCTACGTAAATAACGTAGCTGAAGTCGACGTACTTAGAGCTACTTACTGCGGTGTCTTCACCACGGTGAGTCGACTGCTGCTGCTTCCCCATCGACTCTGCCTGCACCTCTTGCCAAGCTGGAGTACAGGAGTTGATGGGAGAGCACTTGGGGATCGATTTATCGTGTCAGACATGATAAATCGATCTCTGCTGGATCGCTCGCTGACTGGTAGTGAAGACATTCCCTAAGATGTGAGTGATCCCCTTGCAGGTACTGGAGAAGCAAATGGGCAAGTCCTTTATGGATTTGGTAGAGTTAGTTCGCAAGGATTAATATAGCAAGAATTGCAAATTTGTTGGCCCTGACACCACAGTTGTAGTTGCAACTGGAATTCGGATGATCATCAATCATGTTTGTTTATAGTAGTGCCTAAGGACCAATCAAGAACTGTGCCGGGAGCTGTAAAAACACATAACAGGAGGCAGTTCCTTCCCCGAAGAGCTTGTAATCTAGATGAGACAGACCCACAGAGTGAAGGAAAAAGGGTAGAACACTCCAGTCGAGTAAACAATGTGGTGTTGGCAAAGATGGTGGTGTTCCATGATTTTTTTGAGTGGGTTCAGACAGGAGCCTTGGTTTGATTCCCACTTTTGACTTATGATTGGAACAACCTCTAAGTATAACTTTCTTTTAAATTATAGATTTGGGATTGGAAAAAAAATTGTCCCCAGAGTTTCAAATTTCTGGTTAAAGAGATTTTTAGATGCCAACCACTCAAACTGTCAAACTCAAGGATGGCGTCTCATGACTTTTCTGTGACCTCTCACACATAGGCACTGCAAAACCACAGAGTCTTGGGCAGGTCTGTCCGCATGCACTCATGCTGAGAACAAAGTTGGTGTTGGAACAAAGTAATAATCTGAAGTAGTTGCTGACAATGATCCAATCTATAGCAGCTAAGCTGCTAAGTGTAAATTTCCATACAGTTTGTGCTTTAAGTTATACTGTACTTAACTTTTGCTTTTCAGTAAAGGCTGTTATAATGTAAGGGACATAATTTTATCATCTAATGTAAAACTTAATGTCAAATTATGTTCCTACACTCCCTGATATTTGTCTAATTAGGAGTAGGTGGAGTTGTTTTTTGGGGGGAAGATTTGAGTGCGATTTGTGCATTCAGAAGTTAGTGTCTTTTGTTTTATCCATTCTTTCTCTATGAGAGACCAAACTTGTACGAATCGGAGGAAGGTATTAAAGCTTTTATGCACTGCTGTGAGAAAATTGTGATGGATGGAAAGGGAAGGCTTAGACTGTCAATTGGCCTGTTACAAGGGCAAAGTTAAGGTTGTTTAAAGTGCAGAATTTTTGTTTGGTGAGGGAATGAATGGGGGTTTTAAGAGTAGCATCTGAATTATTTGTGATTCTGTGATTTCAGGTTTGTAACGTTTGGGTTTTGGTGTGTAACGGAATGTCTTGTTTCAAAATACACTCAGCAACACTTAACTAAAGTTAATTTTCCCTTAGGGCTGGTCTCCACTGGGTTTTACTGGTAAAACTTGTCTTATCAGTGTGTGTTGTTGTTGTTTGTGCTGTGGTTGTTTTTTTTTCCAACATGATCGTGCTAGTAAAAGCCCCAGTATAGAGGCTGGTATAAATAGAGTCCTGCAAATCCACAGATATCCACTTTATATCCGTGGATAGAATCATAGACGATTAGGGTCAAAAGAGACCTCAGGAGGTCATCTAGTCCAACCCCCTGCTCAAAGCAGGACCAACCCCAACCTAATCATCCCAGCCAGGGCTTTGTCAAGCCGGGCCTTAAAAACCTCTAAGGATGGAGATTCCACCACCTCCCTGTGTAACCCATTCCAGTGCTTCATCACCCTCCCTGTGAAATAGCGTTTTCTAATATCCAACCTAGATCTCCCCCACTGCAACTTGAGACCATTACTCCTTGTTCTGTCATCTGCCACTACTGAGAACAGCCGAGCTCTGTCCTCTTTGGAACCCCTCTTCAGGTAGTTGAAGGCTGCTATCAAATCTCCCCTCACGCTTCTCTTCTGCAGACTAAACAAGCCCAGTTCCCTCAGCCTCTCCTCAAGTCATGTGCCCCAGCCCCCTGATCATTTTCGTTCTCCTCTGCTGGACTCTCTCCAATTTGTCCACATCGCTTCGGGGGGGGGGATGGGACTGGACATGATACTCCAGATGTGGTCTCACCAGTGCCAAACTGAGGGCAATAATCACTTCCCTCGATCTGCTGGCAATGCTCCTACTAATGCAGCCCAATATGCCGTTAGCCTTTGTCAAGGCTGCTTCCCCACTTTGAACTTTAGGGTACAAATGTGGGGGCCTGCATGAAAACTTCTAAGCTTAACTACCAGCTTAGATCTGGTCCGCTGCCACCATTCCCAAGTGGATTCCCTTCTCTGGGAAGCCTTGAGAAACTCTTCACCAATTTCCTGGTGAATACAGATCCAAACCCCTTGGATCTTAAAGCAGGGAGAAATGAACCACCCCCCCTCCTTTCTTCCACCAACTCCTGGTGAATACAGATCCAAACCCCTTGGATCTTAAAGCAGGGAGAAATGAACCACCCCCCCTCCTTTCTTCCACCAACTCCTGGTGAATACAGATCCAACCCCCTTGGATCTTAAAGCAGGGAGAAATGAACCACCCCCCCTCCTTTCTTCCACCAACTCCTGGTGAATACAGATCCAACCCCCTTGGATCTAAAAACAAGGAAAAAATCAATCGGGTTCTTAAAAAGAAGGCTTTTAATTAAAGAAAAAAGGTAAAAATCATCTCTGTAAAATCAGTATGGAAAATAACTTTACAGGGTAATCAAACTTAAAGAGCTCAGAGGACCCCCCTCTAGCCTCAGGTTCAAAGTACAGCAAACAGAAAGAAACACTCTAGTAAAAGGTACATTTACAAGTTGAGAAAACAAAGTAAACCTAACATGCCTTGCCTGGATGTTTACTTACAAGTTTGAAATATGAGAGACTTGTTTAGAAAGATGTGGAGACCCTGGATTGATGTCTGGTCCCTCTCAGTTCCAAGAGTGAACGACTTCCCAAACAAAGAGCACAAACACAAGCCTTCTCTCCCCCCCCCCCCCCCCCCGCCCAGATTTGAAAGTATCTTGTCCCCTTATTGGTCCTTTGGGTCAGATGCCAGCCAGGTTACCTGAGCTTCTTAACCCTTTACAGGTAAAAGGATTTTGGAGTCTCTGGCCAGGAGGGATTTTATAGTACTGTACACAGGACAGCTGTTACCCTTCCCTTGTTAAAAAAGACTTAAAACCTCTGCCTTCAGGCAAGGAGAGATAAGATATGCATCTACCTTCAGCTCTGCTTTCCAAGCAGCTAGAAGGAAAAAAAAAATCTTACTGGCTTTTGGGTTGAAAATGAATCCCACCGCTCTGCCACCATGTCAAGGCTGCTTCCCCACTTTGAACTTTGGGGTACAAATGTGGGGGCCTGCATGAAAACTTCTAAGCTTAACTACCAGCTTAGATCTGGTCCGCTGCCACCATTCCCAAGTGGATTCCCTTCTCTGGGAAGCCTTGAGAAACTCTTCACCAATTCCCTGGTGAATACAGATCCAAACCCCTTGGATCTAAAAACAAGGAAAAAATCCATCAGGTTCTTAAAAAGAAGACTTTTAATTAAAGAAAAAAGGTAAAAATCATCTCTGTAAAATCAGTATGGAAAATAACTTTACAGGGTAATTAAACTTAAAGAGCTCAGAGGACCCCCATCTAGCCTCAGGTTCAAAGTACAGCAAACAGAGATAAACACTCTAGTAAAAGGTACATTTACAAGTTGAGAAAACAAAGTAAAACTAACACGCCTTGCCTGGCTGTTTACTTACAAGTTTGAAATATGAGAGACTTGTTTAGAAAGATGTGGAGACCCTGGATTGATGTCTGGTCCCTCTCAGTTCCAAGAGCGAACGACTTCCCAAACAAAGAGCACAAACACACACACACACACACCCTCCCCCCAAGATTTGAAAGTATTTTGTCCCCTTATTGGTCCTTTGGGTCAGATGCCAGCCAGGTTACCTGAGCTTCTTAACCCTTTACAGGGAAAAGGATTTTGGGATCTCTGGCCAGGAGGGATTTTATAGTACTGTACACAGGACAGCTGTTACCCTTCCCTTTATAGTTATGATAGCCTTCTTGGCAACAAGGGTACACTGTTGACTCATATCCAGCTTCTCGTCCACTGTAATCCCCAGGTCCTTTTCTACAGACGTGCTACTGAGCCGGTCGGTCCCCAGCCTGTAGCGGTGCATGGGATTCTTCCGTCCTAAGTGCATGACTCTGCACTTGTCCGTGTTGAACCTCATCAGATTTCTTTTGGCCCAATCCTCCAATTTGTTTAGGTCACTCTGGACCCTATCCCTACCCTCTAGCATATCTATCTCTCCCCACACCTTAGTGTCATCTGCGAACTTACTGAGGGTGCAATCTATCCCATCATCCAGATCATTAATAGATACTAACCCCTGGGGCAGTCCGCTTGATACCGGCTGCCAACTAGACATTGAGCTGTTGATCACTACCCATTGAGTCCAACAATCTAGCCAGCTTTCTATCCACCTTATAGTCTATTCATCCAATCCATACTTTTTTAACTCGCTGGCAAGAATACTGTGGGAGACCGTATCAAAAGCTTTGGTAAAGTCAAGATATATCACGTCCACTGCTTTCCTCATATCCACAGAGCCAGTTATCTCATCCTAGAAGGCAATCAGGTTGGTCAGGCATGACTTGCCCTTGGTGAATCCATGTTGACTGTTCCTGATCACCTTCCTCTCTTCCAAGTGCTTCAAAATGGATTCCTTGAGGACCTGCTCCATGATTTTGCCGGGGACTGAAGTGAGGCTCACCGGTCCATAGTTCCCCAGGTTCTCTTTCTTCCCTTTTTTAAATATAGTCACTATATTTGCCTTTTTCCAATCGTCCGGGACCTCCCCTGATCACCACGAGTTTTCAAAGATAATGGCCAATGGCTCTGCAATCACATCAGCCAATTCCCTCAGCACCTTCAGATGCATTAGATCTGGACCCATGGACTTGTGCATGTCCAGCTTTTCTAAATAGTCCTTAACCTGTTCTTTCACCACTCAGGGCTGCTCACCTTCCCATACTGTGTTGCCCAGGACAGCAGTGTGAGAGCTGACCTTGTCTGTGAAGACTGAGGGGGGAAAAAAAGCATTGAGTACTTCAGCTTTTTCCACATCATCTGTCACTAGGTTGCCTCCCCCATTCATTAAGGGTCACACCCTTTCCCTGACCTTTTTCTTGTTGCTAACATACCTGTAGAAACCCTTCTTGTTACTCTTCACATCCCTTGCTAGCTGCAACTCCAGTTGTGTTTTGGCCTTCCTGATTACACCCCAGCATGCTCGAGCAATATTTTTATACTCCTCCCTAGTCATCTGTCCAAGCTTTCACTTCTTGTAAGTTTCCTTTTTGAGTTTAAGCTCACCGAAGATTTCACTGTTAAGCCAAGTTGGTCACCTGCCATATTTGCTATTCTTTCTGCACATCGGGATGGTTTGTTCCTGTGCCCTCAATGAGGCTTCTTTAAAATACAGCCAGCTCTCCTGGACTCCTTGCCCCCTCATATTAGCTTCCCAGGGGATCCTCTCCATCAGTTCCCTAAGGGAGTCAGTCTGCTTTTCTGAAGTCCAGGGTCTATATTTTGCTACTCTCCTTTCTTCCTTTTGTAAGGATCCTGAACTCAACTATCCTCATAGTCACTGCTGCCCAGGTTGTCACCCACTTCTACTTCTCCTACCAATTCTTCCCTGTTTGTAAGCAACAGTTCAAGAGGAGAATGGCCCCTGGTTGGTTCCTCCAGTAGTTGCACCAGGAAGTTGTTCCCAACACTCTTCCAAAAACTTCCTGGATTGTCTGTGTATTACTCTCCCAGCAGATGTCAGGGTGATTGAAGTCCGTGGACCATTTTTGCGGATCGGATGGAGATACAAATTTTTTATCTGTGCATGGCTCTCAGTATAAAGGTGCCTTATACCAGTATAGTTAGTTCTGCTTCTCGGCCTAGAATAAATTATGCCAGTATAAGTACTCTTATGCCATTATGAATGCATCCACACTAGGACCAGGTTTGTTCTACAGATTTCTGTTGGCCCACCTGTGTCAAGGCTGTGAAGAGGTGTGTTCTCTGACCAACATCGCTATGCCAGTAAAAGCCCCTAGTGTAGATGCGGTTATACCAACACAGCTGCCCTCTAACTGATGTATTTCATTCTTGGGGGTGATTTTACTTTACTGGTACAAAGTACAGCTTTGCTGGTATTAGCTGCAGCCACACTAGGAGGGCTTTGCTGGTGTAGTACACTGCGGTGTGTTCCTATACTAGGAAAGCGCTCCTAGTGTAGGTGTAGCCTGGGTTGGCAGCTTTAGCTATATTGATTAGAGTTAAAATGGAAGAATTTTTTAGTGTTAGATAAGCCCTAAAAAATTAACTTACACTAAATATACTCGTTGGTCTGACAGAGCACCACTGCGGGTTAGAAAATAAATCTAGAACCACATCTTCAGCAGTCACTCAAGAGAGTGACAGGTCAGTTGATCAATGGAGGTAGTGGTCCAAGAAGTGTCTCAACACTGAGTGTGGAGCTGTTCCAGGAGCTTGCCTCATGTGGGTGGCCTTTGATACCAATTACAGCGTATGTTGAAATAAACACTGTCTTGCTTTCTGTGCTGGATCCTGCCTTCTCTCTCCCCTCCCCTGAACAGCCAAACGGCTTGTAAATGGTTTCCTGCTGTACCACAGCACTCATCATTTCCTTAGCACAGGCCTGGTCCCTGGGAGAAAATGAGCCATTGACGAAAGCTCTAATGAGAGTGACTGATGCAGTGAAAATCTTGTCGGCAGTCTTGGCTGATGATGTGCAAGCATCTGGGAAGCAGCAGTTGCTGGAAGCAGCTTGTCCTGCCAGCATTTCTTGTTGGGATGTGGATTGGGAGGGGAAAATTGAAATGGCTTAGATGCTGCTAATTGGAATGGGAACTCCTGACTTTTCTTACATTAGCAATTCAGGTTCTTCCTATCCTGTTTTTCCCAGATGACTGGAGAACTGGGTAAGATTAGGGT
This sequence comes from Malaclemys terrapin pileata, assembly GCF_027887155.1. Classification (NCBI taxonomy): domain Eukaryota; kingdom Metazoa; phylum Chordata; order Testudines; family Emydidae; genus Malaclemys; species Malaclemys terrapin. The sequence goes on from NC_071511.1 coordinate 49,472,198, forward strand.
GCCATGATTGTAAAACGTAATTAAAAGGTGATGTGATTCTGTTTAGACTTCCCAAGTTTTCCTTTTCTTAACACCTGTTTAACTCAGATGCCTTGTAAGGTTGGGAGAGAAGTTATTTGTTAAAGACGTGACCCTGCAATTGAAAACTGAGAACTCTGTCTCTGAAACTAACAAAAACAGGGAAGACTAGACTGGGCATGACCCCTTGTGAATTTGGTGTCCCAAGCTCTGTGTAACTTTCAGAGAGTTGGCTTCCTATCAGAGCAGTGCCCATGTATGCCTGGGACATGCCAAGTTACATTCCAGGACATTCCATAGTGTAGCCCAAGGTTGCTCTACTGTCTAGCAAGGAACCATGTAGCCTTTACTTCTCTGTTTAATGCCATGACTTCCAGCCCATAGCGCTCTTTCTTGACCAAGTGACCTCTGTGGCGATTTGTCGTCCCCACCATTGCATTAAAGAGAAGGCAGCTACAGGCTCCAATTTGAATGTATGTGGCTCTTGATCATGGAAAAATTTAGACACTTCTTCTGTAGGCAAACCAAGCAGCCATTTAAAGTCCTGGATGTTGGGCATTCTGAAGTGGGGGAGGAAAATGTTGGCCAGGACACTGAAATTCTTTGGCTCTTCAGACTCATGAGATTTCTGCCTCCCAGCAGAGCCTGGCTGCAGAGCCAACCCCATTTAACAGACAAACTGAGCACAGCACCTGCTAGCAGTATCAACACCAGAGCTGAACCCACAACTGCAGATTCAGACTAAAAGGCCATGCTGACATTTCTTCAGGCTGAGATGTCTGTCAAGAATGGCAGACACTGGTCTTTGGCCAACAGCCTTAGGAGAATTGACAAGAGCTGTGATCTAGCATACATGTGTAGCTTGGGGGAAGGATGTGAAAAAGTCACCTACAAAACTGGAGGAGTAACATACAGGAGAGGAGCTGCCACAAGGGCATAATAGGATAATGGGGTGCAGTTCTCCAAAGGAAAGTTCATACAGGAGCACTTAATTTTAGGGAGAGAAACACATCAGATCAGCGTTGGACTTCCTAGCAACTGTCCAGATAAATAATGCTTAGTAGGGTTCTGATCCGGCTGCTGCTGAAGCAACTGGAAAGACTCCATGGGCTTTCAGTGAGAGTTGAGTTAGGCTCCATGCCTATGGCTGTGAACTGCAGATGGACGTGAGTGGACGATCTGCTCGGCCTCGGCCATCTCTCCTGGGTTAGAACGAACAGTGCTTGTGACAGGTTGGATCACAGAAATCCCCTTGAACTGCCAACCGATGTGCCAAGACTACGACTGCCCCTGCCAGCTTGGGACTCCAGCACCCTGTCTTGTTGATCCAGACATGCCAGTCTGCTCTAACACAGACCCAGGGTCTGAACCACGTGGCCAAAGCTGCAGACTTAACTGAAAGCTTAAACTTACAGAAGTGTTCCTGTCTTTAACACTCAGATGCCCAACTCCCAGTGGGGTCTAAACCCCAAATAAATCTGTTTTACCCTGTATAAAGCTTATACAGGGTAAACTCGTAAATTTTTCACCCTCTATAACACTGATAACTATGCACAGCTGTTTCCCCCTCTCCCCCGGTATTAATACATACTCTGGGTTAATTAATAATTAAAAAGTGATTTTATTAAATACAGACGGTAGGATTGAAGTGGTTCCAAGTAATAGCAGACAGAACAAAGTGAATTACTAAGCAAAATAAAATAAACATGCAAGTCTGTCTAAAAAAAACTGAATACAGATAAAAACTTCACCCAGTAAGCTTCCTTTTACAGACTAGTCTCCTTCTAGTCTGGATCTAGCAATCACACACCCCCGGTCGTTACTGTCCTTTGTTCCAGTTTCTTTCAGGTATCTTTTGGGATGCAGAGGCTATCTCTTTAGCCAGCTGAAGACAAAATGGAGGGGTCTCCCAGGGGTTTAAGTAGACTTTCTCTTGTGGGTGGAGACCCCCTCCTATGCAAATTCCAGCTCCAAGATGGAGTTTTGGAGTCATATGTCCATACGAGACTCAGTTTTTATAGGCAGCAGCCATTGCTTACCTGCTACCTTGAACATCCTCCTGTATACTTCTTATGTGAATTGGAGCCTCCCAAGATCCATTGTCCCTTAAGTGCTTCTTGATTGGACACTTAATTTGCACATTCCTTTCTGAAGAAGCTGACCAAATGCTTTACAAAGGCTACATAAAAATCAAGCCAGTGCCTAGCCAATATTCATAACTTTGAATACAAAAATGATGCATGCATACAAATAGGATGAATAGATTCAGTAGATCATAACCTTTACATAGGTATGTCACATGGCATATGTAGCATAAAACATATTCCAGTTATGTCGTATATATATGTTCCTAAGCATATTTCTATAAAGCCTTATGGGGGGCACCGTCACAGTGCTGATCATGGAGGCAGCTGGACTCATGGCCCAGGAGACTAGTCCTCTTGTTTCTCTGGCAGCAGGGTGGTTAACCCCCCCTTCCTCTGTCAGTCTTGCCCTGGCTGAGAAATGGGGGCCCACTGTGCTAGGTACTGGTGCTGCAAGAGACAGTCCCTGCCCCAAAGAGCCTGGAATATAAATAGACAAGGTGAAGAGCAGGGAGTTCAGCTTTGTTTGGGCTTTGGCTTTTCAGATGAGCCCAGGTTGGTCAGGGCCAGGCATGTCCTTTGTGATTCTGACTCAAAGATTCAGACGTAGACCCCGCAAGCTAAATTCAGAAAGGCCTTTGGATGCTAACGCTCAGCTTCCCTGCATTTGGACCGGTGACCTAGAAAGGGCCCTACCCGCTTGGAAACTAATCTTCCAGAGCTCAGCGACCTTCTCCTTTCAAAACCTACATCACCCAGCGAAATGACTGATTCCCACGCTTCAACATGCTGCGTCCCAAGAGCGCTGGAAGTTAGGGTCACCCAGGCACTACAAATAACTGTCATTCTGGCTGCTGCCCAGATGAGGGCAGCATCCAGTTGCTTTAGGAGCATGCGGCTCTGTGTCCTTATAAGCTATGTCCTGATCTAGCTCAGAGATTTAAGCCATCCAAGCTGCAATTCACATTTTCATTCGTGTTTCTAGACCATGTGGAGGAACATGCGCTGGGGTTTGTGGCCATCCCAGACAATGAGCCACTTGTTCCACTTTTACTGTCTTCAGTGGTATTTCACCCGCTGGTGAGAGTTTTGCTTTGACTGGTGAAATTTGACAAGACCCGTCCGTGTTTGCCTGCTGGGGCCAGCAGAGCTCTTCTCTCCAAGTGGTTGAGCAGAGTGTGGTTATGGTCTGAAAAGTGTATCTGGTCAAATGACGCTTCTTTGGTGACGCCTCGAGTGCTAGCTTTTCTTCAGGCTGCAGAGCGAGAGGGATTCCCTTCTGCCTTGTCCAAAGGTCAGCTGAGCCCTGATTGCACAATCTTTAACAGGAGATGAGCTAGGAGGCTGAAGTCTAAGAACAGAGGTGCAATTCAAACTAAGATCTGAGAGTGAGCAGTGGTGCTGGTGAGAAAAATGATCTCTTTGGGTGTGAATGGAACAAACCTCATCGGCCACTGTGAACCCATGCAATGCCCCTCATAAAGAGTAGCTGCCCCTTAAGTCTGCCCTACAGTTTGCAGGGAAGTGGGCATGAATCTTGGATGTTTCCATTTTTGGGTGTAGACTGATTCCTCCCCTACTCCAGAGGTACTGACCTCTCATCACGACACTTGGGAGTTGTGAGCGCCTTTGGGGCGGGGGATGAATCCGTCTGCAGGCTTCGGACGTTGAGCACCCAAAACAGGAAGCACCTCTGCAGCTAGGCTCCTCTTTCCCTGTATCTTGCTGTATTACTGTCAGGCTTCCAGAAACCTGTGTGTGACCCAAGATGTGTGCGCCCCTCTAGTGTCCCAACAGCCCCTGCTGGGTAGATGGGAGGAGTCCTGCAACAGAGGAGGCCGGGCAGGACCTTAGCTACCAGAGGGTAGATCTACACTGCAATAAAAACCCCAGGGCACCGAGACCTAGAGCTTGGATCCACTGATCCAGGCTCGTAGGGCTCAGGCTTTGGGCCTGGAAATTGCAGTGTAGATGTTCAGACCTCGTGATGTCTCTGCGACCCAGCCCCCTGGTGGAGCCCAGGCTCCAGCGTAAGTCTGACTGTCTACATTGCAATTTTATAGCCCCCAAGCCAGAGTCAGCTGACCCAGGCCAGACCCGGTGGGGCTGTGGGTCTTTCAATGTAGATGTACCCTTAGAGGCCCTTGGCTTTGTTTGGCCAGATGCCTTTCCACAGCCTTGACTGAGCTTCCCTTAGTGGCTTTCCCAAATTCCTAAGGAAATAGCTGTCCCCTACCTGTACTGGGATAAGCTGGTTTCCTGAGCTTTGATTGCCAGTGACTGGATTGTTGCATCCCATTCCTCTGAGCCAGTGTCAAGGCCCAGCCACAGAGGTGGGTGGGGATATTTAGATCAGCAATTAGCATGTTCAGCAGTGTTGGACTGACACCTGGATCAGAACTTCAGGTGTGGGCTCATCAGCTCTTCTTATTCTGTTTGTGCAGTGCCTAGCACAGTGAGGTCCTGGCCCATGCCTGGGGCTCTCAGACACTCCTGCAACCTCTATAATACCAATTCCTGTCTCAGGGTGCATTGGGCTTCTGCAGCTTCTGTTGGCTTTAGCACCATATAAAACTGCAACTCATGTTCTCCATGAGACCACTGTACGCAGGGGAGGTCCAAGGGGGCTGTATGTGCTCACTTAGGGCTGAAAAGGAAGTATGATCAGTCAGCTATTCTAACCCCCCACACCACCACCACCTCCATTCCGGGCAGTCGCAGCTGCCTCTGGAAGGCTGGAGCTTTGGCAGTGTACTCTACGGGAGACCTGCCGACTTTCCCAGTTTAGCAGAGGAGAGGTTACTCATCCCAAGCTCTGGGCTCAGAGGAAGATGCTCACCCTGCCGATTGAGCCAAGGGGGAGGATGCGGTGATTGCAGGAAGAAGTGGTCAAGTCTTGACACAGTAATGAAGAGCCTAGTTAACCCCATTGCTGAGCCTTGGGCTCCCCATCAGACACCCTGTGCTTTCGTGATCTGTTTGGGAACTTCCCCCAGACAGCCTGCATGTTGGGAAAAGAAAAATCTCAGTGACACACCCCTGGTTTTAAGCCAGTTCAGTGTCTTACATTTCCCAGTGTGTGTGAATGCTCATGTGATTAGATCAGTCACCTTACTGACCTACAAGACCATTTGCGGTCAGGCCACCTCCAGTACTGAGACGATCAGACTATACAGGGCCATGCCAGCTCAAGACTGGAGGAGCTGGTTCTTGCCACAGGAGTGTCGATGATTCAGTATGTGGTGTGCCACTCTGAATGGGTGCTACACCAGTGGAGGGCTGGGGATGCTGTCTTCAGCTGCCATGCAGAAGCAAGGGCCCCTGACCATGTGTGGTCAGCCTAGTGATCGCGAATGCTCCCCAGCATCTTTCCTGGCTCTGTTCCCTGCTGCAAGGTGGCTGCCATGTTCCTCCCCAGAGGTGTCCCAGGTCACTGAACAATCCCTGCAGCTAGCCTGCGATATACTCTGGGATCTCTCAGGAGCGTGGGCCCAGTAGAAATGTTGGATGCTCGTGCTGTAATAGCGTGTAAATGTGGTGCTCTGTCTCCATCACAAACCAAGCGCCATGCACACGGTCAAGAGTTAGGCAAGGCGTGTGGAGCAGAGGGGCAGAAGCCCTATCTCACTGTTATACTTTGCCCTTCTATGGCTCCTCCTAAGGGAGGATCTCGGCACACATGAATCGAGACACCCCTCCAGAGGTGTGTGCGGAATCATCATCATCATCATCATTATGCTGATGGGGAAACTGAGGCACGGAAGCAGGAAGGGACTTGCCCAAGCTCAGCCAAGCAGGGACAGAGCCAGGGCTGCACCAGAAGTCTCCTGACTCTGTGAAGTGCTTACCGGATTCCCCCTGCTCCCTTTCTACTCCTGAGTTCCCTTATCAGTGAAGCACCTGGCTGCCATTTACCTTAGACCTTTTCAATCTACCAACAGCCAGAAACCCAGATGTCATTCAGAGAGAAACTGGCTGAATTTGGCACAAAGCCCTTCCCTGATAATGTGACTGCTCCGTCTGCCACCAGCCTCCATGCAGAAGGATGGAGCTTGGAGGCAACTCCTGCACTTTATCAGTGCTGCCCAGCTTGGGAGAGGATGCGGTGTGTAGAGAATCACAGGCTCAGGGACAGCTGATAAACTGTGGGACAAGAAGGCTTTGATTTGGGCCACTGGTTTGAAGGGAGACTGAGCCAGGGAACATCCAGGCTGAATAGCTGTTATCTAATCTAATCAGTTTAAGAGAAATCTAATCAGCTTAATCTCCCCAGGGGAAAGGGTGTGAGGCTCAGGGCTGGTGGCAGTTAAACGCAGTCTGGGTGAAGAATTGGACAATAGATCACATGGGGATGGGAAAATGGACAAGATAGCAGAATTGGTCTTTACAGAATATCCCTGGTTGCTAATGATGGGAAAGCTATTAAATCCTATCCGGTCCATCCACAGCTCCCAAGGGCCAGGACAGGATCGGCCCTTACTGGGTATTGTCCAGAGCTTTGTGGCTCCTCCCCAATTTTCTTTAATTCAAAAAAAGCCTCCTGCATCACAAGAGAAGGTGCAAAGGATTCCAGCATGGCCCTCAAGCAGGGTGGTTCATCGCTGCTCCATTTTCAGAGATGCTGAAAATCAAACCAGTCAGCACCGAGAATGACACGGCTGTGCCGATCTGTCAATGGAGCAGGCAATAGCAATTAAAAGGGAGAGGGAAGATGAAGCTGGGAAGGCAGCATGTGAGGTAAGTATGTCCAGTCTTCTCAAGTGATACGGGGTGGGGGTCCAGCAGGCAGAGCGCTGTCCTGAGACTCAGGAGATGTGGGTTCTGTTGCTGGCTCCACCCCAATCACCTGAATGATCTTGGGCAATTACTTCCCTTTCCTGCACCTCATCTTGTCCATCTAGAATGTAAGCTCTTTGGAGCAGGCTCTGTTGGTCACTCTGCACACATACAGCACCAAGCACTGCATTGGCCCTGATCTCTGTCTCGGAGTGCTACTGTGGTATAAACAGTAACTGTTCCAGTCTCCAGGGCTCCCCCTGTTCTCTGGGAAGAGGATTCTGCAGCCTCAGCAATCTCACTGCCAGCAACCTTTTCCTGAGATTCAGCCTAAGGTTTCCTTTCCTTAACTCCCTGCTAGTTAACGCCCTAGTGCTCCTGCTAGAGCACTTCCTCTGCTCCCGGCTGCGTCCACCCTTCGGACATTTGCAGATAGCATCGCCTTCCTTTTCTGCCATTTTTCAGACAAACCCCTGCCAATTCCCTTCCTTTCCTCCTACCTTTTAAATCAGCCCTTCCAACCCCTGATCATCTCTAACCTTCCTCTCTGCATTCTGGCCAGCCCACCTGGCTATATTTGCCTGGGCCTGAGACCCCCTGACCCAAAAGTGTGATTCTGGAGGAGTTCTCCACAGCATGAGGTGCCGTTCTCCTTGGCCAAGGCAGGCTTGTTTCTGTGAAGCCTTTGTTCCGTCCAATTTTAAATGCCCCAAGCAATGTAGCTCTTACCCCTTCCCTTCCACCAGCAACCAAGTCCTATATCACCTGCTGGCCTGTTTTCAGGCAAAATTCTCCAAGCTGCTAGCAGGTCAATGACCCAGCAAGATCTCCCCAGCTGTAACCATGGGAGACCATTGTGTTCCTGGGGAAATATGAGCAGCTGCTCCCCTGCTTACTTAAATGGGAGAGCCTACCCCAGTGCACAGATGAGTCCCATAGAGAAGGACATATGCTTGTCTTGTGCTGTATCTATCCAGGTCCGCATCAGCATGCTGCCTCAATGCCTCCCAAAATTACAATGGGGTTAGAGAATAGCCAAGAGAAATTCAGCCATCCTGGCAAAGCATAAAATGTCTGCAGGTTTAAAAAAAAAAAAAAAAAAACCACCCAAATTCCATCCCCAAGCAAAAATGAAGCTGAACTTTTGGACGAGGCAGCTGCTGGCTTCAGGGTGGAATCACAACCTTTGGGAAGTCACAATTGTGCTTGAGGAGACAGCAACTCCTAAAAGTCACATCGCTCCTCCATCACTGCTTCCCCTTTAGCCTGCGCGGTCAGCCAGTATTTGGGGTCAAGCAGGGTTCTTTCCCTTAGGAGGAGGAACCAGTGATACGAGTCAGGTATTTCTTTGGTGCAATCCTGTTTACAAAAACCGGACAGCCAGTCCTGTTTCCCTGAACACAGTAAGAACAAACAGCATCAGGCAGTTTCCTTATGCAGAAATCCCCACACCTGTATCTCCAGTGTTTCCTGTGCCTAAAGAGCTCTGTCTCTCTGCTGCCTCTCAGGGCCAGACTCGTGACTGCTTCTCTCCCTGCCTGCTAGCTTTCTCAGCTCTAGCACATACCCACAGCTTGCCAATCCCCCTAGCCTTTGTATTTGCACTTAGGGAACCCTTCAGCCCACATGGCTTAGCTTCTAATCAGTTCTTGCCATGCAGACCATTGCCTTGGATGGTGGCTTATATTGTTTTTAAGCTATTTCACGATACAAGAGGGCTTAATTGCTCCTTCCACTTCAACCTGAAAGAAGACTGCTTGGCCCCCCTATTGGCTTTAACCAGATCTATCATTGGCTGTAGATCGAAGACCCAATTGATGGCAGCCATTTTAAGCTTCCACTGTAGCAGATTATTTTGCAAAACAGCCAAAGGTAAAGGCAGACCTGCAGCATTGGCAGGACTCCGGAATTATATCCAAGGTTAAATGGCACACCCCTACAGTAACAGCAATGAAAAGGAAGGGGCTGTTCACATCGATGGTGATGTTAAGATTACCATTAACCCAGTATTGCATGTGGCTTAGTATCCTTTGCCTATAACAGAGGCTGTATTTGCCTCATCAGCTGATGGGAAGCATTTCTCCAAGACCAGCCTTGCCCAAGCCTATTTGGAAACAAAGACTGACAAATCATAGCTCATAATTAACACATACCAGGGCTTAGTTCCATATAAGAAGCTTGTGTTTGGAATAGCACCTGCTATTTGGCCGCAAGTCATGGACCAGGTATTACAGGGCCTTCGTGGTACTCAGTGTTCCTAAGTGCAACATATTGGTCACAGGAGCCAGGATCAAGTACATAAAAGTTTGTTACAAGAAGGAGGGAGGAGAATTGTTCTCGTTAACCTCTGAGGATAGGACAAGAGGCAATGGGCTTAAATTGCAGCAAGGGAGGTTTACGTTGAAAATTAGGAAAAACTTCCTGTCAGTGTGGTTAAGCACTGGAATAAATTGCCCAGGGAGGTTGTGGAATGTCCATCATTGGAGATTTTTAAGAGCAGGTTAGACAAACACCTGTAAGGGATGGTCTAGATAATACTTAGTCCTGCCATGATTGCAGGGGAATCAGGGCCGGCTCCAGGCACCAGCGTAGCAAGCTGGTGCTTGGGGCGGCACATGGAAGGGGGCGGCACGTCCGGCTCTTCAGCAGCAATTCGGCGGCAGGTCCCTCAGTCCCTCTCAGTGGGAAGGACCTGCTGCTGAATTGCCACTGAAGAAGGAAGCAGCGGCGGTAGAGTCGTGACGGAAGTGCCACAGATCGCGATCGTGGCTTTTTTGTTTGGTTGTTTTTTTGGGGGGCTGCTTGGGGCGGCAAAAACCCTGGAGCCGGCCCTGAGGGGAATGGACTAGATGACCTCTCGAAGTCCCTTCCAGTCCTATGATTCTATGATCAAGAGCACCTGGAGAATACCCTAGAGGTACTTGTGAGGCTGCCTGAATGCGCTCAGGGAGCAAAGAGGGGAAATGGAACTTGTTCTAGGACCCTGTTGCGTTCTGTGGCTAAACCATTGACAAAGCTTGTTTGATTCAATCACAAGACAAGCCTTACGGCTCCCCAACCACAAAAGTGTCACAATTATGTTCCTTTCTAGGGACAGTCAGTTATGACCACAGGTTCTTGCCAAACAGAGGGACAGTGTGACATCCCCTAAACGAACTGTTACCCAGAATTGGTGTTGGCCCATATGCTGCACCCAGGCCTTCTGATGAGGCCAAGAAGCTCATATCGTCTGAGAGGGCTCTTCCGCACTAAGGTGCATTTTTGCCTGTAAAGTCAGCATGTGTTACTTCCCCATATGCAATAGGAACAGTGAGGTTGTGTGTGGCGGAAGATCATGCCTGTTGCGTCTAGATCTCTTCATTTGGCAGAACAGAACTATGCTCATAGACTTTGTCAGAAGGGATCATCATGATCATCTAGTCTGACCTCCTGCACATTGGAGGCTACAGAACCTCACCCGCCCACTCCTGTAATAGACCCCTATCCTCTTGCTGAGTTACAGAAGTCCTCAAATCATGGTTTAAAGACTTCAAGTTACAGAGAATCCACCATTTACACTAGTTTAAACCTGTAAGTGACCCGTGCCCCATGCTGCAGAGGAAGGCGGAACTCCCCCAGGGTCTCTGACAAACTGACCCAAGGGAAAATTCCTTTCTGACCCCCAATGTGGCGATCAGTTAGACCCTGAACATATGGGTGTGATGAAGTGGGGATTTCCCTTGTTATGTTCTATGTGAGACTTATTGTTTTGCATGAATGCTGTGTGTGCCTCAGTTTCCCCTTGTACTACACTAATGTCTAGGTGGTGGGAATAAGGGTGTTTGACTTTTGTGGGGGTTGCTCCAGCTGCCTGCACAGATGCTATGACCACCCCTTTGTAACCTGAGACCCAGGAGGGGGATGTGACCAGGTGACTCTTGGCCCGGAAGCGAGACAAAGGCCGGAGGAGGAGCAATGGGCAGGGCAGTGGCCAGGCAGCTGGAAGCGAGTCAGTCTCATCTGGCTTGGGGCCCTGGGAGAGGGTTAGAGCCCTGCCTCTGGGCTCCCCTCCCCCCAAGATGGACTTGGCTGAAAGTCACTGATTTCTGTGCTAACATGTTCTGTCCTATGCTGAGTTCCTGTCGACTAATAAACCTTCTGTTTTACCGGCTGGCTGAGAGTCATGTCTGACTGCGGAGTTGGGGTGCAGGGCCCTCTGGCTTACCCAGGAGCCCCGCCTGGGTGCACTCGCTGCGGGAAGCACATGGTATGTGAGTTCCACCCAAATCAAATTATGACCAGATACTTGGTAATGGTGTTTAATATGGTTTTGTTTATTGTCCGCCATTTCGGTTTGTAAAGGACAAATAGTCCGCCATGTTAGACAGCCTTCTTGTTCCCTTAGGAGAGAAAAGGCGGGAAATCTAGTGGCTTGTTGTTAGGCAACGGGAGGGATTATATAGGTTGGGAAAGAGCGGGAAGGGGTTCTTCTTCCTCTGCTCTTACCTCGGAGAGAAGGGAAGAGATCAGACACCACTTATCCGTCTAGGTAATAGCTTAACTCTAATTGAATGGGAAAAGATCTGATTTATTGTTGGGGTTTATTGTTTTAAGGGAAGCAGCATCCACAGGGTTTCTACCTCGTGTGGTTAGGGCTCTTACTCACAGACAGGATGTCGCAAAGGGGTCAGGGTGGGAAGTTAGTTAGGCCTCTTACCTGATTCCTCATAGTCATTATCCAGTGCAGTCATTGTTTGTGGTGATCGTGGTCCAGTGAGTTATTCATCGAATCCTGGTCTCAGCAGCATCTGGACATGGTATAGAGAGCAGCCATCATTTACCCTTTTGTAATTCCTGTGTGAAAGGTGCCTGGTTATAAAATCTGTTCAGTATTAATCCTGCCTCCCCATTCCCTTCTTGCCTATCCTATTCCTAATTCCCTAGTTAATAAAGAATCGGTTGTTTAAGTTGTGGTCTCTGTGATTATTTTAGATAAGCGCTGATAGATGGGCAATACTGAGGGAATCTTGGGAGACTTCTGTTGGATTCCCGCAGTCTTCTGGAAGTAGGGTCCTGAAATAAATAATAAAAACTAACAGGTGCGGAAGGGGGATTCTGAAAGCTCTGAGGTCAAACCCAGGAAGGTGGAAGCTGTGTACGCTTCTTGCCCTGGAGACAGTATGCTCAGAAAGAGGAGGCATGCTCCCCCAAAGTCCTGACTGGCTTCGTATGGAGTAGTTCCAGATGACTCCATGACAGTGGGCAAGACCCAGCAGCCAGACACCTGGGAAAGAATTCTCTGTAGTAACCAAGAGCCCTCCTCATCTAGTGTCCCATCTCCAGCTCTTGGAGAGATTTGCTGGCAGCAGTCGCAGATGGGCTACATGCCATTGAAAGAGCAGCTCTGAGCTTAGGCTGGGGAGTTACAAAGTTTCACCAATCTCTGTAAGGGAACTGGCTTATTCTGGGTCTAGATCATCAACCTCCACCTGCAATCTGAAACCCAAAGAAAAGGAGCCCCTGCAATGGTTGCAGAGAGGGGCTGTATTTTTGGCTGCTTGCTGTTACAAGATTAACTTCAAAGCTTCTGCTTGTCATGCTAGCCATGGCACGGACGGCTCCTCAAGTGGAGTCAGAGACAGTCTGTATATTCTCCATGGCCCAGCTTGAACCCTTGCCAGTGACAAACGCCATGGTACGATCTTCCACTGAAAACGGTCCATGCTGGCTGATGAATGGATGGCCTAATGTGCACGGACAACTATGACCAGCTTTCTTTGCTTGAAATGACTAGTTACGTGGATATCCAGGCTGCCGAATGTCACAGGTGGCTAGTGAAAATATTCTTGGGGAGGAGGGGGCCTGAGTCCCACCCCTGTGGGTGTTTGGAAGGGACCTACTCAGAGGGAGAGGGGAAATCAGCAGCTCCAGTTCCGTGGGGCTGGGCCCAGCTCCCCGCTTGGGCATTCACTGATTCGGAGGAGCCTGCCCCAGCATTGTGCGATATGTGCATCCATATGCAGGCAGAGTGCCACTGGCTAGAGGGCTTCACTTACTGAGCTGGGCGTGCATGTGGGCAGCGGGGTGGCAAAGCAGAGAGAGGTTGGGGGGGGGAAAATGAGCCCTCTCTAGCCCTGCCCACCCACCACCTATGCCTAATGTGTGGCCTTAGGGTCATTGTTCCAATGTAGCTCAGGTCACACCTCTGCCAAGAATTACACGAGACCCTTTGGGAATGAAAACCCTGGCTGGGAGTTGTGCGTGGTGGACAGGGATTGACAAACAAGTAGAGGAATGGCATGGTTAACAAACAACGCAGACCTAGATATGCTCCTTTGCATTCTTGGGGGTGGCCATCTGTCCCATGGCAGCAGATCCACGAAGCCTCAAGGGGCTGTTAATGGACCATATGTCTTTGATTCCAGAAGATGCCCATTCTAAATGGCCTGAAGTATTCTGTGTGAACTCAGCTAATTCCACGCAGATGGTGGAAGTGTTAAGACTTGTTTGCACAGACAGGAGTTCCTGACCAGATTGTAAGTGACAATGGAACTCAATTCCCATCCAAAAAGAGTTTAATTTGTGTGTCAAAAGAAATGGGATCAACCACATCACATCAGCACGTTCCCTTCTTGCCACAAACGAAGTAGCGGAAAAGTTTATTCAGACATTCAAACAAACAGTTTGCACTACGGCCCCGGATAAAGGCAGTTTACAGTATAAGATTGCGAATTTTATGTTGGCCTATAGGAACGTAGTCCATGCTGCTACAAATCAGGAGCCAGCACTGTTGTTTATGGGATGTAATTGAAGGTCTCTCCTGGACTTGTTAAGGCCTGATCTACAGAGAGACATTCCTAAGAAACAGTGTGATCAACTGGCCGCAAAATAATCCCACCCAACTGCATAGCTTTCACATGGGAGAAAGTCTTCATAAGAGATCCCTGCGATAAGTCATGGAAATCTAGAGATTGTATCACAGACTAGTCTTCTGCCTTATCAGATAGAGGAGGCACCAGACATGTCGTGGAGAAGACAGAGAGACCTGCTTTGGAGCACAAGTCCTGTGGAATGTTCTGTCCCACAGCAACGCCTGTTGAAAACACTGAACTTGCAATACAGCCAGAGCAATTTGTGATAGCTCCAGTGAGCCTCAGGGCCCTGTTTCTACTACAAGAGACCAGAATGCTATAGGGCAGAAAGCTGTTGCTGATCCAGCGACCTGAGAAAGTGCAGACGCTGTTCCGAAATGGGTGGGATGCCAGTGAGATGTGATCCACAGAGAAGTTACAAACTAGTTCTCAGACTGACTTTGTAGTGTGTTGAGTGAGTGATGCATTGTAACTTTTTGGCACTTTACAATTACATTAAAGGTGGAGGAGCCTGTAGTGTATAGGAATAGGGCAATAACCCTTTAAATCATTTGTAAACCTTGGAGATATCCTATATCCATATCTCATAGAGCTGGAAGGGACGCTAAGGGTCATCAAGTCCAGCCCCCTGCCTTCACTAGCAGGACCAAGTACTGATTTTTGCCCCAGATCCCTAAGTGGCCCCCTCAAGGATTGAACTCACAACCCTGGGTTTAGCAGGCCAATGCTCAAACCACTGAGCTATCCCACCACCTTCTAGTGGCGCTTACTGTGTTTTGTTTAAGAAGCTGCCAGAAGCAGAACCCAGCCACAGCAGCAAGCTCTATGTAGCCAGGCCTGGATGCTGAGGATGTTCAATAAGCAGAGCTATTTGGATCCCACTGGGCCTGGCTGGTTCCTTCATATTATGTTTCTGTTTCCCCTGGTTTCTTCTGGCCATGAGTTCTAGATTGGTGGCTAGTCCCCGAGAACGCTCTGTCTCCTGCACGTGTCTCCTGCACTGTGCTGGAGCAGAGGTGTGATCATGCACAGTGATGGTGTCAGGCTGGTGTCATGGGCCCATCCCCTGGAGTCCAGTGAAGACGAGGACTGAAGTGGTGCTAGTGTACAGCCAGGAGCCAATGCTGATTGCAGTGTGCTGTCGTGATGTGATCTGGGCAGCCTGTGCTGCTGAGCTCAGAGCCTGCTCTTGTTCTTTCAGGACTACGCAGGTACCGACAATGGCATAATCAATGTCCAGGAATGCATAGGCCAGTCCAGCTCGAGGCATCGCTGCATGTTGGATTTGAGAGCCTTTGGAGTGATGCAGTGCTAAGTTCCCCAAACTGCTACAGCAGAAACATTTCTGCTGCTGGGATCATGAGGGAGGAGCCTGTCTCCAACCAACACACATCCTTAAACGCTCCCTAATCTCTAGCACCTACTGCACCAGGTGCCTGGCCTCTATACCCAAAGAGTGGCAGATAAAGGTGCCTAAGGTTAGAGGAATCTGTTACCTTCAGCATAGGAAGCCCCACTGGAAAGGGCCTACTACCCACATGGCTCACCCAGAGCTATCACCATGAAGTGCTCAGAGCCCTTTCCAGTACTGGGCCAGTATTACTGTCCTTGGAGACTGAGGCCCAGAATGGTGAAGTGACTCAGCCCAGTCCCACAAGGAGTCGCTGGCAGGGTCAGGAATAGGGGTCAGTCACTTGCCAACTACCGCCTTCACAAGCAAACTGCTTAACCAACACTCCCTAGGGACCTCCTCCTCGTTGTTCCTTTCACCCCTGTCCTAGTGTGAGGGCTGGGCAGAGGCAGTGGAAGGCAGTTGGCAGCTCCCTTCTAGCTGTGCTGTAGGAAACACTGGGACAGGAGGTTCTGTTTAAGTACAATGGCCTTGTCTGCCCAGAATTGTTTCCTGATGGGAGGGACAAAATTTTCTTCTCTTCATTTGCAACATTTAAACTGGCACAGGCTAGAGAACAGCTTGTTCCTGAGCGTCACAGAGACTCCATACCAAATGACAGGGGCTCCGGCCAAGCCACACCACACCATTCTGTGCCACTCTCAGATGGCACAGGCAGGCCAGGTCAGGACTAGCTGGGCAAGGGATGAGCAGGGAGCAGTTCCAGTGACTCACTAGGGCGTGCTCTGCTTTCTAAACCAGGACTGCAGTGCTGTGGCATTGCAGGTGCCATCTTTTGGCAGACTTAAAACTAAGCTGCTGATCACTTAAGGTTATTAAAATTCCCAGGGTAGGTCCTGCAAGAGTACGTTCATTAGCCCTGCTATCCAGGCCCGATTCCAATTAGACTCTGCCTCCCTGAATTTCCCCTGCAGTTTCAAAGGGATTCCAGATGTCTGGCTCCCAGGGATCACCTCTGCACCAACTCTAGCTCAAGAGCCCAAGGTAGAGAGCAAACAGTTGCTGTTTGCACCAGCTCCCAAGCAAAGAACGTGCATCGCAAATATGGTGTGTTGTTAAAGACTGGCCTGTGCTCGCATGCTAAGAAAAGGGCTTGTAAGGCTCTGCCTAACAGCGTGCCTAACAGCACCATCTGGTGCCTCCTGCATAGAAATACTGCTTGGAAACTAACCCATCTAGCCAAACAACTGCAGAGACTAAGCCCCAATGTCTGTGCCTGCTGGTGAATGTAAAATTGAACAGCAACCCTATCTGTGAAATCCTGCACTGTGTACGCTGAAGGGTTAAATATACAGTAGTCAGCTGCAACATGCTCTCACACCAGCCAAGCAGGCTGTGCAGTAGGAGAAGGAAACTCCACCTCAGTGAATGCTCCTGTTTGTTAATGGGAAGATCCTTCCCTTGCACAGGGAGTGGGAGCCATCCACCCTCCAAGTTCGGGGTGTGAGGAGCTTCAGGAAGGCTCCCTCCACCAGTCCCGGTTCTCCAGCCCACTGCAGGGGTCTTCCCACATTGGGAGTGCTCAGGGGGGCGTGGGGGCCAAAAGCCATGCTGGCAGGGAGGAGGCTGTGGGCTGTTTCCACAGCAGCTGGAGAAATGGCCCAAGCTGTGTTTTCTTCCCCTGCTTCGGGATTATTCCATTTGCGCTGAACTCTGAACAATAAAAGTCAGTGCTGGGCTCCCCTGCTGCTGGTGACCACGTCCCTTGGCAGCGCTCCTGCTCCCTTTGATTCTCTGGCCCCCCTCCATATCTCATCTGCCTTGAGGTCACTTCCTTCCTTAGCCGGCTCACCCCTGCTGCCTGCTCCCTGGGGCTTGTACTGCCAAAGGGCTCCAGAGCTCTGCTCACTGGGGGGGGCTTTCCCATTGGCTGCCTGTGAGGTCATGCCTTGGGCAATGGGCCCCAGCAAGCTCACGGTGCTGACCTGCTCTTTCCTGAGTTGTTTAATAGTCTGTGTTGCTGGAGGCAGTGAGACTCAGTGTAAGCTGTGCACTGCCTGGAGAACCCTATTCCTCAGCCTTTGAGTACCTGCTGCATGCACTCTCCCCCCACCCCAGGCATGGCTCACTCACTTATTTCAAGGCACCCAACCTTCCCCTGACCAACAGCTGCGTTCACCTAACACAGGGCACATTGCGGCCCTGTGACTGTGAGGGACTATGGATCTTAGCATGCAGCCCTCCAAGTAGTACCCATAAAGATGGCAGGTGCCGATCCCCATCTCTGGCAGTGAGGAACATTGCATGCTGGGACCTGTGGTTGTGCCTCTGTGATGGGATCCCTGGGGGTGTAACCTGGGACTGGTGGACCACTGTGCCTCCTTAAGTCACAAATCTGGATCATCTCACACAATGCCTGGTGACAAGCAGCAAACCCCTCCAGGTGCTGTTACCATTCAGTACAATCGCATGTGGAGCCCCACACCCAGCCAGATTGCATGAATGCTCCCAGAGCCACTCATGAATCACACAGAGAAAGGCACCAGCCAAATCCCCCTCCCCCAACTCCCAGCACTACCTCAGGAATATGCCATATTGCACTGCTCAAGAACCTTTCTTGAAGAATGAAATTTATTAATGGGTTCACCACTTCAATGGAAAGTGGACATACACCAACCTTTGTAATGTGAGCAGATTTACCAAACACTTCAGTGAAACCCACAGGTAAAGATAAACATTAGAATAAGTGTATTCATTACAAGAGATGGATTTTAAGTGATTATAAGTGATAGGCAAAAAGTCAGAGTAGTTATCAAAAGAAAAAAGTTAAGCGTGCAGTCTCAATTCTCAACTATATTAGACTAGGCAATATCTGGACTAAGCAGATTCTCAGCCCACTGGATACTTCAGGTTGGTTGCAGTCCTTCAAACACAGGCTCTCCTTGTTAGCCTGGGGACCAGTCTCCTCAGCTGCAGCATTCTTGTTGCCTTCAACATGGGTGAGGTAGGAGAAAGCACCAACCATGCAGCCTATGTCCCATATTTTATATCCTCACTCCATGTGCTTGGAGAACACAAGTCCTGGCATGTCTGGTGGGCATTTCTGAGTCCACAGGCAAGGCTGAGCAATTCATAGAATATCAGGGTTGGAAGGGACCTCAGGAGATCATCTAGTCCAACCCCCGGCTCAAAGCAGGGCCAATCCCCAACTAAAGCATCCCAGCCAGGGCTTTGTTAAGCCTGACCTTAAAAACCTCTAAGGAAGGAGATTCCACCACCTCCCTAGGTAACCCATTCCAGTGCTTCACCACCCTCCTAGTGAAATAGTGTTTCCTAATATCCAACCTAAACCTCCCCCACTGCAACTTGAGACCATTGATCCTTGTTCGGTCATCTGGTACCACTGGGAACAGTCTAGATCCATCCTCTTTGGAACCCCCTTTCGGGTAGTTGAAAGCAGCTATTAAATCCCCCCTCATTCTTCTCTTCTGCAGACTAAACAATCCCAGTTCCCTCAGCCTCTCCTCATAAGTCATGTGCTCCAGCCCCCTAATCATTTTTGTTGCCCTCCAGGGGACTCTCCAAATTTTCCACATCCTTCTTGTAGTGTGGGGCCCAAAACTGGACAGAGTACTCCAGATGAGGCCTCACCAATGCCGAGTAGAGGGGAATGATCATGTCCCTTGATC
This sequence comes from Malaclemys terrapin pileata, assembly GCF_027887155.1. Lineage (NCBI taxonomy): Eukaryota > Metazoa > Chordata > Testudines > Emydidae > Malaclemys > Malaclemys terrapin. Next base: position 49,490,967 of record NC_071511.1, read on the forward strand.
TGCTGGCAATGCCCCTACTTATACAGCCCAAAATGCCGTTAGCCTTCTTAGCAAAAAGGGCACAATGTTGACTCATATCCAGCTTCTCGTCCACTGTAACCTCTAGGTCCTTTTCTGCAGAACTGCTGCCTAGCCATTCGGTCCGTAGTCTGTAGCAGGTGATGGGAGTCTTCCGTCCTAATTCCCCTGGTATGACCTTGTGCAAGTGAGTCATTGAATTGTAACTCCCTTGCTGGACAATGGCTGTTGATACTTTTTCGACACCCACCCGGGTGTTGCTTAGCTCCCTGGTAATCTCTGTAAGCGAATATCTGGACGATCCCCCAGCTCACAGCAGATTTTAGTGACAACCATAAAACAATCTCATAACTTCATATACACCAATGATATACATACTTAGATAGAACAATGGCTTTCAGCAATTCATAACCTTTCCCATGATACCTTACATGGCATGCTTTATATGAAATATCCCAATTATATATAAATGATTAATATGGGGGTTATAGGGTGCTCCCCTGAGGTAGAGTGTCACAGTCTCTGTAGTGAATATGGCCTTTGGCACCATATTAGGCCAGAGGATCTGGCTGGAGCTTTGCATGCTGGGACATGTAGTGTTTGTGGGCCACACCTCCGCAGGAAGGCGAGGATGGCCAGAGGCTGAATAGTAGAAATCCATGGACTGTGCTCCTCGATTTAACGATGGTGAATTGTGCGGAGGAAAAGACTGAGATGATGTGTTGGGCCTCCCCATGACCGGCTCACCGGCTGCCCTGAGAACCCCCAGGGCAATCCCTGAAACACAGAAGGGATCAGGAAGCCGGCAGTCTTTAATGCAGCCAGGGTCTGTGGCACCAAAACCCAGTGGGGTGGGTTTCTACACAGGGAGAGTTGTTCAAGGCCCTGAGCCCCAGGTGCTGGAAGGTGAGCGAGCTGCTGGCGGGGGAGAAATACTGCCCGGAGGGAGCAGTGACCCAGCTGCCTGCCTGCCCACCCGGCCTGGGGGCTGCTGTTGCAAAGTCATCACTGCACAGACAAGGCTCAGTGTGCATCAAGCCAAAAAGCTTTCAGTAAGTGACTCTGTGGCAGTTTCCTGTTGACAGCTTTGTGGGCCGGGGGTTTCCTTGTCCCCTTTACGTCCTGTGCCATCCGATGGCAAACAGGAGGCTATCTCTTCCTGAGTATGGGTCACATTCCGGCACTCAGTGCCTGGGAACAGGCAGGGAGCAGGAGGCTGGGGCTGCTGCCTCTTCTCATTTCTCTCCCAGACCCCTGGTCGTCAGTGGGCGGGATCAAACCTGGGACTTCTGGAGCTAAATGTCATATGGCTGTTAGAAAATTCATTAATCTCTCTCTAAGTGGTCTTGGTGCCTGTGGTGGGGCAATGACTCACCGGCACGGTGCCTCCTGCTGGTCATCCTGGGACTTAGCTCTTCTCCAGCTCCGGAGTGCTCTCTGCAGGCCAGTGTCTCACTGGACACTGGCCCCCCATGTCCCTCCTGGACCCTGGTGCCCTTTGCCCAGGGGCTCTGCCCACTGCAGTACCCCCTCTGTCTGGATCTCCCAGGGGAACCCCCAGCCCCCTATCGCTACCTTACCTCAGTGGCTACTGTCAGTCATCATCTAGCCCCCACTCCCTGGGGCAGATGGCAGTCTATAAACCACTCATCATCAGCAAGGGGGGTTGGACCAGCTGCCTCTGCCTATCTCTGGGCTGCCACAGTACCTTTTGTGGGCCCTTAACTTGCCCTGCAGCTTTGCTAGGTTGGAGCTCCCCAGCTCTCTCTGCCCTTTCCCAGCACTGCTCCACCCTAGAGACCCTTCTCAGCTTCCCAGGCAGCCCAGATAGAGCTAGAGAGAGAGTCTCTTTTTTAGCCTTTAGCCCACAACCCTCTTATCAGGGCCAGCTGGGCCTTAATTGAGCTGGCCACAGCTGTGGTCAGCTACTCACTCAGCTTCCCCAGCTGTTCTTAATCCCTTTTACCCAGTCGCAGCCCCCTCCAGGACTGCTTTTAACGCCTCCAGGCAGGAGCGGGATGACCACCCCGCTACAGTGCCACTTTATGGGATGGAGTGCCACGCCTAGGAGGTGTGTGGCTTCCTCTAGCTGAGGAAGCATGTCCTGAGCTTCAGAAACTTCCCAGTTGAAATCCCAGACAAGCCCTCACTTGTAACACCACCAGACCCCGGTCGTCGGCAGGTGGCATTGAACGTGGGATCTCTGGAGCTAAATGCATGAGTCTCTACTGCATGAGCTAAAGCCATATAGCTGTTAGCTATGGCTGTGGAGCAAACTCATTAATCTCTCTCTAAGTGGTCTTGATGCCACTCGATGGGACAGAACACCACACCCAGGAGGTGTGTGGGTTACATAGACATTGCCCGAGTGATTTATTCTGGGTTCAGTTCCTGTGTCTGCTACACTCTTCCTGCGTGACCTGGGGCAAGTCACTTCATTTCTCTGGGCCTTTCACCGGCAGGAAAGACACACTCCATTTCCTGTGGAACACACACTCACGATGAGGTCAGATCTCATCTACGTCCATGCAAGCGATGCTCTGCATGGATCATCCACCCTGCACTTCCCCTGCAGCAGGAGCATGTGGCCAAAACTGCTGGTGGTGCGTTAATTCCAAAGGGGCAGACTCTGGGCTAAACCCCCAGCTTGGTAAGCTTGTTCTGGAGAACTTCCACCCATGCCCCAGGAAGCTGGCAATGACAGCCTCAGCTAGGTTGCAAGGCAGAGGAGGGCGGCCCCTCCTGTCTGCTTCGGGGCAGCAGACTAATGCGGAGAAGCTGCGTGGAACAGTGAAACGGTGCTCCCATGGGCTGAGCCCTCACAACGATACCCTCCTCCCAGGATCGCACCTGACACTTTGTCTTTCTCCAGCCCCTCCCATCAGCCTGGTGTCATCGTCCCCTAGTCTGTAAATGGGAAAACAGGCACAGGAGGGACAGGGACTTGCATGAGGCCAGACAGCGAGTCGGCTTTGTCCAGGGGTTCCTGCAACAAATGTTTTGGTGGCCTCAGAGTGCGGCCACCAATGCTTGCTGGTGGCTGCACAGACACTTTTTCCTAAGATAATTTATTTTTCCTAAATTAATAATGTAATATACACATATATACATCCAATTTATTTACTGTATTTTCTGGCGTATAAGACTACTTTTTAACCCAGGAAAATCTTCTCAAAAGTCGGGGGTCGTCTTATACGCCAGGTGTCGTCTTATAGGGCGGGTGCTGAAACTTCCAAGACGGACTGGAGAATCTGCGGTCGCCGCATATGGTGGGGGGAGCTCAAAAACGGCCGCGGCCGCATCCCCGCCCGATGACGAGGTGAGGGGGCGCCTCACCGGGAAGGTGTAAGTGAAGGGCGGAGCAAGCTGCAGGCGTCCGGGACGCCTGGGGTATGGAAAAAAGAGATAGAGCGGCGCTGTGCCCAGAAAAACACGCCTCTTTCACCCGTCTGGCCCGCCCTTGTATCCTATTACCGTACCTCCTTCTCTGCCTCTCAGATCTCGCTCCTGAGGACTGCAGTGAAGCGGCGCAGGTGCGCATGTGTGAGATCTGAGAGGCAGAGAAGGAGGTAATAGGATACAAGGGCGGGCCAGACGGGTGAAAGAGGCGTGTTTGCGCTACCGCTCTGATAGTCTTGGAGACAGGGAGGGCTGGGCAGGCAGGGAGAGCTGACCAATCCAAGCAGGCTTTGTATACAACAACCAGCCAATCGCCGGTAAGGTACATCGCTTGCCGTGATTGGCTGGTTGTTGTATACTGGGTACCACATACAGTACAGCACCAGTATCTGTACCTGTTCATACAGTATAGCACCAGTACATACAGTACAGTATACAAATGTCCAACAGTCAAAACCCCATCATGGCTCCACCAGCAAGAAGAAAGAAATATGAAGCCAGTTTCAAACTTAAAGTTGTAAACTTTGCCATGGAACATAATAACTGCGCTGCTGCAAGACAATATGGAGTAACAGAAAAGATGGTTTGGGACTGGAAAGCAAATGAAAAAGCATTAAAGAGTATGCCAAGGGGTAAGTGTGCATTAAGAAGAGGCACTCCACATTGGCCAGAACTCGAAAAACATGTAGCAGACATGGTGAATGAGCATCGCCAAAACGGTTATGTAGTGACACGAAATAAAATACATTTGTTTGCACTTCAGTGGGCCAAATCTAACCCAGATCACAGCAACAGATTTAAGGCCACTGTATCCTGGTGTACTAGATTCATGGGAAGGCATAATATGGTACTGAGGCAAAAGATGAAAATTGCCCCAAAATTACCTGCAGATCTTGATAGCAAAGTAAATAGTTTCCATCGATACGTAATACAACAGCGCACTAAACATGGCTATGCGTTAAGTAGTATTGGAAATATGGATGAAACTCCAATGAATTTTGATATGGTTGGAAATAAAACTGTCCATCAAAAAGGTGAAAAAACAATTTTAATTAAAACAACAGGACATGAGAAGTCCAGTTTTACAGTGGTACTAGCATGCACAGCTGATGGCGCCAAACTGAGACCAATGATTATTTTTAAAAGAAAAACAATGCCGAAATTCAAGTTCCCTGTTGGTTGTTTTGTACATGTGAATGAAAAAGGCTGGATGGATGAAGAAGGGGTAAAGCTATGGCTTGATAATGTATGGAGCAGGCGACCAGGTGGACTTATTCAAAAATGTAGTCTACTGGTGTGGGATATGTTCAGGGCTCATTTAACTCCCAGCACCAAGCAAATGCTTGCAAGACTAAACACAGATGCGGCAGTTATTCCTGCAGGATTGACATCGTTGGTACAGCCACTGGATGTGTGCCTAAACAAGCCATTTAAAGATCGCATTCAAGAACAGTGGAATGAATGGATGGTTAGCGGCGAAAAGTCATTCACAAAAGGAGGAAACATGCGTGCTCCACAGTTGGATGTTTTGTGCAAGTTTGTCATAAAAGCCTGGAATGATATTGATGCAGAAACAGTAATCAAGTCTTTCAAGAAGTGTGGCATATCAAATTCATTAGATGGTATGGAGGACGACTACTTGTGGCAAGATGAAGAGGAAGCCGAAGCTGAGACCACACCATCTGATACGGAATTCGATCCATACGACGACTGCCTTACAAATGTATCACAAGATGTCATTGATGTACTTATGATATCAGATGACGAACAGGAGGATTTTGAAGGCTTTTAAAGGGAAACTGTCACGCCAGCAAAACCTGTAAAAATACCGTAGCTTGCAGTTATGATGGGCGTTGCTAACTCGCCAGGGACTTGCCCGGCACTTGCTCTCTCTCTCTTGTTTGTTATCTTCCTCCTATCATCATCAGTTCCAGTTTGGTTGACAGCTTAGAAAACAAACAGCATGGCAGCTCCCATGGGTTTATTGTCTTATCCTTCCTTTCAGCTTTAGAGTGAATTAGGAAAAGTTTAATCCACTTGCACTGTTTTATGTTTACATGTTTGTTGACAAACAGCCTTATGTTTATAAGTGACAGTTTTCCTGCTAAGTACCTGCATGTCATAAGCATTTGAATTAAAATTACCATATTGAAATCAAATCTGATGTTTTTTTAATTTTTTTTTGGTGTGCATTGGAAGAGGGGTAGTCTTATACGGCGAGTATATCCCAAACTCTATATTTTAACTGGAAAAGTTGGGGGTCGTCTTATACGCCCAGTCGTCTTATACGCCGGAAAATACGGTATGTAAGGTTTTGGGTTTTTTGGTTTTTTTTTTTTGCAGACTCAATAATAGAAATAATGGACAGTTAGCTCTATTCTTTACTGGACCTAACAGAATAGACACACAAATAAGGTGCTTTGCATGTTCTTGTCTTTTGTTATTATTGTTTCTTTTGCTTTTTTGGTAAAAGTGGTTGTACAACAATTCTGAAGTAAATTTAAAAATGCTTTGACATAATAGAAGTCCAAATAATAATGAAAAACATCTGGGCGGCTTGGGTCTGGGGAGGGGAAAGGAGGGGAGGCACGGCTGTGGCTGCAGCTGACCCAGGGGCTTCTCCGGGCAGGTGGTGGGGCTTGGAGCTTCGGCTGGCCCTGAGCTACTCTGGCTGAGGGTGTGTATGGGGGCCACTCGGGGCTTCAGCAAGCTGGGGCTCCTCCAGCCGAGATCGGGGGGTGTTTGGGATTCTCCGGGCGGGGGGCTTGTGGCTGCAGCTGAGGTGGGGCAGAGGGGTCTCGGGGCTCTGGCTGCTGTGGCGGGGGCTAGCCTCCCCAAAGGGGGGCTCCACCCGCTACCCATGCGCCCGCCGCTCACCTCTTCATCCACCCCCCGCCTGCCTCCCAAATACCCACAAAATAACAATTATCAATAGTAAGCAGATTAAAAACAAAAGGGACCAGGCCACCAGGTTAGGCCGGTCCTGTGAAAATAAACACAACCAACGCTCAGAGGTCTCGCGGGGAGTGCGCTGTGACTGTCCAAAGATATCACAGGGCATTCCCAACAGACACTATTGTCGTCTGAATAACAGCTTAAGTCCCAAATCGTCGCTGGCAGTTTTCTCTGCAGGCTGGACGGTCCACCGTTCAGGAGCAGGCACTGCTTTCAGACGAGAGTGATGAATCCAGTTCTTGTGTCCCTCAACCTTTGCTGCTGTATGGGAGACCAGCAGGACGGTGTGGGGTCCCTTCCACTTCTCTTGGAGAGGCTCGTCCTTCCAGGTCCGGATGAGTACGGAATCGCCTGGCTGCAAGGAGTGGATCGGGGCATCCAGCGGGAGAGGTTGCAAATCTTTGGTATACCTGTGGAGAGAACAGAGAACAGCAGACAGAGAGCACATGTACTGAGATAAGAAGCCACACCCCATTTCCCACTTCCCTGCCAGAACCAGTGTACCATTCATAGGCCATGCCCTTCCAAACAATCTCGAAGGGACTGAGCCCTAACCTGCCCTTAGGGAGAGCGCGAATGCGGAGCAGAACAAGGGGCAAAGCATCAGGCCACTTAAGGGAAGCCTCTTGGCAAACCTTTGAGAGGTGCCGCTTAAGTGTCTGATTTGTACGCTCCACTACCCCACTGGCCTGCGGTCGCCATGGCGTGTGAAGCTTCCAGGGGATCTGTAGGGCATCCGATATCTTTTGAACAACTTGGGATGTGAAGTGTGTTCCATTGTCAGATTCCATCCACTGGGGGAGTCCGAAGTGAGGAATGATCTCTTTGACAAATTTAAGAGCCACTGTTTTGGCAGTGTTATTACGGCATGGGAAGGCCTCAGGCCATCCGCTGAATCGATCTACCAAGACGAGGAGGTATCTGAATCCTTGGGTCTGGGGAAACTCAGTAAAATCTATTTGCCAAACCAGTCCCGGGCCTGGGGTAGGCTCCAGAGTGGCTGGCAGTACTGACACTCCCGGTCGAGGGTTGTTCTTTTGGCAGACTAAACATTCAGCCTGCACCTGGGAGGCCAGAGGCCTAAGTCCAGAGGTTAAAAAATATTTACCCATTAGCTGAGAGAGAGCCTCTCTCCCTGCATGAGTGGTTTGATGTAGTTTCTGCAGCACTGACTGAATTAGGCCCTTTGGTAGTAGGATCTTTCCTTCCAGGGAGTGGAACCACCCCTCTTTTTCCTGGAGACCGAGTCTGTCAGCCAGATCCCTTTCTTTGCCAGAGTACTGAGGAGTCGGGAGCTCCCCCACTGATGGGATAAGGGCATGCATATGGTCAACTTCAGCTTCCAGTGGTTCCAGGGTAGCAGCTCGCTTAGCTTCCCTATCCACCCTAGCATTACCTCTGGCCACATCTTGATCTCCCTTTTGATGAGCCTTGCAGTGTACTGCTACCACTGAGGGGAGCTGTACCGCTTCTAAAAGCCGGAGAATCTGGGGTCCATGCTTGACAGGAGAGCTTTGAGCTGTCAACATTCCTCGTTGCTTCCATAGACCAGCATGGGCATATAGTACTCCAAAAGCATATCTGGAATCAGTAAAAATGTTAACTCTTTTCCCTTTTGACAGTTCAAGTGCACGAGTTAAGGCTACCAATTCAGCCAGCTGGGCTGATGTCCCAGCAGGTAAACCCTCTGCTTCCACAGTTTCATGGAGAGATACAATAGCATAGCCAGCCCTCCTTTGCCCATTTACAACTGTACTACTGCCGTCCGTATACCACTCATAATCAGCATTCAGGAGAGGTTGATCTTTCAAGTCTGGGCGGCTAGAATATTGGGCATCTATGACTTCCAAACAGTCATGTTCCTGCTCCTCCGTCTCCGGTAACAAGGTAGCTGGGTTAAGGGAGGGACAGGTCTGTAAGGTAACTTCAGGATTTTCTACAAGCTTTGCCTGATACCGAGCAACTCGAGCCTGTGTAAGCCAGAGACCACCTTTAGTATCCAGCGGGGCTTGAACCATGTGGGGAGTATATACTTGCACAGTTCCTCCCAGTGTCAGTTTCTCAGCTTCCCCAAGCATTAGGGCAGTTGCTGCGACCGCTCGCAAACATGCCGGCCATCCCTTAGCAACTTGATCCAGTTGTTTAGAGAAATTTGCCACGGGACATTTCCAGGTGCCTAATAACTGAGTAAGCACTCCCAGGGCCACTCCTTTCCTTTCATGGACATACAGTTGGAATGGCTTAGAGAGGTCTGGCCGACCCAGGGCTGGAGCTTCCATCAGTTTCCTTTTTAAAACCTTAAATGCCTTGTCGGCTTCTGAAGACCAGTAAAAGGGGTCATGATCCGCTCCCTTAACACATTCATACAAGGGTTTAGCCCATAGTCGAAACTTGAATCCATATCCTACAGAAGCCTACCATATCCAGAAATGCCCTGAGCCGTTTACGATTGCTTGGGATAGGAATTTGACAGATAACTTCCTTTCTTTCGTTTGAAAGCTGACGTTCCCCCTGCTTTATATAAAATCCTAAGTAGTGAACTTCTGGAAGGGCAATCTGAGCCTTACTCTGTGCTACTCGATATCCTCGAAGTCCAACAAAGTTCAGGAGGCTCACAGTGGCTTTAAGGCAAGAGGTTAGACCCACTGCAGCAATTAACAAGTCATCCACCTTGTCCCACTCCTCCAAGTCTCTGGCCAGGGCCTGGCTGAAAAGGGTGGGGAAATTTTTAAATCCCTGAGCCAGCACTGTCCAGCAAAGCTGCTTTCTAACCCTCCTTTTGTCCTCCCACTCGAAAGAGAAAATCTCCTGAGACTGGAGGTCAACCGGAATCGTGAAGAAAGCATCCTTTAAATCCAGGACTGAAAAATGGGTGTACTGCCCCCCTATAGAGGCCAACAATGTATACGGATTTGGAACAAGGGGGTGCAGAGTTTTAACCCGCTCATTAACTGCCCTCAGGTCCTGGACCAGCCGGTATGTACCATTGGGCTTTTGTACAGGCAAGATAGGAGTGTTCCAAGCTGACTGTCATTCTCGAAGTACCCCGCACTTTAGGAACTGGTTTATAGTTTCCTGCAATCCCTCTCTGGCTTCCCTTTTGATCGGAGACTGCTTAATTCGCACTGGACCTTTTCCTGGCAAGAGCTGAACAGTAATAGGAGTATGATGGGCTGCCTTTCCTGGGATCCCTGATGCCCATACCAGAGGAAAAACCCGTTTCTCCCATTGACTCCACTCTGGGGCTTGCATGGCTGAGGGCTCAATTGCAAGGGACATTATCCAGGCATTCTCTGGAGGTAAGGTGAGGCTTATTTCATCTTGAGTGAAATGCAGGGTGGCACCTAAGCAACAAAGCAGATCCCGTCCTAATAGTGGCGTTGGACAATCGGGGAGGTAAACCAGTTTGTGAGATAGAGTTCTGTTTCCCAAAGCACATTCCGCTGGGGCATATACTGGGCACTTAGTTCCTTTCCCTGTGGCTCCCACCACAGTGAGGGAATCTGCCACAGGCAGCTGAAGGGGTTGGTTTACAGCATCAGGGGGTAGCCGTGTTAGTCTGTATCTACAAAAACAACAAGGAGTCTTAAGGTGCCACCAGACTCCTTGTTGTTTTGGTTTACAGCAGTTCGTGCAGCTCCAGAGTCTATTAAAAAGTCTATGTCTGAATCTCCCACCCGCATTTTTACTCGGGGTTCCGGGGGCAGGATAGTCCGTCTCCCCTGACACCCCTATTCTTGATCCTCCGCTGCCATCATAGGGGTACCTTCCCTTTCGGGGCACTCATTTTTCCAATGTCCCTCCTTTCGGCATATGGCACACTGGCTGCGACCCAGACGCCTTTCCTGTGAGCCAGGGCGCCCACGCCCACGACCTCTCATTCCCCGGTCCCTTCCACCTTCCTGAAATCTTCCCCTGCCACCAGCCTGTACTGCTGCAACCATCATTTTCACTTGCCTCTTTTCCTTTTCTCCCTCCCTAAGGCTGTAAGCCCTGTTTGCAGTTTCCAAAATCTGTGCCATTGTCATGCCCATCAAATCCTCCTTTTTCTAAAGTTTCCTTTTAATATCAGGGGCAGCACAGCTGGTAAAGATACCCTTTATAATTGCCTCAGTAGCCTGATCATCGGGGTTTGCATTAGTAGTTTGCCTGATGGTATCCTGAATACGCTGCAGAAAAGCAACCGGAGTCTCTTTTGGCTCCTGTACTAGCTCATACGGCTTAGCCCAATTGTTATGTCAGACAGCTGAGTGTCGGAGACCATGTAATAGGAGCTCCTTGTATACAGTGAGACGGGTGAGATCTGCCGGCACGTTGGGATTCCACTGGGGGTCTGCTGTAGGGACCTGAACTGCAGCAACAGGAATGTTTGCTGCGTTTGCCTTATGTCTAAGCTGTGCCTCCTCCCGTGCCTTAGACACAACCTGATTACGCTCTACCTCAGACAGCAGGGTCTGCATAAGGACATTACAGTCATCCCAGTCAGGCTTATGGCTAGCCAGACACCCTTCAAAGACCAAGATAAACCTGCTTGGATTCGTAGAAAATTCCCCTGCCTGTGCCTTAAAAGCTGCTAGGTCCACTGGGTTAAAAGGCACATGGGTATAAACTTGCATTGTAGTGGCTGGGCGATTTTCTGTTCCAGTACGGGCTATCCGAGTCTCAGTAATCAATGGATAGAATCCCACCGAGGGGGCAATCTCTGGGACCTGAGGCACCCTATCTTTATACGGTGGGGGAATTGGAGCCAAAGGGGACACCAACTCTGCCATTACAACCGGGGGAGGGTTCTGAGGACTAACATATAACACTTCCAACCCTGATATTCTATGACACTTCCCCTCCTCCCAGGGCCGGCCCACAACATTTTGGCACCTGAGGTGGGGAGCTCAAATGACACACCCATACCGCCTCGCTTGGGCCAAAACTCTGAAAGGTCTCAATTCTGCCTTCTTCCTGTTCTACTCCTCTCATGGTACTGCTCTGCTACCTACCCCAATAAAGGAGAATTAACAACTTAAAATGCCTTGTTCAAAAATTTTAAGTAACACTTAACTTTCAAACACCTGAACAGCAAATGTAACATTTCTTGTCTGCATAGTAAACACTGGCATTTTTATCTGTTTGAATAATCAAAGTGGTGCTTTCCGTGCCTTCTGGGTTGCAAAGATTTGAACTGCTTCCTGAAGGTCCACAGTCTGGGCTAGCTCATGCGCTATTGAGATGGTTGCAAGGCCAACCAGCCTCTCCTGTGTCATTGTGGAGCGTAGATGTGTTTTTATTAACTTCAGCTTAGAGAAGCTGCGTTCTTCCACTGGCAACTGTTACAGGAAGTGTTAGAAGTATGCACAGAGCAACAAAAGCATTTGGAAAGAGGGTGGTCATCTTATTTGTGCACATATATTCCAGAACAGCCTTTGGAGTTGATCCTGCTGAAATGTATCTTGAAAGGGCTTTCAGTTCATCACGTAAATCACTTGCATCAATATCGCGCATGTCATCATGTGTCAACACTGTCTCTAGTGCCATGCGTTACTGCTGTAGGTCTTCTTCACATATAGTGAGGAGTTTTGGAATATCACACAACATCCCAAATATACTGCTGTGTTCCTTGAGCTGCATGAAACGTTCTTCAACTGACTGCACAATCTAGCACCTGGTTAAAGAATTCAACTTTGAATTGTTGTTTGGGGTCGCTTATGGGATTATCCTGTGCCTCGTAATCAAAATGTCTTCTTCGGTGACTCTTGTATTCTTGAATGGGTGGGAAAATAGCTTCAGTGTGAAGTTCCTCTGCCAACTTCTGTGCACTCTTCAGAATGTTTTGAAATCCCTCATCTGACCAGTAAGACTGTAGGTATGATTTTGCTTTGTCCAGTTGTTCCATTGCTCCAGATATATCAAGGTCAACAGCTTGGAGTCTCTTGCTTACAACATTTATTTCAAACAGTATGTCATTTCACAACACTAAGCCACACAGAAATTTGAAGTTATGTATGTTTCTGCTGATTCCATTTCCCTCTGCCACTGTTCTTCCACGAACAGTTCCTGTCATAGCATTATCCTCCATAATGGCAACTATGGCATCATTTATCTTCCCAATTTGGTGTTTGATAGGCTTTATCGCCTCCACTCAACTTTCCCATCGTGTGGCACTCAGTGGTTTCAGTGTCAGAGAGGATGTTCCCAGATGTTGCTTCAAAATTTGCCTTTGATGAGTTGATGCAGAGAAAAATACATAGATGCTTTGAATTACATTAAAAAATTCAGCAGCCTCACTAGAAGCTGATGCTGCAGCACTGACCACCAAGTTCAATGAATGAGAACTGCATGGGATAAAAACCCTCAAGGGTTTAACTCTAGGATCCGTGTCTGCAGTCCTCTGTTCTTTCCTCTTATGTTGGCACTATTATCATAGCCCTGACCTCTCATGTCAGCTATCGCAATTCCCGTATCTTCCAGCTTTTTAAGAAGCACATTTGTCATACCAGCTCCTGTAGTATATCAATGTCAATAAATTCTAGAAAATGCTCTCTGACAGTCACCATTGCAGGGACATTTTCACTAGGTTCTGTTGTTGTTACAAAACGCACCATTAAAGTCATTTGTTTCATATGGCTGATGTCAGGTGTGCAGTCCAGAATAACAGAGTAATATCTTGCTGACTTCAGATCTGCCACAATCTTCTATTTGAATTTTGTTGCCAGTAACTGTATGATCTCATTTTGAATTGTTTTTCCAAGGTAGTGGTGTGTGTACATTTCTTGGGTGGTGACTCTTCTTAGATGCTCCTGGAGTACAGCATCAATCTCAGCCATCAACTTCACAATTTTAAGGAAGTTTCCATTGTTTGGCACATACAGCTGATCTGAAGTGCTACGCAGTGCTAGGTTTTGGGTAGCAAGCATTCTCACAATGGCAATGAGCCTTTTCAGAACATTTTGCAATCTTCTCTTGATGCTGATCATCTATGGTAGCCTTTAACCTTAGTCTCATCTCAAGCTCTTTCCACCTATTGAATGCTCTCTGGTGATTAGCTGCCTTTTCATGGCATCCCAGATTTCTAGCCAGATTTTTCCAGTTCTTTGTTCCTGTAGATCCCAATGTGGCTGGAACATTAGACTGGAAGAGTTTACAACAAAACAGTTTGCAGCATTCTGGATTTTTGAGTACATAAGTCATGGCCTCTCCATTTTGTCACCGTTGGGGATTTCACACCAGTAATGTATTGGATGGAAACTTCTATTTTAATTGTCTTTGGGGAACATGAAGTTTTTCACTTGCTGTGGCCCACGCAGTACAAGGAAGTCCCTCAGGCTACTGCTCAAGTGGGTCCACAGTCCTGGATCATCTAGACTTAAGGAATTAAACTCAGCAGCAGCTATTTCTTGCGCCTCCACCACACTCTTCTCTGATCTACACTTTTCTTCAGGAATGTGTATGGTAACATCCATTTGAGATGGAGATATGGATGCTGCAGTAGCTGCCAGGTCACCTGCACTTTGACTAACTGGAAGATCAGGCATCTCCTTACCACTCACATCCTCACTGGGGCCGGAAGGCTCACCGTGAACATTTGTTTCTATGTATCTCAGGAGAGCTCCTTCCTGCTTTCTTTCTTTTTCTGAATGCTGTCCCAGAGGGGCGTTTTCTTCTTTCATTCATGACTGCTATTCTGTGCCAGCTATAGTGGCTCTCAACACTCAATAGAAAGGGACAAATAAGCAGGTTGGTAGCAGGGTCTGAGGGAGGGAAGATATCAGTGTCTTAAGGGCCTAACTGGCTCCTACTACTTCAGTTGACTGCCTGTTCTCCTCAAGTGGGTTCAGGGAAGCAGCAGGAAACAGGAAGCTCCCTGAGAAGCTGGTGTTAATCAGTCCAGGCTCCTGTGGGTGCTAGAGAGGTACATAAGAGGCTCCTCCTCCTCTCTCTCCCTGCAGCTCCTGCTGTTTTCTGTTATTCCCTCTCACCTTTTCTCCTGCCTGCCTGTTACGTCTCTTGAGCCCTCCTTCCTCCAGCACAGCACTCCACCATCTCTGTGCATCTAGAGCAGAGAGAATACATATGCACCAGCAGCAGACACAATTTTCTACACTCTGGGTCCTAGTGACGCCGCCCCCCTCCTCCCCCCCTCGCGTCTGGCACCTGAGGCGGCCGCCTAGGGTGACCAGATGTCCCGATTTTATAGGGACAGTCCCGATTTTTGGGTCTTTTTCTTATATAGGCTCCTATTACCCCCCACCCTGTCCCGATTTTTCACACTTGCTGTCTGGTCACCCCACGGCTGCCTCCATTCCCCTGATGGTAAGGCCAGCCCTGCCTCCCCTCGCCCAGGAAACTGCTGTGGCCTCAGGGAAACCCCCTGGTGGCCGCATTTGAGAAATGGTGATTTAGTCCCTACAGCAACATTCGCTGGGTGCAGAACTCTGAAGCCAGGCAGCACTTTCACGCTGAGCAGAGGCTGGCATATGGGGACGGCTCTCCCCGCTCAGCTCTCATGCTCATTGGCAGGGTGGGTGAAGTTTGTCCTGTCCTGTCCTGGGCACATCAACTCCATTGCACTGTGGGGGAGTCAGAGCAGCGGCCCTGGCAGAGACAGGGTAGATCAGGGACAGTCTGTCCAACTGGGGGCTGTGAGATTCCTCAGACTAGCAGCCCCTGGCAGCCTCCTGGCCAGCTCCATGTTTGGGCGTGTGCCAGGAATCACACATGCACACCCTGGACATATTCACACACACACACACACTCTCTCTCTCTCTCTCTCTCTCTCTCTCCCCCCTCTTGGACAGGCACCCGGAGGGACCTGCACAAACACACACATAAAGGAGCCTTCAACAGGACCTTCGCTTCTGTTCTCAGTGGAAAAAAACTGACTCTGCCTTCTGGAAAAAGCATGGCCAAAAAACCCACCAAATCAGCCCCATAGACAGACGGGCCTTTCTTATGCACAAGGACGGCCAGGGCAGCTCCAGAGTGCCAGGCTGGGCTGCTAGCCTGCAGTTCTGCTCAGGCTGACTCCAGCGCCGCTGGCTGAAGCCTGGTCTGTCATTGCAGCACTTGCCAGCTAGCCAGCCAAAGGACTGATGCCCTGCCCACCCACCCTAGCCCATGCCAGCCAGGCTAGCCTCCCTGCCTGATCTCAGTCTGCATGGAGACAAGTGTCACCTTCAGCTGTTCCATGGCGCTGCCCCATGGCCAGTGGTGGATCCTGGGGAAGGTGCTTTGATTTAAATGGCTCCTGTGCTGGGGAAATGTTCCTGGAACCTGGACTCCTCTATCCACAGAGCAGGTACAGCATGGGCTGTGGCAGGGCTGGCTTCCCCATATCACACACTGTTGTGCCTCTGTCCTGCTTGGAAGGACCTCAGTGGGCAGAGAAGGGAGATTGGTCTCCGTGGCCCATTCAGTCCTTGACCCATCAGCTGAGACTGCTTGCAAGGGGTCCAGTTAGTGCCGGCGTGGGCTTCTGTCCACTAGGAACTGGAGTAGGACCGTGCAATCCATTTCCCAGAGACCTCTGGGCAGACATCAGTCACTGCTGAGCTAGGAAGGCCGTGTAGCCTTCCTAGGAGGGACCTTTAGTAGTGGGCGGGTGAGCCCGCCCACTTCCCGGTTCACCAATACGAGCTCGAATCCGTGAGCCAGCCTGGCCCTTGCACACAGAGCGATAGTGAACAGGACTTGGGTAGTGGTGACACAGGGGGCTGCCTTGGGATCACAGCTGGGGCTGCTGGCATAAGAGAACTTGCCCCTGAATCCCACCCCATGCGGCTTGCTGGCTGCCATCCCAGCACCCATCCCAAGGAAGCAGGTGGGCTCAGTGATGAGGTACTGGAGAAGCAACATGCGCCAGAGGAGGGGCCAGGGGATGGCGAGGGTGTAGGAGAGCCGCAGGGAGCAGGACACTTACAGATACATAGAAGATGCATGGGTATCATGCTGATGGAGACCCTGCATAGATGGATGGATGGGGATAGCAACAGAGACTTGGTTGGGGGTCATTCAGAAAGGAGGCAGGTTTTCTTCGGGTGCCTTGGCAGCCATCACTCATGTGGCTCAGGCGGAGGGGTGTTTGGATTAAATGAGGCTTTAGGCATCAGCCATTAGATTCTGGGGTCCCATGCTGGGTGGTGGGGGGGAAGGAAGGAACATGTTCCTCTGTCTGAAGGAACATGACGACAGCCACCCCACCCCAGGCTGCTGAGAAAGGTGAGTTCTTTCTTCATGGAACAGCATGGCTAACCCTTGAGCATCATGGGAGCTTGACCTCTGCTAGGTCCTACCAGGTCCATTCCATCCTGAGGCCAGGACAGATCTCTACAGTTTCTTTTCCTGGCCCCAGCCCAGCAGAGCTTGGGACAGGAAACACTTCCTGTATTGCTCCTGGTTCTAGAAAGCTGCTGAGTCACCATGGTGAGGTCAGAAAGGGGAGGCACTGGAGGGCTGACCCAGCAGTTCCATGAACAACCCGCGCACTCAGCGGTGCAGTGATGGGCAGAGGAAATCCCTCCCTCCCCTCCCCCCTCCCGAAATGCCGGCGTTTCCTGGGACCACACAGCCATGATGCTCCCCGAGAGAACTATGCTGGTTCTGTCCTGCTGCTCCTTCACCTGCCCCTTCACCCTCCTGCTAGCCAAGGGATTCTGGCAGCACCCATGTACCCTGGGCTAGGAATAGCAAACAGCCCCTCGGGAAACTGCTCCTTAGCGCTGAACTGTAACTGCACCATCCTTGGGAACAAGCTGGAACTAAAGCTACAATTGCAGAGTTCCAGCAATTTTCCCTTCTAAGGCAACAAGGCCTGAGAAGACACCTCCTCCCCCGCCTGCCACATACCAAATCCCACAAATTCTAGGCCAGCCCAGACAAGGATCAACCTCCCTGACATCAACTCAGGACACATCCCAGGGTCCTGCAAATTCCCTTTACAACCTCAGTCTGGGCCCAGGAGAGTGTCATGGGGACATCTTCCCACCCCCCACTTCCCGGGTGACTGCAGAACATCTCTGGGGCAGCTCCGGCATGTACTTCTGTGGGAAAGTCTTTGTGCATTTCTAATGTCTTTTATGGGGTTTAGCACCTGTAAAGAAGATGGGGCACCTGCGCCATTGTGCCCTGCCAGATCTCCATGGCACACCCGCCAATGTTCCACGAACAACTGGCGAGGGACCTCTGCGCCAGCCCCAGAATGTGGCTCCTGTATTGGCCCTGCACCCATGTGCAGTTCAGCTTAGGGAGCAATGGGGGCTATAGCCTCTCTGGCATCCTCTAACAGTGCAGGCTCCGGTCCCCTCGCCTGCAGACAGTGCTCTCCTGCTGGAGTCAGGCAGACCCAGAAGTGGAGGAAGAACCAGTCAAGGGGAGCAGAACCTTCTGACACATTGTGGTGGTACCGGACACACTCAGAGCACAGCTTGGGGGCACTATGCCAGGCCTGGCTGCTCTGCAGTGCCACCTACAGGTTGGGAGAGATGCACTTTGGAGCCAAGAGTCTGGAGAGCTTTTGGGTGACTCTTGTAACAGTGTTTTCTTTTGGGGTGGGGCAGGTGACGACTTCAGAACAGCAGGAACAGGATGGGAAGCGGCGCCCAATCCAGCCCATGCTAAGCCCCAATCTTGCCCCATCGGCAGGGGTGGGGGAAGCTGGGCTGGCGCATGATGGAACAGTAGCAATCGCTATGGGTTGCAAGTGGAGGCGAACGCAGGGGAGATCCCCTGAGCCCTCGCTGACCTCTGAGCCACCCTCCCTCCCACCTCTCAGCTTGTGGAGGCCTTGTGGTTGCTGAGCAGGGACTGCACTGCTTCCCTTTCCATTTGCCAGCAGGAAATGAGGCTCGGTTCCGGGAGAAAGGCCTTCCAAGCTAGGGGGGAGTCTAGGGGAACAAGGGGGTGGGCACTGGCTAAGGCACATAGGGCAGCTCCACGGGGGCGGGTGAGAACTGGGGAGCGCACAACTCCCTGGGCTGGAGGGAGTGAGAGTGTGCACCTCTGGAGAGGGGGACCGAGCATAGGAGAGCTGAGAAGAAGAAAGAGACACTGGGAGACAGAGCCACTGTCCAGCCCCGCTGTCCCTGGAATCCTAGCCCCGGGACGGCACAGCCCAGGAAGCGTCTCTGTCCAATCCGGACCCTTTGGACTGTTCAGAGATCCCCTGCAGGGGTCAAAACTCTCCTCGACGGCTCCTTCGTTCATTTCTTTCTTCCTTCCTTCACTGGGGCGCCATCCGTGAGGGGTTTCCCCCAGTGTGGACTGATCTCCCTACCACACCCTTCCCTGCGCCAACATTGCTGCTGCCACCCGGAGCCACAGAAAGCCAAGCCAGGTGGGTGAGTCATTTTTTATACTTGGGGAGGGCGAAGGGACCTGCTTTACCTGGAGAGAATAATGGGCTGGGATGGACCTAGCAATAGAAACAAGGTCAGGAAGGGAGTGATAAGAGCAGGGAGTTGGGATGCCTCAGTTCTCTTCCCAGCTCTGGAAGGGGAGTGCGGGGTGGAAATCAGGACTCCTGGGTCCTATTCCCAGTTCTGGAAGGAAAGTGGGGGGCGTGGGAATCTAACAGTGAGAATGGGGGGCAATGTGTGTCAGGATTCCTGGGGTCTATTCCCAGCTCCATCACATGCCCATTCTGATAGTGTTACCTAGTGGCTGGTGCACTGGGCTAGGCCTTGGAAGAGCTGGGTTCTAGGCCCAGCTCTGCTGCTGGTCTGCTGCATGATCATGTCAAGTTGCTTCCTCTGTGCCTCAGTTTCCCCATCTATAAAATGGAGCTAATGATACTGACTGGGCTCCCAGAGAGTTTCTGTGGGTAAATGAATGTCCCCAAAGTGCTATGACACCCTCCAATGGGTGGTGCTAAGGACACATCCAGTGTTAACCTATAGAGGGGCCGCAGGAGGCTAGCAAAGGATCTGATCCTGACCCAATGCCAGGCCAGGGGTAGGAGACAAGACTTAATGCACTAACTGGAGCGTGAGTGCCTTGTGAGTGCCCAGTGCCTTGTGCTAGAACCACCCCGGCCAGCTGTCCCAGAGGGGAGTAGAACATCCAGTGACTTGCAATGTCCATTACTCTCATCTAGCTGGGCATGGGCACCTGCTCAGGACCCGGTTCTGTCACCCACTTTCAATGTGTCTTTGGGTAACTCTTAGTGCCTCAGTTTCCCCATCTGTGCAATGGTGATAATGACCCCCAGCTTTGCAAAGGGCTTTGTGAGTTATATTGTTAGTGTGGCAACATGAGACTCGGTAACTGGAAGGATACAGGGCTGTGGGTCTCAGGCTGTGGTTTGTGTGTGGAAAGTAAGTGTGTGTGGCGGGGGGGTGCTCTGGTTCTGTATCCAGACCAGAGTACTCAGCAGGGACTTGCTATCTCAGTTCTCTGTATTGGGGACAAGTGGCTTATTTACAGTGTTTTCAGGATTAAAACAGAGGAGGCACTGTCCAGAAAAGTGAGAGTGCTAGACACAGAGCAGTTCCTGTCCCAGCCTCTCCCAGCAGGGGGCACTGTGGGGAGGTGGCTGGAGTGTTGGCTGGTGGTGGGAGCTCCTAGTTATGCCAGCCTCTGCCCCTCCTTCTGGTCGGTGAGTGTCTCATGCTTCCAGCCTGGAACACATCTGGCTTCCTGCGTTTCTTCCTGGCTGTTCCCTCATCCCAGGCACATGGATTTCCTGGCCTGTCAAGAAGCCGGATGGGCAGGCTGCGTGTATTATCTCCTCCGTCAGCCCCAGCTTGGGTTGCTTTGCTTTGTTCCCAGCAAGGAGGCATGGAATGATAATCCTACGCTGCAGCCATTGCGCGGTGTTACACCCACGGGGCAGCCCCCCAGGCAGAACAGCATCTCCTAGTGACAGTCAGCCTTGGCCCCTGTAGAGACCTGGCGTAACATGGGGTGGAGGGAATTGGGGTCTGTAATGGGGGGTGGGCAGGGGGCATTGGGATCTGTAATGGGGTGGGCGGAGTGGTGGGAAGGGGGAATTAGGGTCTGTAATGGGGGTGGGTGGGGGGGTGGAAAGCGGGAATTGAGATCTGTAATGGGGGGGGTGGGCAGCGGGAATTGGAGTCTGTAATGGGGGTGGGTGGGGGAATTGGAGTCTTTATTGGGGGGAGTGTGGGAATTGGGGCCTGTAATGAGGGGGTGTAGCTCTGGGCGGACGGAGGGGAAGTGCAGGCGTAGTTGGCATAGCTGGATGTGCGTATCCATCCTGAATTGGCTGCCTATGCTCATGTGCGGGGCTTGGGGTTGGGCTGACAAAGCCCCCAGCTCCCAGAATGTGGGCTGGCTAGCCTCAGTGCTGGGAGCTGCCCCACTGCTGCCTCCTGAGCCTTTTGTGTGGAACAAAGCCCCGAGCTCCACAGCCAGTTCCTCTGGGAGCCCCCATTGTTTGGCTGGCCTGGCCCCCTTCCTCAGCCTAGCCCCGGTGCCTTCCCCCTCCTCTGGCTGGGAGCTCACCCCCTCCACCCCGAACTGCAGATTCCAGCTCTCCAGGGAGCCTTTGGGCCTCACCCCCTTGCCCCTCCCCAGTGCAGTGGTGTGGGGGGCTGTGATCGGATTACAGATCAGCATCCCTTCATTTCCTCTGCTGCTGGAGATCCGTCTCAGCTGGGACAAAGGCGCCAGCTAATCCAGTAGCTCTCCTCTGTGTTGTTATTCCCTGGCCTTGGGCCTCACACGGTGGGCATGCACTGCCAGAACCCACCCGCTGCTGCTCAGGGGCATTGCTGGTACCACTCTGCCCTGATGATTCTGGCACCTGCTGTAGGGAGTGGGGCAGGAGCACTGGCTGTGGGGGGAGCTCCCAGCTATTCCAGTCCAGCCTCTCCCAGCAGGGGGTTCTGCGGGGAGTGGGGGAGGAGCGTTGGCTGTGGGGGGAGCTCCTGGCTACACCAGCCCCGGCCTCTTCCAGCAGGGGCATGGGGAAGGAGCGCTGGCTGTGGGGGGAGCACCCAGCTACTCCAGCCCCAGCCTCTCCCAGCAGGGGGCACTGTGGGGAGGGGGCAGGAGCGCTGGGTGTGAGGGGAGCCCCCAGTTACCAGGCCCGCCTCTCCCAGCAGAAGCAGTAGAGTGGGGCGGTAGCAGTGCTTGTCTGTGGGGTGGCTGCTTGTTAAGAACAGCCCTAATGTGATGCCCTGTTGTTTGTCCCTCCATTTGTGTAACCAGCGAGTAATGCCTGGGGTGGGAGTGGATCTTCTGTACTGGGCTTGCCACGGTGCTGATGGCTCCTTACCCTGTGTGTGTGTGTTTGGGGGGGGAGGGTTCTACCAGTAGAAGCTAAGGGAGTAAATTTAAACCACTGTAAGCCTACATGTGGACAGCCAAAGGGAGCTAAGCTAAATCAGAAGCAGGCACTTCTGGACTAAGTGTATGTGGTCAAACTCCCCATGTAGACAAGCCCTTAATTACTTTACACCCACAGTGGCTTGTAAGTGGCTCACATGTGGCTGGAAAAGCAGGGCCCAACTAGAAGCAAGCCCCAAGGTTATTTCCCTGGTGCCCTGAGAGCCCAGCAGAGGAAGGAAGGGGAGGTGCCCAGGCCAGCTGGCAGTGCAAACATAAAACTGCATTGGATTGTGTGTGTGTGTGGGGAGGGGGGGGGGGTGAGATTGGGGCTGTGGTGACAGCCCTGGAGCTCAAAGGCCTCTGGTTGCTTGCAGCCAAGATACAGCATGGGCAGCGGCTGGGCAAACGGCCTCCATATCACCCGCATGCCTCAGCCCCACCCCGCAGAGCCCAACATCTATGTGTGAGACAGGGAAGTCCGCTGGAGGCCAGCAAAAGCAATCAATACATTCCCCTTGGACCCACCCTCACCATTGAGGGAAGTGCTACTGTAGATGGGCCCAAACCATTTGAGAACTGGGGCCCAGTTGTGCACCCTGTAATGGTGTCCCCAATGATCTCGTCCTACTATCCCCATTTGCAGCAGCAATCCTGGGTGGATCAAGAGAGATCTGCAGTGGGCCACCTAGGTCAGCCTGTGGGCCGTTTCCCTACTGCAGAGGGACCCTGTGGCCAACTCAGCTCTTGGTCTCGCTGCTGGGAGTGCCGGCAGGTTTGGTGGCAGTGGGTGTCACGTAGATACTCTGGCCCATTTGGAAATGGACTGGGACATCCCTCCCCATCTAATTCATGGCCAACAGGCCACTGATCAGCCACCCCAAGGCAAAGCTCTTTGGTCTCCTTTGACCTGGCTGGGTTATGGAACTAGGGACCTAGAGGTGAGAGACTCCATCTCCATCCCCAGAGCCATCCCAGTCCCCAGTACCGTAGGTGACTGAAGACACTTTTTGGAGGCTTTAATCAATAAGGAATCCAGTGTGCAGCACTGTCTCTTTAACACCCATGTTCCTTGGCACGGCCCAGGGCTCCCAGAGAGGAGGGTTCAAGCAAAGCGTAAAGCCTTGGAGACATCCTGAGCTGACAAGCACCATTTCTGCTCCTGGTGGTAGCACTCTCAGCAGAGAGGCCTGGGACACCATGGGTCTCAAGGCCCTTCTGGGACAGGGTTGAGGCCTGCTGGCCAGGTGGTATGGGGAAAGCAGTGGCTCTGTTATGTAGTTAGACAGAAGCCTGATTTCCAGAGATGAGGAAAACCCTCGACTGCAGCTGAACTCAACTAGGGCTCATCGCTCAGCATCCTGTGTCTGCAGGTTCCCAAGCTGGCACCGTACACCAGCCAGCCGCCAAACTCAGACAAGCCCCATTGAACCCCTGAGTGCCGTCAGCTTCTGCTATCACAAGAACATGCAAATAACCTTGAGATGGGAGAAGATCCAGCCGCTTGGCCTTCTGGCTCTGAAGAGTTGGTTTTGATTGAGCTCTAGTGGCACTTTGGAGGGGTTCCAGAACGCCGTCTGGCTGGAACGTGCCAGCCATTTGGCATGCCAAGCCCTGCCCCGGCAGTCAGTTGCCAGGGCTCTGGGGGAGCCATTGAACCCAGCAGATTGGCGGGCGCATTCCTAGGAAGGAAAATGGCCCACCCGAGACAAAGGCCATTCACTGCGGATGACATTGTTCCCCCAGCAGATGTTTATGTAGAATCCATAATGAAACAAACGTTCCTAGGGATTCCCAGACGTTGACATAACAACCGCTTTGTGACTTGATCAGAGAACCAGTGCTCCCAAATCAATCCTTAGACCAACTCCTCCTGGGCGAGGGCAAGGCAGCAGACATGCCTGCCCCATTGTCTGCAGCGCCCGGAGAAAACGGGCTCCGAACACTGGAATCGCAGGGGACTCTGGGGCTGGGGCAGCCCGGACCCACACACACACCAGCCAGCAACCTCTGCCCCGCTACCCACAGCACCCCATGCTGGGAGATGCTGAAACTGGAGTAACCGGGACGCCAGGCAGCCAGTGCTCCTGCTCCACTCCCCACAGCGCCCCCTGCTGGGAGAGGCTGGGGCTGGAGAGCTGGGACCTCCCACACAGCCAGTGACCCTCCCCACAGCGCCCCCTGCGGGCAGAGGCCGGCGCTGCAGCAGTTCGCCGCTCCCCTAACTGCCGCCCTGGGCGGGCTCCGTTAGCCCGGCCGCTCCCCCAGCCCCGCCCTGCCCCGGCGTGCGCCGCCCCCCTGTAGTTCAGTAGCAAGCGGCGCCTGGCATGCCAAGACAGCCGGGCTGTACCAAGTGGCTCCTGTCGGCTGGGGAAGGGAGTGAGGACTAGGGCACAAAAAAAAGAACAGTCCCCGTTGCCACGGAGCGTTAAAAACGTTGCAGACCGAGCCAAGGGCCGCAAGACTTCCCTCCCGCTTCCGGCCACTCGGCCGCGCGCTGAGCCAGTGCCTCCCTAGAGGCGGGGGGACTCCTTGGGGATCTCGCCTCCCCTTCAGCTCGCGTTGGGCCGCTCCAGCCTCTGGGCTTTTAAAGGGGCTGCCGAGGCTGGCAGCGGCGAGCGGGGCGGTGCTGGGTTCGTGGCCCTTTAAAAGGGGCTCGCTGGGGGGTGATGGGGGAGCTGAGTCTCAGGTGAGTGCGAGTCCGGAGCGCAGGCGAGCTGCTGGGGTCGCTCGCCCGGCCCGGCCGGGACTGGACTGGGCGGGGCGGGAACTTTCCCAGCTGCCGGGAGCGGGGCGGGAGGCAGCAGCGGCGTGGGGCGCTCCTACCGGCCCCGGTTCTAACGCGGGGGCTGCCAACCTCCCCCGCTGCCTGGCGAGCGTCCCGCTCTGGAGCGGAGCCCTGGGTGGCCGGGAAAGGTCCTCTGTTTCCCTGCCTTGCCCTGCCCCGCTCCAGCAGCTTGTGGTCTGGATCCCGACGTGCGGCTTGGCTGGGGGTTCGGCGAGGGGGGGCCCAACGGGCGGGTAGACCCCCCCAAGCCTGGGGAGCTGGTAACTCTGGGGAGCCCCGGCTCTCTCCCGGACGCGCCGCTGCACGGATTCCCTCTCCCGGCTCTGCGCCCTGCTGGGATTTGTGCCGCTAGCCTGCCGGCCGGGCTGAGAGCAGATCTGTTCTCGCTGCAGCACCGCTCCTTGGGGCTGCTCTGTGCGGCTTTGTGCGAGCGCTTGCTTTGCTGACACCCACATTTTTCTCTTCCCCCGCTCCCCCTTTGCTATTTGATCTCCGGCTCTTGCTTCTCGCCGATCACTTGGCCTCACAGGCTATTACAATGGAAAAAAGTTCGTGCTGTCCCGTAGCTCGTGCGAAGCCTGTTGCTCCGTGCGCGGAGCTGCCGAACAAAAGGTGGCCTCGCTGGCACACCCCGGCGGGGGTCTGGGGGTCGCACGAGGGCGCAGCCGGGGGAGAGGGAGGGATCGGTCTGGAACAAAGCGTGTCCGACCCACCGACTGCGCTGATAAGCTAAGGCCCGCACATTCCTGGGATGTTTTAGGGCTTCAAACCTTCGGCGTGGGGCCCGATCCTACCGGTTTATCGCCAGCCTCAATCCGGAGTGATTCGACCCGAGTAGTCGGCGCCACGTGTGGGAGAGATCGGAACCAGGCCCTAAATTGCAAGCTCCCTTCCAGGGAGGTTATGTGCCTGCTGTATGATGGGGCCTGGCTCTTGCTGGTGGGACTGTCAAGAAAGCTATGCTGGAATTATACTGTTGGACCTGAGCGCTGGAGCCGGCCCTTTGCTGGGGTTGGGGAGGCTGTTCAGCCTGCTGTGCTGACAGACCTGGGTCTGGGACTGCTCCCAGCCCTGTACCTGTGTTGGTGCTGGAGGATTTTGTGGCTGGAAGCTTCCCCTCCTAAGGATGAGTCTCTGCTGCCCATCAAGTTGTACTGGGCTCAGGTGGGTTGTGGCAGGTCAGGACCAAAGTGCTTTGGCAGAGTAGGGCAGGAAGGCTGGTCTGGGGTCTGAGATGCTAGTCTGCAATGTAGGAGATCTAGGTTCAGTTCCCAGCTCCACTGCAGTCATCCTGTATGGCCTCAGGCTAGTCACTTGAGCTTTGTGCCTCAGTTTCCCTTCAGCAAAGTGGAAAAGTATTCTCCCCAGTTCAGAGCAGAGATGCACCAACATTTGTGAGGTGTTCACATGGGGGCCAGTGGCAGACGATTTGAGTACCTCAATGGATTGGAGGGGCATTGGCAAAGCTGGGTTTGTGGGGTTGGGATAGTAGGGGGCCTTCGGGGCATTGGCAGAACTGGGGGAAGCTTGCAAAGCTCTATTGCTAGCGGGGTGGGGGAGTGCCTTTTGCCCTACCCTCTTACAGCCTTGTCCCTCTGCAGGCTGTGACCTGAAGCCATCCTGTGACTGAGCAGCCTAGTGAGAGAGAATGCGGGGCGGCTCTGTGCTGGCAGTGCCATGGCTCCTGGTCCTTGCTGTCGCTGGCGGCCGTGGGCAGGATGAGAAGCCAACCTTTGCCCCCCTTTTCACCCGGAAGCCCTTCATTGTGGCCTGGAACGCACCCACCCAGGACTGCAGGCCCCGCTTCAAGGTCCAGCTGGACTTCAGCCTCTTTGACCTGCAGGCCTCACCCAATGAGGGCTTTGTAGACCAGAACCTCACCATCTTCTACAAGGAGCGCCTGGGCCTCTACCCCTACTACGATGAGCAGCAGGTGGCTGTGAATGGGGGTGTCCCCCAGAACAGCAGCCTCCGGGAGCACCTGGACCGGCTAGAGGAGGGCATCCGCAAGTACATCCGCTCAGAGGCCAAGGAAGGTCTGGCTGTCATTGACTGGGAGGAATGGCGGCCCATCTGGATCCGCAACTGGCAGAACAAAGACATCTACCGCAAGAACTCCCGGCAGCTGGTGCTGTCGCGGCACCCCGACTGGCAGGAGGACATGGTGAACAAGGAGGCCCAGTACGAGTTTGAGAGCTCGGCCCGGAAATTCATGCTCCGCACCCTACAGTACGCCAAGAGCTACCGGCCTAAGCAGCTGTGGGGTTACTACCTCTTCCCGGACTGCTACAACCACGACTACAGCAAGAACCCTGACAGCTACACGGGACGCTGCCCTGACGTGGAGAAGACACGCAATGACCGGCTGTCCTGGCTCTGGAAGGAGAGCAAAGCCCTCTACCCTTCCATCTACCTAGACCAGGTCCTGGCCTCCTCTGAGAACGGCCGCAAGTTCGTGCGCTCGCGGGTCATGGAGGCTCTGCGGATCTCCCACCAGCACCACGACGGCTACTCACTGCCTGTCTTCGTCTACGCCAGGCCCACCTACAGCCGTAAGCTGGACGTGCTGAGCAGGGTAAGGCGGTGCTGGCGCCCCAGGGACAGACCCATTTCTGCCAGAAATGTTGGAGCTAGAACCCTGTTTCTTCCTGGGCCTGTAGCTCTCTGGTTCTGGGAGAGGGTAGTGGATGGGCTCACCACTAGGGGGCAGTGTGATCACACACCTTCCCAGCATATTACAGCAAAGGCACCAGAACATACCAAGGGGATGGACTTTACCAGGGAGTCAGAGGTTCTCGGGGTCCCCATGCTGTCCTGCCCAGTTGAGCGGCTCCTAGCTGCATGGGAGGGGGCCTCTCCACCCTGGCCTTCTGGGCATATTGAGGGGGTGGAGATGAGTGGGAGGACACAAGTGACCCCAGCTGGGCAGATTGCCCCCCTGCTCTTGGTGTTTGTGTCCTCCTTTTCCACTGCCTGCCAGGGCAGCACATGCTTAAATGCTTCCTCATGTGTCCTGAGTGCAGCTCCTGGCTGGGGTCACTTCCCACAGGAAGTGCTCTGGGGGGGCAGAGGGGTTTGGGGGGGGGGGGGGATGGGAGTGGGGTCTCTGTGGGTGGCAGGCTGCTTCTCTCTGTAGTACATATTGTTGCTAGAGTGCAGCTCCCCTCTTACTGGACAGGCCCGATCTTGTGTGCAGGGGAGGAAGGACCAGGTGTTCTAATGGTTAGAGTGGGAAATGGGTGCCAGGACTCCTGCATTCTATTCCTGGCTCTGGCTGCGGAGTGGGGTCTAGTGGCTAGAAGAAGAGACAGCGAGCCGGGACTCCTGGCTTCTATTCTCAATCCTGGCACTTAATTTTTCTGAGCTTGAATAAATCCTCTCCTGTCCCTTCAGTTTCCATTTCTGTAACATGGGCACACTAGTCCTCATGGAGGCAATGAGGGTTAATTATGAGACACTGGATGCTGGTGTTTGGCAAGTGCCCTAGTGATAGCTTAGGCGTAGCATTGGTAAGGAGCAGGGCAGTGGGCTGCTGGCCATCCTCATAAGGAAAGGAGGGAAATGGGGTTTAGGTAGCATTATGATAAAGTGGATGCACAATTGGCTGAAAGATGGTACTTCATAGTTAGTTGGCAGACTGGGAGAGTGCATCTAGTGAGGTCTTGTAAGGATCAGTCCTGGGTCTAGTGCTAGTCAATATTTTCATTAATGACTTGGACGATGGAGTGGGGAGTTTGCCTATTAAAAATATGTAGGGGACACCAAGATGGGAGGTGTTGTGAGCCCTTTGGAGGGCAGGATTAGAATTCAAAAGGACCTTGACAAATTGAGAATTGGTTTGAAATCAACAAAATGAACTTCAGTAAAGACAAGTGCAACATACTACACTTAGGAAGGAAAAATCAAATGCACAGCTACAAAATGGGGACTAACTGGCTAGGTGGTGGTGCAGCTGAAAAGGGCCTGGGGTTTAGAGTGGATCAAACTGATGTGGTAGAGTTGCCCCCCTCCCCCAAAGAGGCTAATTTCATTATTACGGGAGTGTTGGAGGGGAGGACATTGTCCTGCTCAGCATGGATGAGGCCTCATCTGGAGTGTTGGGTCCAGTTCTGGGCACCACACTTTAGAAAGATGTAGACAAACTGGAGAGAGTCCAGAGAAGAGCAGCAAAAATGATCAAGGGCTTAGAAAACCTGATCTGTGAGGACGGGTTAAAAAATTGGGGCATGTTTCTTCTTGAGAAAAGACTGGGGGTGGGTGGGGGAGAAACCTGATACCAGTCTTCAAATATGTTAAGGGCTGTTACGAAGAGGATGGTGATTGATTGTTCTCCATAGCCACTGACAGTAGGACAAAGACTAATCGCCTCCAAGGGAGGTTGTGGAATCCCTGTCACTGGAGGTTTTTAAGACCAAATTAGACAAACCTCTGTCAGGGCTGGTCTAGGGTTACTTGGTCCTGCCTCAGCACAGGGGGCTGGACTCGATGGCTTCTCAAGGTCCCTTCTTGCCCAGCATTGCTTTGAATCCACGAGTCCAGCATTTCTCAAATGTGGCACTGTGGCCACATGCAGCCACCAGGGGTTTTTGCATGGCCACAAGAGCCTCCTGGGCAGTGAAGGGGGGGGGTGGACTCCACCTCCTTCCCCCCCCCCCCCCCCCCCCCCGACCTGTTGCTCCTGGATGCAGTGCCCTGCACTGCCTCTAGAGACTGGTGGGGTACAGCACTGCAGGAGCAAGGTGAGTTCTCAACCCAACTTGATAGGGGGTGGTAGGGCTCAGCCCTGGGGTGGTTGGGCAGCAGGCTCCAGTGGTGGGCCTTCAGGAACCTGGCCATAGGACTGCAGGTGCCAACCCTCTGCTCTGGCCGTGTGGCCCCAGCTTCAGGCTCTGGTCCCTGGTTCCAGCCGCAGAGCCGACCCTTGGTGCTGACCTCTAGCCCCTGCTGTGAGGCAGCAGGCTCTGACCCGCAGCTTCAGCTGCATGGACCCTGGCTCTGACCACGCAACAATGGGCACTGACCCCCAGCCCCAGCTCCAGCCATGCAGGCACACCACCTCCTTTCCCCCATTTGCTTTGGGCCCCTGCTGTCTCCCCTGGCCCTGCGTCCATGGCCCCAGGCCCCCACTACTTCCTCCTCTGACCCAGGGCTGGCGCTTCCATTAGGCAACCCTAGGTGGTCGCCTAGGGCGGCAGGATTTGGGGGGTGACATTTTGCCACCCTCGGCAGAAATTCGGCAGCAGGGGGTACTTCCGCTCTGGGTCTGTGGAGGAAATTCACTCGCTCCGGGACCCCGCCACCGAAGTGACCCGAAGATGTGGAGCAGAAGGACCGCCAAATGCTCAGAGGAGGAGCGCTGCCGCCTAGGGCAGCAAAAACCCTGCCACTGCTCCTGTTCAGACCCCCCTCCCCCATCCAGGCCTTAATTTGTCCTGGGGCTTGCATGTTTGTTAATATCACTATTCTCAGCAAGTATCACTTTTCCCAGCAGACTTATCACAGCCTCCCAGCTAGCTACCCAGTGTGCTGTGAAAAGTGATATTAACCAACATACAAATATTACTTTTCACAGCACTATTTTTGAGTCTGTACCCCCAAAAAACCCATGCTACATAAATAAATGACAATGATTTGGATGTGTATATTTTTGTTTTTCCTAAAGTTAATTAAGTATTTTAGGAAAAAGTCAGTGTGGCACTAGCAAGAGTTGGTGGTCACACTCTGAAGCCACCAAAATTTGTGTTGAGAACCCCTGCACTAACTTCTGTGCTGAAGAGCTGACTCTGTTTGGATTAATGTGACGTGAAGGGACTTTAATAAGCTACAACCCCTTTGTGAGACTAGGATAGCAGGGGGCTGCTGTGGGTCAGGTTTGAGGGGCATTGGCAGGGCTGTGTGGGGAGAGCCTGGGGCAGGGATCTCGGGGGGGCTGCAGCAGCCAGGTATGTGGGCAAGGCCATGTGTGGGGAGGCTGCTCAGAGCTTGGTTCTCAATAGCTCCATCAGTCCCACTTGTTAGACAAGTTAATCCTGCAGCTGCCCACCCCCATCCCAGGCTGGAGTTGAGCTGCAAGGATGCCCTGCCTCCCACCTCTGGTGCTCTCAGGGCAGCTCCCTGGCTGCTGGTGGCTCCCAGTACTGTGAGGCCCAGTCACCTCCCTCCTGCCTGACTTTCAGGACTTTCAGTGCTTGTTCCATCAGGCCACCTGCTGTCTCAGCAGCCCTGGTGGCTAGGCCCAGCCCAGGAACATGCATGCTGGCCTGGGGCAAGGAAGGGAGAGGCAGGAATGTGAGGAGCATGGGGTGGGGATGCTCCACCCCCATGTGCAACTAGGCTGGGTGCAGCCCTGGGATATCTCCAATCTTGGGTAATTGGCAACCTTTCACCCCCAGCTGCTTCATGGACTGCAAGGGGGGAGGGTGGGACTGCTCTCCCTGGTGCAAGAAAGGCAGCCACCTCTGGGGTAGAGTTCAGCAGCTGTTCTTACCACACCCAGCAACAGTGTGGGGCATGTTATGGAGAATTCCCCAGGCAGCTGGACTGGGGGAGCAATCAGGGAGGTGCAGTGTAGGGAGCTGGGATTTGGGCAGCAGAATTGGGGGTGGGGGGAGCAGGAAAAGTACACTGAGATCTTTAATGGCAAGTTAGCGTGCCCAAAAGCACCTGCCTCTAACACCACAGCAGGGCACTAGTGCCACCCAGGAGGCCTCCTGGCACAGTCCTGGCCAGGCCTAGCCCTACTCAGGCTGCGTCAGAGACTTGAGCTCTCCGCTAGTCTCTAACTGGAGTCTGAGCACCACCACCCCCAACCAGGGGTTGACTGCTGCAGCACTGCCCTCCCACGTGAGCCAATGGCCTGAGCCTCCTGCCTCTGGAGTATCCAGGTGGGAGCAATAGATTAGAATATGCAGGTTGGTTCAGGGAGCTGCGCCTGCCTACTTCCTGCTGCAAGTTTCCACCCTAACCATTGGCTCTGTCTGGATTCCTCCCTGGCAGATGGACCTGGTCTCCACCATCGGCGAGAGCGCAGCCCTGGGGGCAGCTGGTGCCATCTTTTGGGGTGATACAGACTACACCAAGAGCCAGGTAGGTACCGGGGGAGGACAGGTCCCCCTCTGCCCGCAGTAGGGAAGCATCCACCTGCCATCTGACCTCTGGTATTGAGCATGGGGAGCACCTCTCAACAGGCCTGCTCCTGCCCCCTGTGGAGTCAAAGACTGAAATGGGATTGGGCCCAGTGCCCTGCTTGCATCTGCCTACCGCAGCTTGTGCTGTGAGTGAGCCGGGGCTGCGCACAGTGCGTGTTGTGGCCTTGCTGGACGCTCTGGTCTGTGCCCATGAGGTCTGAGCATCCCATGGTGCCTGACCCACTGCAATCGGTGGGGCAGAGGAAGCTGCCAGTCTCCTTGGAGCCCTGCCGAGCCTGGCCTGCTCAGCATTTCTGCCTCCTGGCTTGGCCTGGGCATAGGGTAGTGCCACCCCCTGCATGCAGCAATAGTGCTGCCAGCCCCTGGGGATCTGAAGGTAGGTGAAAGAATAATGCTAACGCCTGGCAGTGCTATTGGTGGGCTTGAACTGCCCCTGGATTCCTAGTCAGTCCACAGCTCTCCTCTGGCTCTCGCTCACCCCTCGTTCCCTTCCCAGAGCACCTGCCGGACTATCAAGGCCTACCTGGAGGAGGAGCTGGGTCACTACATCGTCAACGTCACCACGGCGGCTCAGCACTGCAGCCGGGCACTGTGCCAGGGCTGGGGGCGCTGCCTGCGCCGGGACAGCACCGCCAACGTCTTCCTCCACCTCAACCCTCTCAGCTTCCAGATCCGGCCCCGGGGTGAAGCCGACGGGCAGCAGCCAATGCTGCGGGTGGAGGGGGAGCTGTCTGCCGCTGACACCGCATACCTACGGACCCACTTCCGGTGCCAGTGTTACCAGGGCTGGCGTGGGGATGCGTGCGAGCGGCAGCTGAGCACCCACAACAGTGGAGCCTGCCCGACCTGTGCCACTCTGGGACTCCTGGTGCTGGGGCTCCTGGCCTGCTTGGACTAGCTTGGCCCCTTACTCAGGTCCTCATGGCAGTAGGCAGTCTTCTGGTGCTTAGCATGGCAGGGGCATGGGTGCAATAGATGGCACTTGTAGCCAGAGCCTGGTGTGCCCCTCTGTGGGGCAGACAGACTTGGAACCCAGGAGCCTTTTGTATTTCATTTAGTGCTGATGTAGTGGATCTATTGGAGGTGGCCCTCTACCTCTGCCACAGCCAAGGGGGCAAGAGGTCCCTCTAGTGCTCCCTGCTGGCCAGCAGAGTGCCTGCAGCTGGGGGATGAGGGATGTTCTTGGGCAGTGATGTAGGGGGCAGCCTGCAGCTGGGAGTCAGGGGAGATCTGCCCTGGTGTGGAAATACAAGGGCTTTGCCCTGGATTAGCTTCATCCCCCAGGCCTAGGTAGCTCCTCCTTCCCTGCTGCTGGGTGTGCCCCAGTGTGGAGCCGTGCCCCATGGTGTGTGGGTGGGGGGGGATGCTCATCCCCTCCCCGGCTCAGCAGAGGGAGAGGGGCCTCTCAGCATGAGCCAAGCTGCACAGGGGGTGTGGGGTACCCCCTAGCTCTACTGTAGGCTTTGTGGGGTGTGGAGGAGCAATGGGATGGCAGGACCCTTCTTCTGTTGTAAGGAGGGGGGTGGATAGGCAGTGAGCAGAGGAGTGTTGGGGAGACAAGGCCTGATGTGACAAATACTACTATATGTGTGTGGATATGCCCTTCAGTGCCTGAGTGAGGCAGGGGCTGGGCCAGGTGCATCCCAGGAACCAGCGCCCTGCCTCTGTCACCGAGAAACCAAAGTGCTTTACCTCACCATTAAAGGCGGAACAAGAGAGCAGGCGGCTGCTGTTTGCTTACAGCGTGGCTCCCCCTTGCCCTGGGAGCAGGGGGCAGCCCTATTTCCCCACCCCTGCTGCAGGGGAGGCTGGGGCAGGTGTTCCCGGGGCTTATGGTTGGGCCCATCTTGGCTGGCACAGTGCCTGGGATAGGGAGGCACCTATATCTGTGTCAAGTCCAGACCATTTCTCCCCCCCCCCCCCCCCCCCCCAATGCTGACAATTCCCCGTTTCTCCTGGTGTATGACTCAACAGCCAGTGTGCACGGTACCAAGCACCCCTCCCTCCCCGGCTCACTGGGCTGCCCTCTGTTAGCTCCTGGTACATGGCATAGAGACATCTGCCTGTGAGGTCTCCTGCTCCTGTAGGGTGTGCACTCTCCCTGGCTGGGCAGTGGCTTCCTGCTGGGCTGGATTCCCTTTCCCCCTGGGATGTCAGCAGCAGACTGCGGTGGGGAAGGCTAGCTTGTGGAGGGGGTACTAAGGGAGTTGGTGTGAGTCATGCCTGCAGCTCCAGGGCAAGGGGGGAGCAGCAGCTAGCCCCATGTCTCCACAGCCCAGCCAGGTCATTTATTGTTCAGCCTGTGACTTGTTCCATGTACAGAGGCTGGTACCTCATGGGAGGCCTGTCCTCCAACATCTGTCCATAAAACTACTGGTGGCCCTGTGCACCAGCAGTGTGGTTTCTGCATGGATTCTCTGCTGCTGGGGGCTGAAATGCAGCCAGTGCTGGGGAGATACGCAGGGGTATTTTTATTGCGTACAGCAATGCTGCATGCTCATTCGAGGCCAGCAGCAAGGAGGAAAGCTGTGGCTGCTGAAACCACCATCGGTGACTGACCCTCTCTGGAAGCCACGCGGCTGGGGCCTTGGGGTTAATTACAGGAGGTGAGACCCATCTCTGACAGCTGGCCCTGCTCATGCACTGCAGGGTGCTGCACTTAGCTACATGGCTCACCCCCTGCGGCCAGACCCCAGATCTGAGTGCTGGAAACTTGGCTCAGTGGGGTGCCTGCTGCTCTGGGATGTTTCCCTTCCCCTTGGTCTCATGCCCCTCAGTATGGTGTGAAGCCAGTAGGGAGGGGGGTTGTCTTTGCCCACTCGTCTTTGTGTTCTCCTTAAACAGTGCACATGCAGTGGGTGCTACCCCCCTCCCCCATACCAGCACTGCCCCATGCCCCGGGTATGATCACCCTGTGTTGGTACCAGCACTAGGGGAGGGGCCTTGCTTTTACAGCTGGCCTGAAATACAGCAGCACCTGGAGAGTGGCCATGATTGACAGGAGAGTGCCCCCTATTGAGTAGTCCCCTTTGCTCCCTGAAACATGGCATTCTGAGCGTCCCATTGGGGTCAGCAGTGACTGAGGGGGTGTGCCCCCTACTGAGCCCTTTACTCAGGCCTGGTGCTACTGGAAGGATATGGGGGTGTTTCCCCCCCCAGCAACTTTCTAGGGCCCCCAAATTATTGTCAGAAATGCCAAAACATGCCAGTCTTCATCCTTTCTATAATAGAAATCACAGAGCAAGAGACAGGTGCTAAATTTTACTTTGGTAAATGCTTAAAATCCAAGATTTCCCTGTGGTCTAACACACAACAGCCAGGGGGTTGTTTTATTTTATTTATTCGTGACATCCAGGGCCCCCAAAGTAGATCCAGTAATGAGACTCTCGAACCAACCCTGCACCCACTTATACTCCCTGCATCACAGCACCAGCTGAGAATACCCCACCCCACTTTCTGTAGCAGCTGGTGGTTGTGTGGTGGTCACTCACCCAAGTCTGGGCTAGCCCAACCCTGCTTATTGTGTGCCAGCCAGCAGATGCACAGGCAAGGTAGCTGCAGTATCACATAGTTGGCTCCTCTCTGCCAGGGTCAGCCTAGTGTCTTTGGTTTTTGTGTGTTTTTGCAGGGCATGTCTCCCCCATGATGCTTTGGGGTACATTTTCAGGGGGCAACAGCCCAACAGGGCTTTTCGGTAGTCTGGTTAGAAAAAGTCCTGGAGCTGCGGCCATGTTGACCTCATGGGGAAGGGCCCCAGCAGCTTGCCAGGCTTGGGCACGTGGCTGGATGGGATGGAGCTGGGGTCAGTAGGGGGAGGGCGGCTGAGTGGCTGGCACTTTCGTTACCTACTAATAATTTCAAAGATGAGGCCGGGCTTGACTTGCATGCGGCCGCTGGCCTTCCAGTGCAATTTGCAAGAATGGCCCCCCTTGTTCCAGGACAGAGGAGGGGAGGAAGGGGAAGGAAGAAGAGGGGGATGGGAGAGATGAGGGGACAGAGGGCTCCAGCCTGACTCCCACTCCCGCTAGGCACCATGCCCCAAAGCACCATGGGACAGTGAGGGGAAGGGGTTATATGGGGGTTGAGGCAAGTGTTCAGTGGGAAAGGGGAAGGACAGGGCCGCCTTAACCTTTTGTGGGTCCGTCGCCAAACATAGTTGTAGGACCCCATGGAGGCAGTGGAGCACGGTGCAGGGAGGTCAGTCCCCAGAGCAAAAGGCCAGCTGGAGGCAATGGGGCGGGGCATGGCATGGCAGGGGAAGCCCCGCTCCGCCCAGTGCAAGGGCACTATTTACAAACCAGCAGTTGCCAGATGCACAGTGGCCTGCCTGGCCCTGTGCTGCCAGTATGTCCCCTTGGGGGCAGGCCCATATGATGCCACACAGCCCCCCCCACCCAAGACCCCCCCCAACTCCCTATGCCCAGTGCCCCCCCAGACCCAACCACAACTGCCCAGCACCCCCCATAGAATCTCCACTCCTTAGTGCCCCAACACACACAGATCCTCCCCGCCCCTTCACAGCCCAGCACCCCCACCTACTCCCCACAGACCCACTCCCCCAAGCCCTGCCTCCCAGACACACTCATGGGTCCTGCTTGGGTATGTCTGCTGGGCTGAGCCGGCAGCGCAGGCAGGGTTGGTCCCAGGGCTGGGAATCGCTCCATCCCCTCGGGAGTGGTGCAATCAGCCAGGCCAGGACCTGCCTCGGATGGGGGCCCTCAAGACGCACTTGCCTGGAGGGGCCCAGCCAAGCTCCCTGCACTGTCTCCTCCCCACACCTGAGTGAGACTGGCCAGGCTTCTGCACCAGTCCCAAGTGGCTCAGCTTTGGGGAGACAGATGGGGCCCCACAGGTGGTGGGAAGCAGAGACTGCCCAAGGCTGGAGGTGCACTGGACTCCAGCCAGGGGGCTGAGAGGAGCAGGGGGTGGGGCCAAGGGGTGGAGAGGAGCCCTCAGGCAACCTGCAGGTAAGACGAGAGGAGCAAGTGGTGGGTGGGGGGAGCCAGCGGGGTCTCAGGGCGCAGTGCAAGCAGAGCAGGCCGGGGCCCCTTCTGAGCATAGGCCTGGTTTCATGGAGCCACTGGAGCCATTGTAAACCTAGTACTGGGGAAGGAGAGGTTTGTGCAGCCAGTTGGGTGGGAGCTGAAGGGAGGGGATGGAGGGGCTGGAAGGAGTGGAGAAGGGGATGGGGAAGGCCACGGGGTCCTTTTGCTAGGTGTCCATGGGGCAGGCCCAGCAGCCCATGTGCTCTCCCTCCCTGGAGGTTTCTCAGCCCAGTTCCCCTTGGCAATGCTGGCCTCCCTGCTGCCTAGGCATGTGCCTTTGCCCCAACCTTGCCCCTTGCACTGTGTTCCTTGCTGGCACCGCCACCCTGCTGCCCGCCTCTAAGGCTCCTGTTGCCAGCTTTGGCAGGAGCTGAGCTTGGGCAGCCAAAGCAAACACAGCCCAGGCCAGCGTGGGGGAACTTCCGCAGGGCCTGGAGCAGGGCTAGCGCCCTGCCCTGGCTGCAAGGAGGAGGCAGCTGCTGTCTGGCAGGGCCAGACTTCCACTGGCTTCTCCAGTGCCTGCACCGGAGGGCCTTTACAAGTCCCCAGTTTTGGCTGTGACGGGAGCCTGTGCTGGCCTGAGGTGGGGGGGCCCTTGCCCTACAACGCATGGGGTGAGGGATTAAAGCCGGAGAGGGGCACAAGCACCTTGGCACATACCCGGAGTGGGTGCAGCATAGATGGGAGCAGGGCAAGCACCACATATCCTGCCCTGGAGGGCCCACAGGGGCCCTTTCAATGACCCATCCAGTCTGTGGCCGCCCAGCTGAGGTGACCAATGAGGTGGTTTGTGTGATGTGGAGACAGTGCCTGCTATGGGCAGCCGGAGCCCCCTCCCCACTCATCACACAATGGGTACTGCCAGCTGGAGCCTCCGAGCGGCCTCTTCGCTAGCCACCCCAGGGAAATCAGATCCACTGGTTGCAGTCAAGCAGAGATGCATCTGCTCCCCAAAACTACTGTGTGCAACAATTTCGCTGTCTGTTCAGAACATGCCTGTGGCTGGGATACACAGGGCACTGTGAGGCCAGGCTGAGGGGCACCAGCAGAGCTGTGGGGTGCGGGGAGCCCTGGCTGGGCTAGTGGGGGGCTGTGGGACAGGACTTCAGTGCATTGGCAGAGCTGCATGGGGAAAACCTACAGGGGGCTGTATGGGGAAACTCTTGCCAGGTGCCTGCCACCTTTGTCTCTTATTCTAGCCGGCCCCATCTGTCCCCTTTGACCAGCTGTAAAACCCCATTCATTTGCAACGGCCTGTAGAATGCAGGCTCTGGTGGAGATGCTGGGTTATGAACTGCTCTGGGAGGCTTCACAGCTCACTAGTGCTTTTCTTGGCCCTGAATTTGCTCTCCTGGGCGAGGGGCAATGCAGGGGTTAGACCTAAGCCTTTGCTTTCCACTTCCCCCTGTGAGCCAAGAGGCTGAATCACTCTCCTCCTCTCCACCAGACTCTGATCCGGGCTCATGGGGGCGTGTTTTCTCCTCACCTACCCGCCCCCATGCAGTCTGGCCCAGATCACTTCAAGCCCTTTGTCCTATGACAGTGAGAGGTGTGTGGGTGGAGGAGTCCTGTCATTTCCATGTTTCAGAGGTGCTTTAACTCTTTGTGGCTTTCCAGAAACCTGCTGAAATCTCAGTTCCTCTGCCCTGGCAGGAGAAATGGCACCCAGAAGGGTGATTAGCATGGCCTACCTTTTTGTCAGTATGGTGGGAGCAGCGTGGCATTCCCCAGGCATAGGGGCATCTCCTCTCCCCACTGCAAAAGTGGGTATGGTGCTGTGCCCAGGCCAGGCTGATATTCCTGGGCCGTGACAGCCACAGACGGCCCCAGAAATCAGCCACAGCACAGGCAGTACTGTCGCTGGCCTCTCCCTCTGTGCTGTAACCAGAGAGGGGCATTTGGTCTCCACTGACCCAGTCTGTCCTTGGCCCCCCTCTGCCAATGTGCCAAGTAGGGGGTCAGTTAGCGGAGATTACGACTCCGATTACAGGGCTGCCATCAGACAGGACCAAGTTCCCGCCTGGGGCTGCATTCAAATCAGCACACCTTGCTCCCCACCCCAAGGTGTCCTCCTCTGCCTCAGCAATCCTGGCACTGCGAAGGCTCCGGTGTCACCGTCTCTTCCCAGAATGGACAAAGCAGTGGCTAGTGAGTGCAGTGCACAGTTGGGGGCACTCAGGGGCAGGATGGGGAAGGGGAGGTGCAGCCCCCCCCCAATTGCTCCAACCAACATTACCCCCTCCTCCCCAGCCCGTCCAAAATAGGTGACTGTTTTATTTGGGGCGTTTGCTTGGCTAAAGGCTGCAGCCAGCCAGTTTACTCCAGCCACGACCGTGCCTGCACTGCAACGGGGCAGCCTCCCCTGGCGTAGTGCGGGCGCAACCCAGGGCGCCCTGGACAGGGCCTGAAACGCCCGCTGCCCAGCGAAGAGTTAATAGCCTGAGCTGCACGAGTCAAGGCCCCGGGTCTCCAGAAGCTGAAGGCTGGATTGTTTCCTTTCCCAATCTCCCTGGCGGCTCCCCCACCGCAGTGTAATAGGAACCAGACTCGGCACTCGAGGGGGGCTGAGCTCTGCCTCTGCCCCATTCCCCTCCTCCTCCTCCCCATGGCTGGCTGCTTTACTGAGAAGTGTGTGCGTGCGTGTGCTGCCACCTGCTGATCGATGCCTGGAACTGCGCCCCTAATCACAACAGGGGATTGGACTACAGCTCCCCCACCTCCCAGCACTGCACCGTTATCACACACCGCCCCCTGCAGGGCACCCCGCAGCACTGCACCGTTATCGCACATTCTTCTAGGCTGTCTGGGCCTATTCAGAGGCGATGGGGCTCAGCAGACTTGTGACCCAGTCAGTTCACCTCCCTAGGTGGGGTGAATGCTGACAGTCATGTGACTGGTGAATCATGTCACCCCATTGGGCTAGAGAAGGTAGAGGCCTGGAGAAGGCTACTGAGGGCTCTGGCAGGGTATCATGATGTGCCAGGGGAGCAGGGACTCCAGGCAGGAAGGCCTGGGGGTGGCTGCTGAGGAAGGAGCAGGGGCCAGCACAAAGGAGCTGGGGGGGAGGGAGGGATGGAGAGGAGCCTGGGAAGGGGGAAAAGCTGAGCCCCAGGGCAGGCAGATAGAGGCGTGTCTGGGCTAGTGTAGACCAACCAGACTCTTAGACAGGCCCAGTGTGAAAACTGTGTTTGGTTTTGGCATCGTATACCCGGGATGGGGTGGATCTTTTGTTAGGGACTTAGGCAGAGGGTCAAGTCACTGCAACAGCCAAACTAGTCTGTGAAATTAATGAGGAGCCCTGAAGAGAGGGAAACTGAGGCATGGATGTTGCAGGACCACCCCATGCCACAAGAGGATACTCTGGAGGCCAGGGCTGGAGCCCCCAACGCTGCCCCCATTACAAACACTGAGGCAGCCTAAGGGGTGGTCCGGTCCTGAGTTTTGGTTTGGCCGTTTATAGAAATCAGGACCTGCTTTGGATCCGGATCCTGGTTTGGATCAGAGCTCTGGTTTCGGGGTTGGCTAGCGCCAGGGCTGTGCGGGATGTGGACCATCTGGCTTGCACATGTGCACCTCCCCCATCCTGTTCGACGGACCACCTGGAAATGTTCCAGAGTAGACCCCAGCCCCCGAGACACCGGCTGTGGTTACTGGGGTGGAAACAGCCCCTCCCCCATTATGCCACCCCTTAAGACTCTCATAGGCTGGAAAGCTTCACTCATCCCCTTAATCCCTGGTTGGAAGGGTCTGCTCCATCCCACTCCCCCAGCCTGCCGTTGGCTGGGGAAGGAGGCAAACTGGGAGGAAGGATTCCAGAGCTGGTGGGAGATTGGAGCTTTCTT
This sequence comes from Malaclemys terrapin pileata, assembly GCF_027887155.1. Classification (NCBI taxonomy): domain Eukaryota; kingdom Metazoa; phylum Chordata; order Testudines; family Emydidae; genus Malaclemys; species Malaclemys terrapin. The sequence goes on from NC_071511.1 coordinate 49,531,438, forward strand.
ATAGCAAAGTAAGCTCCTGGCTCAGAGGGAGGCATTGTTCTAGCTGAGCTTCATCCATCCCCTCCTCTCCAGCCCCACCAATCCCAGGGTGTAGGGTCTGGTAGTGGGCTTCATCTGGGTCCTAAGCCGTCCTCGGGCCTGCGTGGTCATGTTAGGCCCACAGGGACATGCTGCCACAGGCAGAGCAGGGCTGTGATCAGAGGTCCTTCAGGGAGTGGGCCCAGCCCTGGGCCTGGTGTTTTACCCTGGCTGCCCCCTTTTAAAATGCTCTCCCTCCCGGGGGCGGCCCGATGCCAGGGCCATATTTCTGGCTTCCCAAATCTGCTGCTTCCGAAGCCCTGGGCGGCAGGATGGCTTCACGGTAGTGAGCTGTGACACCCTCGGCCCAGCTGGGGCATTACAGGTGAAGTCTCAGCACCACGTGGCTATGCAGAGCATGGGGATGCAAGGATTCCTTGGGGATGGAGCTGAACCACCCCAGGACTGCATTTCCCATGAGTCTCTCTGCCCTTGGCCCCTGCTTATCCCCGTTCCCCCACATCAGTTTGCATCCCGACACCAGCCCAGAGATTTATAGACAGGTCTCCACTTTCTTCAGCTTCCCCACTGATGCTGCAGGCCTAGCTTCTAGCGGGGCAGGAAGGGAAGGGGCCCACCCCATATGGGCTGGGAGGACTGACTCCTGTGGCCTGAGAAGTAGCCTGGCTAATTTTGGCTGGCTCCACTGGATCCTGGCAAGGCTAGTCAGCGTGGGCCACTGCTTCTGCTACTGAGCACAGCCACAAGCATATGGGCATGATCCACATCCAACCCCAGGATATGATTTGCCTTCCCAGCCCATGCTAGCTAGCCCCCAGTGCTGCAAGCTTCCTCGGAGCAGTACCCTACCCATGCCAGCTGGCCCCCAGTGCTGTGAGCTTCCTCAGAGCAGTGCCCTATCCACGCCAGCTGGCTCCCAGTGCTATGAGCTTCCTCAGAGCAGTACCCTGCCCATGCCAGCTAATCCCCAGTGCTGTGCACTTCCTTGGAGCAGTGCCTGCCCATGCCAGCTAATCCCTAGCGCTGAGATCTTCCTTGGAGCTGTGGCTTTGTTGCCATGGCTTGGATTCTGGCCTTGCAGTTTAGCACTGCAGCTCTAACCCATGTTCCGCTGACCCCACGCTATCTCTTTGACCCGTTCTCCCTGCTCCTTCTTTCCCCCCGCAGGTAAATCTTTAACCGGGGCACAGAGCAGCTAACCCAGGGCTCTTCCACCCCATCTGCAAACACTGCTTCCCCTTTGGAGCAGCGGCCCTGGATCATGGCCCAGCAGTCCCTTCACATGGGGAAAACACACCCCACCCCCTCTGAGGACAGGAGCGCAAGGAAAAGAGGGAGGGGCCATGCCGGGTCCAGTTCGGTATCTCCTAGGGGAAGAGATGGGGGCGGGGAATAGAACCCACTGACACGTCAGCCAAGGTCATGGGGAGGGCAAAGCTCTGGAGCAGGTGCCAGGCCTCCCACCGCAAATCCTTGCGAAAGCCAGCGGTTTGATCCCAGCCCTCGCTCCTCTGCGGGGAGAGTCTGGGAGTTATTAGGAGGGATGAGGTTGGGACAAACCAGTAGGAATTAGCTTTGGAAAGTTGACAGCACTCGGCTCCCCTGGGGGGCAGCAGGAATCCACCCCACCCCCCATCTCTCCCAGCTTCCCCATCCCTGGGGGGCTGAGTGGGGAAACTGGGCAGCCAGAGCATCCACTGAGATTTTGCTCTCCCGATTCGAGGAGCCGGGCCCCCAGGAGCTCTCCCGAGGCCTCAAGGACTAGACGCCAGCCATTGGCACGCAGGCTCAACATGGCCACTGTGTTCTTACTGCCCTGGGCATGCTTGCTGAGCCTGGCCCTGGTGGCTCGAAGCGCGGCAGACGGGGGCCCAGTTCTCTGGGACCGCCCCTTTGTCACAGTGTGGAACGCCCCGAGCCAGGAGTGCAGCACGAAATATCATGTGCCCCTTGACCTGGGGGTCTTTGACATGGTGCTGAACCGCAACGAGTCCTTCCTGGGCCAGGAGATCGCCCTCTTTTACAGCAACACACTGGGCCTCTATCCACACTACACCCCGGAGGGGATGGTGGCCCACGGGGGTGTCCCCCAGAATGGCAGCCTCCAGGCCCACCTCGGCAAGGCGCGGCACGACATCCAGGCCACCATCTCGGAGCCAGGCTTCCGGGGCCTGGCGGTGATCGACTGGGAGAGCTGGCGCCCCGTGTGGGCTCGGAACTGGGATGCCATGGAGCTCTATAAGGAGAAGTCCCAAGAGCTGGTCCAGGAGCGGCACCCCGACTGGCCCCCAGACAGGGTGGCCGAGGAAGCTCAGAAGGAATTTGAGCAAAGTGCTCGGGCCTTCATGGAGCAGACCCTGGTGCTTGGCAAGAGCCTGAGGCCTGAGGGCTTCTGGGGTTTCTATGGCTTCCCCAGCTGCTATAACTATGATTTCAAAGCGGCCAACTACACAGGGGAATGTCCCGCCGTGGAGCAGCGGCGGAACGAGCAGCTCTGGTGGCTCTGGAACCAAAGCCGGGCGCTCTACCCCAGCATCTACCTGCCCAAGGAGCTCCGGGTGACAGACCAGGTTGGCAAGTTCGTTCGGCACCGTGTGGCCGAGGCGTTCCGGGTGCAGGGGCAGACGGGGACTGGCAGCCTCTCAGTCCTACCTTACGCCCGTATCCAGTACGACTTCACAGAGGACTTCCTCTCGCAGGTGATGCCCCCAGCCAGCGTTGCCGTGCCCCCCCAGCGCCGAATAGAGGGGCAGCATGAGGCAGAGGCCAGCTTTAGGGGCGGGGGTGTTTCCCATCTTCTAGCCCAGGTCCTCTCGGCCATTGCTTACCATTGTCACCTGGGGCCAAGGAGCAGCCGTTGGTGGGGAAGGGGCAGAGGGAGGAAGTCTGGTAGGATGAAGTCAGCTCGGGGAAGTGGGGTGGAGAAGCCCTGGAGGACAGAAGGGGGATCCATAGGGATCCCAGTGGGAGACGTGTGAGGGACAAGGGCCATATCCTGGGCCATGGGTCCAGAAGAGAGCAATGTTTTTACACAAGACAAAGGTCTGGGCTCCTGGAGGGTTTCACTACATTTGGCCTGTTTCAGGCTATTCCCCTGTCTTTTCCTTGTACCTCCGGGAAAGAAAATACTCCCAACTCAGCCAACTCTCCACCCCCCTCCCACCCCAGCTTAGCAGAGACCTGTCTTTGTTTTACACTGCTGTGGTCCCAGTGGCCCCGAGTGGTTAGCCAGCAGCTAGGGCCTTGCTGGGTCGGTTCTGAGTAAGATTATTTGCAAAGAATGGGCGCAAAGTCCAGCTTCCCTGAACAGAAAGAAACAAACAGCTGGCAGTTTCCTTACTGAGAAATCCCCAGGCCTGCCTCTTCAGTCTGTGCTGGGTCCACCGAGCTCTGTCCCTCTGCTCTCTCAGGGCCATGACATCTCCCTGCCTGCTCTAGCACCCCCTCACAGCTTGCCAAACCAGCTCCTAGCCCCTGCATTTGCCATTAGGGAACCCCACAGCCTGCACAGCTTACCTTCTGATCAGGGCTTGCCATTGCATTGGATGGTGACTTCTGTTGTTTCCAGCTGTCACTACATAAAGGGGCTTAATTGCTCCTTCCTTTTAGCCTGCAAGAAGGTTGCTTTAACCAGGTGTGTGATTGTTTGTAGATCCCGCTTGCTGGCAGTCATTAACACCTGTCAGCATAACATGGCTTTGCAAGTGGGCAGCGAGTCCATGGCACTGTCTTTGATGCACCTTTCTCACCTGGAACAGAACCACAGAGGTTCCTCAATCTGGCTTGAGGCAGCAGGTGCTGGTGGTTGTCTCCTGTTGTGCCAGAAGGGGGCGATCTGTGTGGGAAGGATGCATGCGTGGATCCTACGGGAACAGCCTTCCACCCCTCCCAGGTGTTAGTAGCCGAAGCTGTTATCTTCATGGTGATTCTCTGCTTCTTGCAGGAGGACTTGGTCCACACCATTGGGGAAAGTGCTTCTCAAGGTGCCTCAGGGGTTGTGCTGTGGGGCAACGAGGATTACACTCACTCACGGGTACGTTACATGGGGGGCTACGGCCGCTTACGGGTTGGGAATAGAATCCTGGCCAGGGTGTGGATGCTCCTGCGCTCAGAGGATGGGAAGGTGTGTGTGAGGGTCTCATGTGGTGTGTAACTGGCAGTTCCCAGGTGTGTGTGATGATGAGAGTGGGAGCCCTGGGGTCTGGCTCCCCCTGCACTCAGGAGCTGGGAGGGTGGGTCCCAGGGGGACTGTGTGGAAGGGAAGCACTACAGGAAAATGGGCCCCTCCTCTCCCCTGAGAGAGCCCTGCCTGGGCCTGTACTGTGCCCCCCATACAGGAGTCCTGCCTGGCACTGAAGAAGTACGTGGACAGGAGCCTGGGCCACTACATCGTGAACGTGACCAGCAGCGCCACACTGTGCAGTCGCACGGTGTGCTCCAGCCACGGGCGCTGTGTGCGGCGGGCCGGCCATCCCGGCGCGTTCCTGCACCTCAGCCCCTCCAGCTTCACTGTCCGGAGGCACCGCAGCTGGCCCCACCACCACCTGCAGGGACAACTGGCAAAGCAGGAGCAAGCCAAGCTGGTGGAAGAATTCAGCTGCCAGTGCTACACTGGCTGGGCAGGGACCCGGTGTGAACATGAGGGCAACCCAGAGTGACATCCCTATATGCACCCCACATGGCCCCATACACCCCACCCCTGACATACCCACACCCCACATATACTCCCCACATGGCCCCATGCACCCTACATTCCCCCATATACCCCACCCCTGACACACCTACAGGCCACATATACACCCCTACATGGCCCCATACACCCCACATATACATCTCCCACATGGCCCCATGCATCCCACATGGCTCCATACACCCCACCCCGACACACCCACACCCCACATATACACCTCCACGTGGGCCCATGCACCTTATGTAACCCCATACATCCAACCCCTGAAACAACCCCCACGTGGCCCCATTGCATCCACATGGCCCCCTCACCTTGAAACACGCCCGAACACCAATATGGACACAGTCTGGGATGCAGTTCATTCCTTTCTGTCATGTACCCCTCACATAGTGTAACTCTGTACTTTGTAACAGGAAACATGCATGATATGCGGAACCCCATCATAAACTGACATGTAAGTGTCAGATCCATCCCTATGCTAAAACCACCTCACCGGGAGGTGCATACCACGTATAGCGATCTCTGTCATGTCAACAACAGAAAGAGATTCATACCTCATAGCCCGAAATGTGCGCTGTAACTAGCAGCATGCAAGGGCTACTGCGGTGTAAGCCTCCTACATTGAACCATTCAGCGTGGGGCTGTTAAATAACCCCCCCACACATGGGCCCGTGCACCCTATGTAGCTGTTACCGAAATATTGGGTCCACTTAGCTGAGAGCCAATAACAGCCAGACAGGGATAAGGAAGAGTTGCTTTATTCTGCAGAAGAAAGGAGAGCTTTGCACCTTAGTACAAAAACTCTGTCTTACACACATTTTACAGATTCTTTATACACATTTAGACAAAGGTTCTTGCAGTGTTAACACTTGATTGGTGGTTGTTAGACCCGTGCTTTTGCTATCTGGTCAGTGAAAACCGGCTTGGGACCAGCTCCAACTACCTTAAGGCCTTGAAGGGAAGACAGTTGAAAAGTTTAGGCTACTGTGTATTTGAAGTGTCTGCTTTCCCCTAATGGCCACTGGTTGACATAAAGGTTGCTCTGTTAAGGGGGGGTCACTAGTAACTTTTTCAGTCCCCCCTTCGGGCCTGACAAACCCAAAAATTGTCAGGCCCGTTACGCAATTTGCGATTAAGCTGGAGGGACAGATACTGGGTTTTTTTATGGACAGCAGAGCTTTTGATCATAGCATTACACAGGCATTTGGCACATTGTATTATTGTTTAAATAACACATAGAAAGAAAAGAATTTATTTAACAATTGTTTGAAAGAGCCCCATAAACCATGACCCAAGGTTTGGAAGGAGGTCCTCAAAACTAAAGGTGTGATTAAGAGATACAGCATGGAACAGCAGCATTCTGTTTATACATAGGTTATTTTGATATTTTGTTTTGCTTACTAATGTAGACTCTTAGTCTACATTCCATATTATCTACACAAGGTCACAACAACTTTTTACACAGTTTTTTTTCACTTGCCTCACACATTTTTTGCTTTTACAAATTTTGCATTATTAGGGTTACAGTTAGCCTAACTCTTACTAACGAACTGTTATGCATTGCATCCCCTTCCTGTTAGTTTTTTTTTTGCTTTTAAAACCCCCCCTTTTGTATACTAGTACAACTAACATTTTCAAATTTTTATTTGCATTAAGTTTTGGAATTTAGATTTTACTTTAGATGCTTTAACCTAAAGGGTTTTGATTGGATGTAATGACAATGCATGATGAGCATGGACATGAAAGGTATTACTATTATTACATTTTTTACAATAATAACATAATTTTAAGCTAACTAATAACAATACAAGCAATAACATTTTCATAGCAATACTATAATGGGGTTGTTGTACAGCCTTAGTTATAAAGCACAATACATTATACTTAGTACATAAAATAGATACTTTATAAACGGTATGAAAGGCATACTTTTTAACTTGATATATATTTTGAAGCATGTGAATTTGCCCTTGTACTTCAGAGATTTTTTGAATCTCTGGTAACAGTGAAAACAAATTCTGAAATTTATTAAATACTAAACTAGTTTAATTAAAGGGTATTTGGAACTTAAGGGCTACTTGAAAAACTTTATTTGCAGGCCACTGGTTAACATAAAGGCTGCTCTGTTAAAGGGGGGTCACTAGTAACTTTCACATAGCCAATACACCCCACCCCTGGAACACACCATACATATACACAGCACCATGCAAAGTGCAATTCACAAAGACGCACAGCACCTGGCTGAAGTGATCATTCCAAAATAAAAAGAAATCACAAGCTAGAGCCATGCAAAGAATTCACATGCCAACCTCAAGAGCCGATTCACACATGCAGAGCACCCGGCACTGCCACCCAATCAAATGGCTTTTTGTTTGCACAAGTGTAAGCATGTGATGGCCTCCATCTTGGCTGATACCCAGGGGATTGAACAGGAGACCTCCAGAGTTAACCACATGAACGACTGCAAGCTTGAGCTGAAGAGTCAAGGCGTCTTAGCAGGGCCTATACAAGGCTCTCAGCCTGTGTGGATCAGACCTATAATATCCCCACCCACTGGTGGATCACAAACGTGCTGGCATTTTTCAGTTGATGGTGCACCATCTGGTATTTAGGAGTGACAGAGGCGAGGGGGACTGGCTGAATGGATTTTGGAAGGAAATTCCGAGCTGAAGGTGTAGCAGGGAGAGAGCAGGGAGCTACATGAGAGTGTTGGAAGGGGACACGGTGGGGACACTAAGTTGGGAGGAGAGGTAGTTACGCTTGTGGGTAGGTGTGATGTTACTGACATGAACTGTGACTGTACAGATCGTTGTTGCAACCAAGGTCCTATAGTTGCACCAAATCTTGTACAAAGGAGGTCAAGAAGGTGTCTATGAAAAGGTGGTAATTTGTTGGTTATGATTATGTTGTCTGTATGTGTGTATCTTTTTTGTATTTGAAGTTATGAATATTGGCTATGTACTTGTATCTCAATGTGTTTGATTCTAAGTAGCACCAGTGAAGCATTTGGCCAGCTTATTGTGAAGAGACTCTTCAGATTAAGTGCCCAATCAAGAAACATGTGAGCAATGGCTGCTCTACCTGTAAAAAACTGAGTCATGCATGGACATGTGACTTGCCCATGTGACTGCAAACTCCACCATGCTGCTGTGATTTTCCACAGTAAGAACAAAGGGGTTTCCTGCCACATGGCAGAGGATATAAAAGGCCCTGGAAACCCCTCCATTTTGTCTTCAGTCCTGCTTCTTACCTCTGGAGGAACTTTGCTACAAACTCAAACTCTGAAGAAGGGACTCAATGACCCATCCCAGCTGTGGATGTACTTCAGAGACTTGATTTGAGCCTGCAGTTTATTCCATCGCTGCTACAAGCCTGAACCAAGAACTTTGCCATTACTGTATGTAATTGATTACTTTGACCAATTTTAGCTCTCATCTATATTTCTTTCTTTTTATGAATAAACCTTTAGATTTTAGATTCTAAAGGATTGGCAACAGCATGATTTGTGGGTAATATCTGACTTCTATATTGACCTAGTTCTGGACCTTGGTCCTTTGGGATTGGGAGAACCTTTTTTCTTTTACTGGGGTATTGGTTTTCATAACCATTCATCCCCATAAGAAGTGGCGTTGGTGGTGATATTGGGAAACTGGAGTGTGTGAGGGAATTTCTTGATGACTCCTGGTTAGCCAGTGGGGTGAAACCGAAGTCCTCTCTGTATGGGTGGTTTGGTGAGCCTTAGAAGTAAAGAACCCTCAGCCTTGGGCTGTAACTGCCCTGCTATAAGCAATTTGTCCTGAATTGATACTCTCAGTAGTGTCCTGCCAGAGGCCGCATCGTTACAGTAGGGATAGGGTCCAGAGTGACCTAAACAAATTGGAGGATTGGGCCAAAAGAAATCTGATGAGGTTCAACAAGGACAAGTGCAGAGTCCTGCACTTAGGACGGAAGAATCCCAGGCACTGCTACAGGCTAGGGACTGACTGGCTAAACAGCAGTTCTGCAGAAAAGGACGTGGGGATTACAGTGGATGAGAAGCTGGATGAGTCAGCAGTGTGCCCTTGTTGCCAAGAAGGTTAATGGTATATTGGGCTGTATTAGTAGGAGCATTGCCAGCAGATCGAGGGAAGTGATTATTCCCCTCTATTCGGCACTGGTGAGGCCACATCAGGAGTATTGTGTCCAGTTTTGAGCCCCTCACTACAGAAAGGATCTGCCACAGATCCAGACTAACACAGCTACCCCTCTGATACTTTACAGAAAGGATGTGGACAAATTGGAGAAAGTCCAGCGGAGGGCAATGAAAATGATCAGGGGGCTGGGGCACATGACTTATGAGGAGAGGCTGAGGGAACTGGACTTGTTTAGTCTGCAGAAGAGAAGAGTGAGGGGGGATTTGATAGCAGCCTTCAACTACCTGAAGGGGTGTTTCAAAGAGGATGGAGCTCGGCTGTTCTCAGTGGTGGCAGATGACAGAACAAGGAGCAGTCGTCTCAAGTTGCAGTGGGGGAGGTCTAGATTGGATGTTAGGAAACACTATTTCACTAGGAAGGTGGTGAAGCACTGGAATGGGTTACCTAGGGAACCTCCATCCTTAGAGGTTTTTAAGGCCCGGCTTGACAAAGCCCTGGCTGGGATGATTTAGTTGGGGATTAGTCCTGCTTTGAGCAGGGGGTTAGACTAAATGATCGCCTGAGGTCTCTTCCAACCCTAATCTTCCATGATTCTATGACATGGTGCTGGTGAGGGGTGGGAAGCAAAAGGAAGAACAGGCTAGGGATGCAAGTAGGTAGCTGCAGGAGGTGTGATTTTGCAAGGGGGTGGTACTGAGGGCTCTAGGTATGTTTATACTGCAGATGGAAGTGAAGTTCCCAGTCCAAATGGACAGGCACATGCTAGCTCAGCTGGAGCTAGTGCGCTAAAAACAGCAGTGTGGGCATTATGGCACAGGCTAGTCAGAACATGGCAGGGGGAGGGGAGCAGGGCTTGTACCACTGCCCATGCTGCAATGTCCACACTGCTATATTTAGCACACTAGCTCAAGTGAAGCTAGTGCATGTCTATCTGCCACTCCCAGCCGCCATGTAGACATACCCTAAGGGACATCAGCATTGCTCACAAGACTCAGCCGATGTTGGATTCCCTCATAAACACTGAACTAGGACAAGCTGGACATCTCAGCTCCTGGGTAGAGCTTTCCACACTGGAAAGTTGGTGGCTCATCCAGAGGAGATGAAATCAACAGACTCCCAAACCCAAGGCTTAGAAAATGACCATCAGGATGATTCATTATTTAGCACTCCCCTGCCCCCCCCCCAAGTAATGTCAATGGAATGCTGGGCTTGTTAGACCAACATGGTAGCCACTGAAAGGGTGTGTGTGTGTGTGTGTGTGTGTGTGTGTGTGTGTGTGTGTGTGTGTGTGAGAGAGAGAGAGAGAGAGAGAGAGAGAGAGAGGGAATAGCATCCCACCAGACACCATCTTGTCTGGAAAGATGAGTCCACGGAGCCTCATTGCCAGCAGGTTCCTTCCTCAGAGTACTTCACGGGTCACTGGGAGGATGCTACTCCAGCTGCTGCACTAACTGCTAAACGGGAGGCAGGAGACCATATTGATGGGCCTTAAGATCAAAGCCTTTGAAATGGAGAGGACTCTGCTCTGGGGGATTGGATGCGGTTGTGTCCCTGGCTTTGCCAATGATCTGCTGGATGACTTGGGCAAGTCAATCATAGGCATGAGACCTTTGTCTGTCATCTTTCTAGACTGTAAGCTTTCTGGGGCACGGGCAGTCTCTCTCTATGGGTCTGACTACACTGCAAGTGTGATAGCATTCCCCGGGTGAGGTGTCAATGGGCAGGATGTCAAAGGACTGGGCCAGGCTGGGTGTCAATGGCCAGATGTCAAGGGACTGGGCTGGGCCTGGTGTCAATGGGCTGGGTGTCAAAGGAGTGGGCCGAGTTGGTGTCAATGGGTCAGATGTTAAAGAACTGGGACATGTCGGGTGTCAATGATCCAGGCCAGGTGTCAATGGGCTGAATATCAAAGGACTGGGCTGGGCGCAGTGTGAATGAGCCAGGCCAGCTGTCATTGGGCTGAGCCAGGTGTCAATGCACCATGTGCCAATGGCCTGGGCCGGGCGTCAATGCACTGAATGTCAAAGGACTGGGCCGGGCCGGGTGTGAATGGGCCGAGCCATGTGTGTATGGGCCGGGTCTCAGTGGGCCAGGCCGGGTGTCAATGCATCATGTGTCAATGGGCTGGGCCATTTTGAATGGGCTGGTCTGGGTGTCAATGAGCTGGGGCGGGTGTCAATGGATGGGGCTGGGCCAGGTGAAAATGTGCTGGATGTAAAAGGACTGGGCCGCGTCGGGACGGATATCAATGGATGGGGCCAGCCCAGGTGAAAATGGGCTGAATGTAAAAGGACTGGGGGTGTCAATAGGGCGGATGTCGATGGGGTGGGTAGCAATGGGCTGGGTGTCAGGGTGGATTTGATTTAAATCACTAGTCAGAAAGACTCAATTTAATCCTGGATTTCTACATAAAAGTGCATTCTTGTTGGTTGTTATAACCTTAATACATATTCTTCACAACTCAGATAGATGTAGGTTTCATTTTTAGTAGGTACATACTATACATATTTAAAGTGATTTATTTTGAAAACTTTTCAGATTACTTTTACAGGTATATCAGAAAATAAATGATTGTTTTGTTATTTAATTTACCAAAGGTAATGGGAGCAGATATTTATGAAGTCATTGGGAGGTGAACTATCTCCAATTCAACAGGTTAATCATTCATATTTGGAGGATTTTCTTGCCATGCTGTATTAGGAGGAGAACATCACCAGACAGACATTTAAATTGTTTTAGTTAACTAAAACAAAACAACAACAACAACATGTATTCTGGATTTTTTTCTTCAACAGCAAACAATATTTTAACAAAACAGGTATATGAATTTTTGAATTTAGTTAAACATTCAAGTTTTTTAAAAGCAGGTTTGTTTTTGTTAAAATTTTTTTAACTAAAATAGTTAAATGACATATTTAAAAAAAAAACAAGCAACAAAAATTAAATCAACTGTGTCAGCCAGGTCAACATGAGAAACTTAAAATATTGGCTTCTGCAGCTAACTCAGTCATCTTCAGCTTCATTTTCCTGTTTATTCATAATCTAGAAAAGAAAAACAAGTTTTCCTGCTTTTTCAGGTCCCAAACCATTTCTCAATTTGGAATGAATTAATCCAAAGGAAGAAAATATTCTTTCTACACCGGCAGAAGAAGCTACTGCTGTTAAAAGTGAGATTATCACTTCAACAGTCTCTGAATCCAAGTGCTTAAGTGACTTCCACCAGTTCACTGGTGTGATTTTCTTTAAAACATCATCAGCAAACATATATTTCTTGAATGGTTCACCCTTAGCTCTGAAGTTTATTATAGTTGGCATTATGGAAGGATGATTGCTGGATGTCCATGTCATAGCCAACTCCTCTTCTTCAGCAGTTAAGGTTTGACCCTGGTACTGAGTATTGAGAATATTTGCCAAAAAAAAAAAAAAAAAAAAAAAAAAAAATGAACTGGAGATAGTGCTTGTCCCATTCGTTTTTTTAATGCTTGTAATTTAACTCTGTCATTGCATATTTCTCTTTTTGCGATCTCAACTCAGTTCCTTCCAAATTTCAACAACATCAGCAATAAAACAGCTATTTCCCTGCATTTTGTTCAAGGCTACAGAAATAGGCTTCAGGGTACTCAGCATGTGTTCAACACTTCTCTTATGCCCAATGTTGAGAATTTTGGCTGTGACAGTGCCATCTATTTTTTCACTATTTTGTTCACAAACTGTCATCAAATTAGGCCAGTTCTTGAAATAGTGCTCAAAACAGTCCACTACTGAGTTCCATCACACGTCTTGTGGGAGAGTTAGCTTGGTTCTTCCCACTTTTTTCAGAGCAGCTGCTGCAAAGTGGTTGTTACGGAAGTATTTTGCAATTTCAACAACATTAGCCTTTATTTCTGGAACAATGAAGTCTTTGGCTAGGAGGTGCATCAAATAAGCACTGCAACTATATGTTATTAGCTTGGGACTCTCTTCTAAATTTCTTCTCATCTTGGATACATTTGCAGCATTGTCTGTGACCAAGCTGCATAGTAGACATTTGAATTTTTTTTCAGTTTGTTATAGCTTTTACTGCTACTGCTTGTAAGTATTCTGCTGTGTGTGCATTTCCTGATGTATCAGTTGTTTCGGTAAGGAAGACATTCCCTTCTTCTGTTGTCACACAAGCACATAACAGGATTATTGTGGACACTGCTCCACCCATCAAAACTCTGGTTAATAATTTCACCCTCTAGATCTTTTGCACACTACTCAATTTCTCTTTCATACACTTTATCCAGCAATTTGCCTGTGACATCTGCTCTGTTGGGTGGACTGTATCCTGCTCTTAATGACTGAACCATGTTAATGAAGTGTGGGTCCTCAATCATACGGAAAGGAGAGTTTGTTGCATAAACAAACCGGGCAATTTTTTCATCAATTACCTCTTTTTGTAATCTGCTGGTTCTTATCACAAACTTATATATGGTTGTTTCTTTTTGCTACAGGTGATATACTATGAGACATAATTGATGTGACTGAAACACTATCATTGGCAGATAACTCTGAAACTATAGAAAATTATGGTGATCTTGAAGGTGGATAGTCTTCAGAATCCTGTATGTTGAGGATGGATTCTCCTAAACAAAATAAGTCGATGCAGTTATTTAATTATTATTACCACACTGCTCATTTAGTATTACTCATTGCATTCACTGACATTCAGTACTACTTTAAAGGTGAAATTGTAAAAGGAAGATCTGCCTATTTCAGCTATTTATTTTTCATAACAACTGCATCTAAAATGATAGTACCATAGAGTAACAACTATATTTTTTGCTCAAACATGAGAATTCAAGAATAGTCCAGAAGGAAGTCAGGCAGACCTTAAGAAAGAAGTATGAAATAAAAAAGTTTACCAACCTGAAGCAATGTTCCATCATCTTCAACACAGCTTCCTTCTGAGAAGGAACACTTCTCATGATGTTTTTTCATGATGGCAACCAGGCCTTGCATTTCTTTGTTGCACTGTTTGCATTTTGCACGCATGCCTGTCTTACCCAGAGGTAGAGGAATTTCCTTAAAATATTTCCAAACTGGGTCTCTTTTACGACCTGCTGCCATTATAGGTTTTCCCTTCTAATTATGTAAGTGGGGGAATGGTCCTGCTATTGTGGGGAACTTTCCTGACTTCTGCACTTCCCTGGTGAAGTGGGCCAGCGAAAGGATCTGAGTCCTCGCTCCCACTTCCTTTACCCAGAGGCTTCCCTGCCCTTGAGGACTCCCCTTCCACTCCTGTCTGGCAGAGTCCTCGTAACCCCAACAAGGCTGGGCCCAGGATTCCTGGGGGGCTCGACCCCCAACCCTGCTGTGGTCACCTAGGACAGGGGCTAGGGTGTCCCCACTCCAGGGAACTCTCTCTGCACTGGGCACTTCCCTGACCCACTGATCAATACATACAATTTAAAGCAAATACAAGTTGTTTAATCAACGATTAATTAAAAAAAAAAAAATGGGAAAGGTTAAAGGAAAACACATCACCCCGCTCTGTAGCAGGGAACATTACAAACAGTGTCTCTGGAACATCAGGGCAGTTCACTGTCTGTTCCTTGTAGGTCCCAGGCCTTCTTCTCAGGCCCTGGCTGTGCTGCAGGGATCCTGCGGGTTGGACACTTGCTCTGATGGTGGCCACACAGCTCTGGGCTTTGGGTGGTGGGACCCTTCTTCCCAGCATCAGCCCCCCATCGGGTTAAGATCCCCCTCCCAGTCTGGCCTACAAGGCTGGGGGTGTCTTTCTGCGCTGCGCCCTTTGCCCAGAATCCCCCCTTGGCTGGCCCCAGTTGCTCACCGCACCTGGCTCTGTGGCTGCCGCTCTGCTCAAAGCTCAGGAGCTGCTCTCTCTGGGCTATGTCTCTGGTTCTGTGGCTGCAGCTCTTCCCCCGAGCAGGTTGGCTCTGCAGGCTGCTTCTGCGACTCTGCTCCCAGCACTGACCTGCTTCCTGGCTGCATGTCTGGACCCTCTGGCTGGCGTGGCTCTGCTCCCCCGCTCAGCTTGGGCCCCTGCTTTCTCCTTAGCTCAGCCCCACCCTGTCTTACCCAGGCAATTTCAGCTCACATGCAGGACCGGACCCCACCCTGGCGTCCTGACTCCCTGATTAGCCTGCCCGCCCTGTCAATCAGGCTGACCTGAAGCATTGGCCTCTCTCCATTGCCCCTGGAGACTGTCAGTCTCAGGGCCCTGATTTCCCAGCGACCCTTCCCCTTTCTTTTAGTACTGGGAGTTAGCAACCAAAACACCCCCACTGAATGTTAGTAAGGGAACAACAGTCCCCCTTACATAGTGAGATAATGGTATTGTTGGGGTTACTAGGCTGCCTGAGCCAAAGTTCTTCCATGTTTAAACTCTGTCCTTCCATGTTTAACTCTAATCGACCTCAAAAGCTAAGGACAGGAATTGGAATGTGTAAACAGACAGTTCTCAGTTACAAACCCCCCTCCCCTCATACCAGGTACCAAGCGATAATGATGAGGCTAGCATGTTTCTGGCTGAAGAGGTAATAAACCAAGGGTAAACAAGACCAGGTAACAGTTTAGAGAGAAGTTACTAACAAGCTAGATTTATAGCCCTAGAATGATTTAATTGCTTAAATGCATAAACATGCCTTCAGTAGGGAGGGGAGGGGGAGTAGAGGGAGAGATAGAGGGGAGGTGGTAGAGAGGGGTGGGTGGTATAGAGAGGGGGAGAGAGGGGGGGCTTAGTTGTAAAATGTGTAAGAAGAGAGAAACTGGTTTTGCTGGTGTGCTTGATTTGAGACTTGTCTGTCTCCTTGCACCACTTTGAGATCTCAAATAAACTTTGATTGTTTCTCCACCCCGGTATGTTTATTGGCGCGAAACACACCGGGCAACGAACCCCACTGTTGCTGTCCTCGGGCCTCTGTGCCGGCAACAGTATGGTAGATCTCAAATCAATGAAAGCTACACTCAGAAAGACCTCAAGACTTCTGGAATATGCTGCTCAGTTTCACTTTAGTTTCTACTGCCTGTCCCTCCCTTCTCACATTTATCTCCAGACTTCTTCTCCCTGTCAAGCTCTATTCTGACCCCAACCATCTTCTATTCACTGAACTTTTTGAAACTTTGCACTTTTAGAGAAAGGTAAGGGATTGATTCTGTGTACAAAAATTTGCAGAGGGACAATATGGTTGAGGTCTGTTATTTCTCACCATATTCTCTCTCAATAAATATTATTTATTTACTTATTTTAAAACATTTTTGCTATTAACAAGCATGTTATCTCTGGAGACACAAATCCACAGTTTGAGAACTGCAAAACTAAGCATCTCTGATGGTATCTTCTAGACCAGGGGCGGGCAAACTTTTTGGCCTGAGGGCCGCATCGGGTTTTGGAAATTGTATGGCAGGCCAGTTAGGGGAGGGGGGCGTGGGCCGGCCCCCCCCCTATCTACCCACACCCCCCGCTTCTGGCCCCCTGACAACCTCCCCAGACTCCTGGCCCATCCAAACCACCCTGTTCCCTGATGGTGCCCCTGGGACCCCTGCCTCATCCATCCCCCCTGCTCCCTGTCCCCTGACCCCCCACCCCTGACTGCCCTGTGCCACCCCATCCAACCCCTTCTCTCCTTCCTGACCAGGGCCGGCTCTCGGATTTTTGCTGCCCAAAGCAAAAACAATTTGGGCCACGCCCCTCCCCGTTCTTTAATTACCCCACCCCTGGCCCTGCCTCAACTCCGCCCCTTCCCCAAATCCCCAGCCCTGCCTCCTCCCCCCAGGCTCTCAAGCCTAGGAGGGAGGGAGGGAGGGAGGGGGAGAAGCGGCGCCCGCGCCACAGCCACTCGGAGTCTCCCCCTCCCAGGTTTGAGAGCCTGGGAGGGAGGGGGAGACTCCAAGTGGCCGCGGCGCGGGCGCCGCTTCTCCCCCTCTCTCCCAGGCTCTCAAGTGTGGGAGGGAGGGGGAGCAGAGGCGTGCGAAACGGCCGCTCGGGATCTCCCCCTCCCTTCCAGGTTTGAGAGCCTGGGAGGGAGGGCGAGCAGCGGCGCACGAATCAGCTATTTCGCGCACCGTGGCAGCAACAGCGGAGGTGAACTAGGGCGGCCGGGGCACATTTTTAGGGGCGGCATTCTGGCGCCGGCCATGCCGCCCCTAAAATGTGCCGCCCCAAGCACCAGCTTGTTTTGTTGGTGCCTAGAGCCGGCCCTGTTCCTGACTGCCCTGCTGGGACCCCTGCCCCCATCCAACCACCCCTTCTCCCCATTCCCTGACTGCCCCAGGAACCCCGCCCCTGACTGCCCCCCGGCACTCCATCCTACCCCTCCTCTCATTCCTGACTGCTCCCCTGAGATCCCTGCCCCATCCACCTCCCCTGCTCCCTGTCCCCTGACCCCCCCCCAGAATCCCCACCCCTGACTGCCCCCCGCCGCCCCATCCAACGCCTCCTCCTTCCTGACTGCCCCCCCAGGACCCCTGCCCCCATTCAACCCATTCCCCACCCTCTGACCGCCCTGCCCCCTATCCACACCCCCGCCCCCTGACCACGAACTCCCCTGCCCTCTATCCAACCCGCTCCCTGCCCCCCTACCGCGCTGCTTGGAGCACCAGTGGCTGGTGGTGCTGAAGCTGTGCTGCCCAGCTGGAGCCAGCCACGCACTGCGCAGCACAGAGCACCAGGTCAGTCTGGGCTCTGCAGCTGCGCTGCCCCCAGAGCTCACCGCCCCGCCGCCCAGAGCATTGCGCTGGCAGCGCAGTGACCTGAGGCTGCGGGGGAGGGGGAATAGTGGAGGAGGGGCTGGGCAGGAGGGTCCCGTAGGCTGTAGTTTGCCCACCTCTGTTCTAGACTGAGCACTGAATCCCACTGGGTAGATAGAAAGATTAACCTAAATAATCTATACAGAAGCCCCTGGAATCCCATAAAATTGGGTCACTAATCCATGAACTATTGGAACGCATTTACAAAACTTGTCTTAAACATTACATGAATATATTGTCTCATACTATAGAATTAGAATTTATAATCCCTATTCCATGATGAGATATCTTTGAGCTAGAATGTATCTTAATTAGAACTATTTTTAGATAGGTTTTTTCCTTAAAAGGCGTTTTATAAAAAAAAAAATCCGATTTAAGTAAAAAAAAATCTGATGTTTTTGATTAAAAAAAAATCATTGATTTTTATCCACCCTGCAGTGCTGGGTGTCAACGGGCCAGGCCGGGTATCAATGGGCTGGGCCAGGAGTCAATGGGCCGGGTGTCAATGGGCCAGGCTGGGCCGGGTGTCAATGGGCCTGGCCAGGCCGGGTGTCAGTAGTCCGGAGCTGACCGAACGCGGGGAACTGCTCTGTTCACACGGCCGAGGAGCGGGTTCAGCGGTCGGCAGCCTCCGGCCAGCAGGCGGCGCTGTGTCTGCCGCCGAGGGAGAGCAGCGGGACAGGACGGGACGGGAGGAGACGCGCGAGCCACAGCTCACGGTGCCGCCATGTCAGTACCGGGGCCCTGCGAGGGGGTGGAACGGCGGGAAAACGGGGCCCTGTCCCATACCGCCCCGCTCGGGCTGTGACCCGACCTGGCTGCGGCGGGGGGGAGCCCCGCTCGGGCTCTGAGCGTGGGGAGCGCCTGCCCCATAGCATCCCGCTCGGGGTTGTACCCTGCCTGGCAGCGGGGGAGGAACCCTTGCCCCACAGCGCCCCTCTCGGGCTGTGACCCGGCCTGGCAGCTGGGGACTAAACTCACAGGCGTGATCTGGGGCGGTTCTGTCTCCCTGCGCCGTCTAGACGGTGGGTTAGTGACACATTGGATCTCAGACAAAAGACCCCCTGTCTGCACTGGGGAGGGAAGCCCCATATTTACCCACAGCTCTTGCTAGTGCTTTGCCAACAGTGCCAGTGGGTAGGGCCCTGCCCTGCACCTTAGCCGTCCCTGGTGGTAAAGGCAGGAAACTTGGCCAGCCCATGTCTGTGGAAGCCACAAGAGGGACACAGTGGTGGGAGCACCCGAAGGGTGTGAACGTCTTGGGCTGTGCCAGTCGTGCTCTGGGGCCAGGTTCTCCATTACGCCCCGGGTAGTTATTTATGCCAGTGCACAGAGGGTGCTGAGTGCCACTCAGTCACCATGAGGGAGTTTCACCCACACTTTGCCCTGGCTTAAATGGCTGCACAGAGCAATGGGGAATCAGGTGCCCTTTGTGCCAGCAAGGCTGATGCCAAGGGGCTGTGCCAGGCAGGCGTGAGCCCCTGGGGAATAGTTCTGGCCTTTACACCACCTCTGCAGCAGCTCTGGGCCCAGGGGCCATCCTGGGGGGAAGGGGTAGAGAAAGGGAGCAGATGGGGGTGGGAGGATGTGGGGCTGGATCAGCACCCCGATCGGTGATTCTGCACCCCTGCAAACCCCATAGGGCTCAATGAGGTAGAGGCACAATGTTGGGCCACTTTTGGGGCTGCTCTGGGGTCCCCCTACCCCCCTCTTACCCTGAGTAGGGGAGGCTGCTGCCTCTTGGGCCAGGTGCAGGGAGGGATCTGGTCCCAAGAGGGAGAATTAGGACGAACCTCCGGAGCAGGAGAGCTGAATGGCAGGTACGATGCCCTGGAAGTGGAGCTGTACTTGCTGTGGAGGGGTCTCCCCACCCCTAGGGGAGCAAAGTGGAGCCCTGGTGACCCACTCCCCCCCCAGGAATGTGGGTGGGAGCCCCACGGCTCTGTCTGACCCTGGGGGCAACCTCCTCGTCTGCCTCTAATTTCTATTCCAGTGCCAGGGAATGTTTGCAGGGTGCAGCTGGGCCCCCTTCTCACCAGGGACACTGCAGGGGTTTATCCGTTTGCCCAGGCATGTGTCCACACTTCCCCAGGCTGCACAGATGCAGCCCACTTCTGTGCTCTGAGCCATGTAAACACACCCCCTGTGGGTGTCCGCTGGGACCCTGGCAGGGTGAGTGTTCCCTGGCAATGCCCTGTGGGTGCCTGCTAGGACCCTTGCTGGGTAGGTTCACTAGACAGGCAGGCCTATCTGGAGATTGGTCCTCCTTCCTCCCTACTCTGCTGCCCTGAAGCTTGGTCACCCAGGGGCTTGAGTATTGGCATAGCAATTATCGGAGTGCGCCGGGTACCATAGTGAATACTCCCTGGATTAACCCTTTGTATGCCCCGGGCCTTTGTGCTGGGGTCTTGTTATTATTTGAAGGTTGAAGGTGCCAGGCTGAAGCCCCAGAGACCAGGTCTAGCTCAGCCAGCGCCAGGGCAAGCTGTCTCCTCACTGTGCCCCCCTGGATGTTCCCCTCACTGCCAGCTGTGGAGGGAACTCCGTCTCTACCGCCATCCCCCTTCTTGGCCTTTGTGCTGAAGTTGCCCGTAAGGGGCTGGTTTGTGCCCACACGATGGCTCCATGGGGAGATCAGGCTGAGAACCCACCAACTCGGCCACCTTTGAACTGAAATCCTGCCGTGCCCTACCTGGTTTTTAGGAGCCCCCAGCGAGCAGAGCTTTTTGGGGCTGCGTGCCAGCGCTGGGGAGGGGCTGCCCCACACCAATTTCCATTTCAGGTCCGTGGGCAAGAGCTTGTCCTGTGTTTAAACAGACACGTCATTCATGGCTGGGAAGCAAAACTGGGTGTCAGTGTCTGTGGTTGGCTGGAGAACGTGCAGCTTCCTGTGAGGTGCTTGTGAAAGAGGCTGGACAGCGTCTCTGGGGCCTCAGTCAGAGCAGAGGCTCTGAGCCGATCCCCAGGCAGGGAGGAGACGCAGAGCACAGGAGCTCGACGGGCATTGATGCTGGGCAGGGTGAGTGGACACCCAGCAAAAACATGCTCCCCGGCTAACAGAGCTGACTCTGTCTCCATAGTGCTTGGGAGCCAGGAATTCCTGGAATCTCTTCCCAACTCCACTACTGGCTCTGGACATGCCTCATGCCTCAGTTTCCCCCGTGGGGGTGATGATACCTAGCCTGCAGAGGGGATTGGGAGGCTGGCTTTGCTCCAGGCAGGCCCGAGAGGGGAATGCCATTGGCTTTAATGCCATTCCGCTGGGCCTGAATGGGTATTTTGATTCTCACTACGAGGTTGAAATGGAGCAATGGCAAAGGCTGGCTGGAGAGTGGGGCCCATTTGCAGAGATGGACGAGGCTGTGATTGTTCCTCCCCAGAACAGGGCGTCCCCTCGTTTGGGCCTTTTAATACGAGACTGGACGAAGCCCCGGAGATGAGGCTGTGGCTCAGGGTGGGGGGATCTGAGCTGGGGTTGGCTGCACCAGGGTGGATTGTGCAGGTACTATGGGGTGCAGGACAGTCAGATCTGGGCTGTCCCAGGTCAGGAGATGTTAGCCTGTCTCAGGGTCGAGCTGCAGCAGGGCTGGGAGTCCGTCCGCCTGCCGAGGCCAGACCCTTCTCTGTCTCCAGACCCTGGCAGGGAAGCACAGTCATTGCTATCGAACTGTATTGAGAAAACTGCTTAGCTGGTGGTTCCTCTTGCAAACTGCCTGTGGCTTCCCAGAGCCCGCCAGCTCCTAGCAAGGGGAACTAGCCTGGGGGAAAGGCGCACGCCAGTGCCAGGAAATTCAGGCCCCGTTGATGGGTGTGAGGTCAGCATCTCCAGAGTGGTGCCAGGGCGCAGTGCCAAGGGTGGGCTGGTCCCTGTAAGCCCTGGACAGAGGACAGCAAGTGTTTGCTCTGTCTCTCAGGGTCTTTTTAACTGTCTTTAGTGCTGATGAAAGGTGCTGGCCTGAGCAACCTGCAGACCGGTGCTCTGATAATGGGAGAGGCTGGGCTGGAGTAGCTGGGATGCCCCCTCATCAGCCAGCACCCCCTGCCCTGCTCCCCATAGCGCCCCCTGCTGAGAGAGGCTGGGGCTGGAGTAGTTAGGACCCCCCCCCCCACCAGCCAGCTTTCCTGCCCCATCCCTACAGCGCCCACTGCTGGGAGAGGCTGGGGTCTTTTCAAGGTGTCTCTAAATCCAGCGAGTGGATGGCTCAGAGGAAGTTGTGGTGGTGACTGTGCATGTTGCAATTTCACAAGGTTCATGACCCAGCCAGAGCGGAAGTCGGGGGAGGGGCGGCAGGGTGAGGATTTCACTGCATCCCCAGGCCTATCTGCTGGGCTGTGACCTGCTGGCTCAGTGCCAGTGGGTGGGGTGACTGTGGGAGGCAGGGACGTTCTACCTAAACTGTCCACTGGCAAGGTGCAGCCTTTACTGTGCTCTGTCTCCCCTAGCTTAGGTGCACAGGTGGTTTGTGAGGGTCCAATCCAGCTGCCCGACAGCAGGCTCTGAGATGAGCTGGCACACAGGAGAGGTACCCTGTATGCCATGACTTGCTGCCATCTCCTGGGGGGCACAGGCAGCCTCCATTAAAGTAGTCACCAAGCCTCAGCGCGTGCATGTGTCTCCTGGGTTTAAAGCTCGGCACAAGCCAAAGCTGAGATGGGGCAGGAACCTCCTCGGCCTGGTACAGACGGTGCCCATCTGGAACAGACTGTGATTGTGGCATGGCCCCTTCCCACTTTGCCCAGCCCAGCCTGACACAGCCCTCTCCCTCTTTGTCCTGACGGTCGGGCCGAGGCCTTCTCTCAAGTGGGCAGCAAGGGAATGCGTGCAATGAGTTGGTGGTTCTCAGCCTTGTCCTTCTCGGACAGGTGTCCCGATCACAGAACCTGGCATCGCAATTGGCACTGATCAGCCCCATTGGACTCAGCAGTGAGGACTCGACCAGCCCCAGAGTCTGATCTCCTGTGCAGACTGTGGAGTCCCCACTCCTCTTTGTCTATGCAGGAGCAGGGCGCCTGGCCTGAGATGGCTTTAGGCCACTTTTGCCCTCCATGTACTCTTGGACCAGCTGTCACCCACCCCTGGATGTAAGCTAGAGCATGCTCGGATTTACACTCTGTGTCCCTGGCCCCCAGGGGCCATCTGCCAGGTGTGACCAGTCGGAGCCAGCACTCTTTGGCCCATACCCCTTTGCTGGGGCAGGGAAGGGGACCAGCACAGCTCTGTGACCCAGCCAGTATTCCTCCGGGACCTTCCTGCCCCATTTATTATCCCTTCCTCTAATAGATGTGGTATTTATAGGGCTAGTTTTGTGGGTGGATTTTCAAATGCTCATCCAGAAATGGAAAAAATTAAAAGGAATAAACTCTCCAGGTGCCAGATGGAGTGAGATGGTGACAGCTCTGCCGATTGCTTTGTTTCCATCAGCTGTTGGTGCAAGACGACCCATAGCACTTACTGAACCCTTGCAAGATTGGGCGTGCGCCTGGTTGGATTCACCTGGGGGAGTTTCTTCCTCCCCCCCGGGGGGCCTGGTGTCTCCCTACCCTGCCGCAAATCTGCCCAAGGCCGGTGGGAATGGCCCGTTGCAGTGATCGTTGGAATTCCAGCAGCAAGGTTGCATCTGGCTGTGTGCACCCGCCCAGGTGTATCGTGGCTTCGGGGAGCGGTGCTAGCTCTCTGTGACTTGCAAAGCTTTGCCCACTTGGTCTCCCGTCCGTGGGAAGAATGGGCTCAGTTTCGGAGCTGCTCACAGCAGTTCCCCTTCACCAGAGGCCGGATCTGGTGGAGGTCTGCGCCGAGCTCATCAACGAAGAGTGGAAGAAAAGCAAGACCTCTCGCATGTACTCACTCCAGAAGTCCACGGACAACTTCCCCTTGTGCCTGGTGCTGATTAAAACCCAGAGGGCCACAGAGGCTGCCGAGGAAGGGAAGATGGAGAAGACCCAGCTCCTTGGGCACGCCAGGTTGTCCCGTGTAGTCAGCCAGCCCCAGAGCTTGTTTGTGGAAACGGTAGTGGTTTCCAGGGTGCTGCGGGGCCAAGGGTATGGCCGGAAGCTGATGGAAGCCACCGAGTGCTACGCCAAGTCCCGTGGCTTCAGGCATCTGCACCTGACTACACATGACAAGCAGCACTTCTATGCCCACCTGGGCTACACCGCATCTGAGCCGGTGCAGAGCATGGGGTTCATGAGCTCCCTGGTCCCCATGGAGTTCCTGCAGATGTTCTCCAGCCCCCCTCCTCATGCTAGAGCACCTGCTTGGGGACTGGAAAAGCCCAGCCCCACCACCTCCCATCTTAACAGCAGAACTTCAGGAGCCAACTTGCCTCCAGTACCCTCCTCCACGCTCCCTGCCCACTGCACCACCACTGTGTGCCCACCACCACCTCCGCCACCATCTCTGTCTCCACCGACCTGCTCTTTAAACTCCTCACAATCTGCCATTCCCCCTCCACTCCCCTTGCCACCTTCACCTCCCCATGCTTCCCCTTTCCATTCCAGGACTGCTGCTGCTGGGCTGCCTCCACCACCCCCTTTACCTGCACAAGCTGCCCATGTAAGCTCTGCACACTTTCTGCCCCCTCCCCTTGGTCCTCCACCGCGCCTCCTCCCTCTGCCAGGCCAACCAGGTTCTCCTGGCCCCATCGCCTCCAGTCCACCAGGGAAGGATCCCTATGGTCACACCTTCCTGGAGACACCGTACCGCGACCTAAGAGGGCTCCCCATCTTTTGGATGAAGAAGGACATTTGACTCCCGCACAGTGTGCCAATGAGATGGTGATTAAAAGTTGGGGGTGGGGAGAACTCTCCCCCTCCACCTTACCCACTGCTTGGTTGTTTTAGTTTTGATTGGGCTACCACGAACTCCTGTGGGTGGTAGGGTGGGAGTCCAAATCCCAGTCATTCCCTTTTGGGCCATCTGCCATGTTCACCTGGGTAAATCAGGGAGCCTGTATCTCTCCTGGTCCAGCCAGAAGGGGATTTCTACAGAAAGACCCTGCAAATCTATGATGTAGAGATACTCACGAGAGCCGCCTCCTTGGATCATTGGGGAAGCAGCTGGAGAAATCTCTAGCAGCAGCAGGGCCGGCCTTATGATGGGGGGCCCCCCGAAGCTGCCGGGGTGGGGAAATCATCAAGTGGCCTCCTACTCTATTTGCATTGCCAGAGGGGAAGGCCTTTGAGGCCCAGATATGGGACATGGGGCTTGGAGCTGAAAGCATGGTAGCAAAGGGACTCCCCAGGCCTGCTCCTTGTGTGTCCAAGGCCGATCAGCTAAGAGCCCTGCTAACAAATCTGCATGGGGCTTGTCCTTGTGCATTGATGATGAAGCTCTGGTGGGTTACACCTGTGCCAAGCTTGAATGGTCATGTGCCCAGTTCCAGCAGGCAAGGATTCAGCGAGGGCAGGAGACTGGCACGGCTGGCTAAGCAGCAGGGCGCTGATCTCACCGCCTGCGAGACCTGTGGTTTGTGGATCGCTTTTTGGGGTGTAGGTGCCTGGATGTGTGGCCTGGGGCTGCAGGGTGCATGCTCAGAGGCAGAAATAGACGTGCTCAGGGAACTTTTACCCTGAAAGTTTTAGGTGCTGAACAAGTTTGTGCACCTACAGAGATTGGGGGTAGGGGCAGTGGTTTTGTGAATCCCTGATTCAGGTGTGTAAAGTAGCAGTTGTGTCTAAAGTCCTATTGTGAATCTAGCCCTAAGTGCTTTACAGAGGAGGTCAGGAACATTAGCCCCCTTTCACAGATGGGGAAACTGAGGCACATATAGCACAATGACTTGCCCAAGGTCACCCAGATGGCTAAGCTAGGAATAGAACCCACTTCAGTGCTCGACCCACTAGGCTACACTGCAGGAGTTTATGGCAAGCGCAGAGGGGAAGGTGCCTCTCTCTCAGGGCCCCCCACAACCTGCTCCCCGGCCTGGGATCAACCATCACCCTGAGCTACTGCAGCTAATAACAGACACATTCCAGCTGAGACACAGGGAGGGCCTGGCACACTGCCAGGCCATCAGTCTCACAGACAGACCCCCAGGGCGACAGTCACATGCAGGCGCCCGTACAGGACAGACAAGAATATCTGCAATGTGTGAGGTACACGGAGAGAAGACAGCGGTGGCCACTGTCTTGCTGCAAATAGATCCTTTGGGAGGCATTTATAACTAGGCACGAGACGGACCGGAAGAAGTTCTTGGGGCACTCTATGTAGAGGGATGGTGGGCGGATGTCAGAAGGGCATCCCAGCTGGCATCAAGGAGGTGCCACCCTTCTTGTTCAAGAGAGGACAGACTGGCTGGAGGGGCCGTCTTCTGACCCATCGCTCTTCTATCACTTTTTCCCTCATCTCTTTGGTTGCCAACTTCTAGTCTGTCTCTCTCTCTTTGGAGGGGGGAACCCAAACTGGAGAATGGGTCATTTTAAAATAAGGCCCTCCCAGGGACCAGGTTAATTGAATTAGGGATGGAGCTAAAGTCCTATATATACAGGTGGGAGAGCAGTAAGGGTTAGTTCCAGACCCATTCGCCAACTCCCCTATGTCACGCAAACTGTGTGATGTGACTTATGGATTTCAAGGCCAGGGTGGTCCCTTGTGATCATCTGCTGACCTCCTGCATGACACAGGCCAGAGAACTGCCCCATGATAATTCCTAGAACCAATCTGGATTTAAGAATTGTTCGTGATGGAGAAGGCCCAGGACCCTTGGTCAGTTGTTCTAGGGGTTAATTGCAAATGATCCTGTACTGGGCATGTGCTAGATAGCACAATGGGACAATTGACTCATAGCAGGCTCCACTAAGGTGTGAATTTCCCCAGGCTAATGGCTGGGAAACCCCATTGCGAAAGCGTATCTTGCAAGGAAGGGAATAAATGCAACTTTCAGCAGACCAGGCAAGTGCCTCTCCAAAAGGCCTTTGATCTGACTGTTGGGGCAATCGTGGTGGGTTCTGACCCACAAGGCTGCTTCGTGTTATACTGGGAACCATTTGGCAACTTGTTTCGTAAGTAGAGGGAAGTCTTGGTAATGTGAATTCTTGCCACAGCTCTGTCTGCTCTTAACTGTGCTGAGAGATGAGGAGAAGCAGCTGGTTTTGTGTGTGAGTAGGGGGGTGGGCTTAGTGAGGGATTGCTCTATACCAGGAGTCGGCAACCTGCGGCACACGGGCTGATTTTTAGTGGCATGCTGCTGCTAGCTGGGGTCCCGACTGCCAACCCCGTTCAGCCCTCTGCCGGCTTGGATTACGGAACCCCAGACCAGCAGCAGGATGAGCTGCTTAGCCTGCTGCTGGCCTAGGGTCCCGGCCGCCGACTCCTTGCCAGCCAGGGTCCCAGCCGCCAGGCCAACTCAGCCTGCTGCCGGCCTGGATAGACAGAACCTGGGCCAGCAGCGAGCTGAGTGGGGCCGGTGGCTGGGACCCTGGCTGGCAGGGGCCAGTGGATGGAACCCCAGACCGGCAGTGGGATGAGCCGCTCAGCCCGCTGCGAGTCTAGGGTCCCGGTTGCCAGCCCCGCTCAGCCCACTGTCAGCCTGGATGGACGGAACCTGGGCCGGCAGTGGGCTGAGCGGGGCCAGAGGCTGGGACCCCGGCTGGCAGGAGCCGGTGGATGGAACCCCAGAATGGCAGCGGGCTGAGCGGCTCAGCCCGCTGCCGGTCTGAGGTTCCGTCTGCTGCTCATGCTGCCGGTCTGGCACACAAAACCTTAAATTAATGAAGACTTGGCACACCACTTCCCAAAGGTTGCCAACCTACTCTATACACAGAAAAGAATTAGATCTGTTCATGGAGGCAAGGTCCATAAGTGGCTGTTAACTGAGATGGCCAGGGACACAATGCCATGTTCCGGCTGTCTCTAAACCCGCAGATACTGGGATTGGACGACAGTGAATGGGTCACTCGTTAATTGCCCTGTTCTGTTTGTTCCCTCTGAAGCACTTGGCATGGACGCTGCCAAAGACAGGATACTGGGTTAGATGGACCATTGGTCTGACCCACTATAGCCGTCTTTATGAGTTTAACTGGGTTCTTGTAAGTGGAGATGCGTGTATGGATCTGAAAGTAGAATGTGGCTCTAAGTATTCACAAGAGAGATGGGCCCACGCTGGCTGTTATCTGAAGATCGAGGCTTCGGATAAAATGGAACCAGCATTGGAACCACCCCTATTTTTTCTCAAGAAAAATCAAACCTGGCCTCCTTGGCCTATGGTTACTATACAGGAGTCACTTCCCCCACTGGTGAAATGCAGCCACTTCTGGGTTGGTAATCCCTACCTCTGTTGTGGGCCCACTGGATCCACTCTTGTCCAGTAGATTGGAGTCACCAGGATCAAGGCTCCTTTGTAGGAGGCAGCACTCTCTGCAGAGACCCATGTTCCCATATGATGAGGGGAACCCCCAGGAGCCTCCTGCACACTTGTCCCCCTGCACCTGGGAAGGGAGCAGCTCTAGTGGGGAAGCACTGTTGATATGCAAGGTGGCAATGGGGTTTGCCGTGGCTGTAGCTCTTCTGAATCCCAGTGACAACACCGGGAGAACTGGGGAAGAGAGTGGCTGAGATCGATCTGCTGCATCCCGCCCTACCCCATCACCCTCAAGAGCCATCAGCTGGTTCTATGTAGTCATCGTTAGTCATGTGATCATTCACACCGTACTCCCTGCTGCCGGGATCTTCATTTGCTGTGAAGCTTGCTGGGAAAGGACCCTCAGCTGGGGTGGGGGAAATGAGAATGAGTCCAGGTGGGACGTCAGCCACCCTGAATGCTGGCCTGTCAATATCCCAGCCCCCTGAGGAGCGCCAAGTACGGAACAGCTGTCTGTGCATCCCTGAACACTACACACTGTGAGCTCCGTGGGGCCAGTTGTACTGACCTGGCAATGTTTCGGCTAGTACAGCATCTCTGCAGAACCTGTCGGGCACCCGTTCTATCCCCCCCCATCTAAAAATGTTGCTGAGCTCCTTTCGGAAGCTTCCTTTGCAAAAATGCCCCCTCCCCATCACATGCCCATGTGCTCTCTGACTCTAGGGGATATTAGAGAGACATTAGACAGGAGATATTAGAGGTGGGTAAGGTAATATCTTTTATTGGGCCAACTTCTGTTGGTGAAAGAGAAACTTTGGAGCTGTACAGAGCTCTTCCTCAAAGTGCCACAATTAAATCCCAGATTTGAACAATTGTTTAGCATAAGTATTTAACACACGTTTCAAGGGACCAGTCAAGGTGGGGTGGCCCATTAACACCCTTGCAGTTAGAGGAGGAAAGGAGCTGAAGGGGGTTGTTAGTGGGTTATAGATTGTTGTGATAAGCCATAAATCTATTGTCTGTCTCTGTTCCGTCCGGGATTTTCAGTGTCTAGCAAAGTTATGAATTTAAGCTCCCAGGCTCATCTCTTGTAAGTGTTGTGCAGGTTTCCTTTGGGGCTGAGGACTGAGTGGTCAAAGAGTGGTCAAAGGACAAAGAGTGATCGCCTTGTGAGACGTGTTCGGCCATGGGTGATAGGGTGCTTTTGTCTTTTATCATTTTCCTGTGAGGGTTCATTCCAGAGCATGGGGATTGCCTAGTTTCACCAACATAGTTGCTACTGGGGCATTTAGTGCACTGGATGGGGTACAGCACATGTTGTGATTGGCATGTGTAGGACCTGTGGATCTTGAAAGGTGTGCTGGGGGAGGGTGGGTGTTGATCATTGTAGCAGTGGAGATATGGCTGCAGGTTTTGCATCTGTTGTTCTGGCAGGTGTGAGGTGGAGTGTCCTGCTCTGTGGGGAGCTTGCTTCTGATGATGCGCTTTATATTCAGGGACGGGTCATTGCAGAGTTGCTCAAGAGCACATGTAACCCACACTGGGGAGAGTGTGTCTCTGTCTCCCTCTAGTGGCTGGCTCATGTAAGAGGCTAAAAGTCTACTACAGCTGCCTGCTAAGAGGTATTTCTTTAGCTCAAATAGTGCTTGTGCTTCTAGTGCCATCGATCAAACCCCGCTAAGGGCTCAAGCGGAGCTAGTTACATGCACGCTGGTACTGTAGGGTTGTTGGGGGCACAGGGGCTGCACACATTGGTTTGCTATTGCAGGGTCATTTGTTGGCACTGGAATTCACACACTAGGGTGTTGTTATAGAGTTTCTCAGGGGCTGGATGTTGCACGTGAGTTTGTTATTGTACGGTTGCTTGGAAGTGCTGGGCTATACACATGTGGGTTTGTTATTGTAGCGTTGCTTGCGAGTGCTGAGTGTTGCACTTGGGTTTGTTATTGCAGGGTCTCCCAGGAGGGCTGGGCTGCTGGTGCGAGTGCAGTGTATAGATAAGTTTGGAGTGTTGTGCTGGGAAAAACACAGACCTAGAATTACCAGGGCTGTGAAAATAGACAGGGGAAAAGGTAGGTGACATTCAAGCAACAAGGTCAGTTGTAACTGAGCTCTGAGCAGCAGATTCGGGGGGGATTAGAGCCTGTCTCCGGGGTGCCAGGAGGCAGTGAGAGCCCAGGCAGTGCATTCTGGGGGGAATTAGAGCGTGGCTCTGGGCTGTCATGTGGCACCCGAGACCGATCTAGTTCCTAATCTTCTCTCTCCGAAGATATCTCTGTCGCAGCTGGGGAGTGGCGAGCTGGCATTGGCTGCCCTGGCCGCTTGCAGCCGGGCCTGGTCCAACGGTTGGATCAGGTCTTAAGTGGGGAGAGCCAGAACTGTTCTGGACCCCTTCCCCCACCTTGCATTCGCCTCACTGGCCATTGGAGCGACCGCAGGGAGGGTGCATCTGAGCCAGTGGGGAGGGGGGCAGTGGCATGGCTTGTGCATGAGCAGGAACGTGATATTTTATGCTCCCCGCTGGTGCTGCGGCTTACAGGCAGCCTGAGCATTATTCGCCCAACTCCCAGTGGTGCCTAACTGCCCCCTGCGAACAGTGGTGCAAGTAGAAATCATTTCTTGCCGGTACAGCACTCATGGGAGGGACAAAAGGGGGGGGGCACGTGACCTCCCCACGTGACCCTCCATGTGACTCCTCCCTGCCCTGCCCCCAGCCCGGGGACCCCACGCTCTCCCCGTCCCCTCTGACACCCCCCTTTGTATATACAAACATCAACATGCTTAACTACTCTCTTTCCCCCCACATATATAGTATTCAGTCTGTTTATATGGAATATAGGAGTTTGGTGAGGAGCCATTTCAGCATAGGTCTGACTTATTAAAAGACAAATTTTAAGTAGAACTGTATCCTTAACTGCTTTATGGTATTGTACCCAAACATTGCATTTCAATGGGGCATTCAACTTCCTTTATAGGAACAGGTTTCAGAGAGGTAGCCATGTTAGTCTGTATCAGTAAAACAACCAGGAGTCCTTGTGGCACCTTAGAAACTAACAGATTTATTTGGGCATAAGCTTTCGTGGGCTACAACCACAATAAATTTGTTAGTTTCTAAGGTGCCTTAGTCTCTAAGGTGCCACAAGGACTCCTCATTGTTTTTATAGGAACAGACTTCTGAAACTCTTACTAGTCCACAAAAGTGGTCCATAGTCATGCAAATAGTCCCATTGTCTTCAATGGGATTGATCAAATGATTAAGAGTTTACAGGATTAGGTTCCAAGTTTGTAAATTGTTCTGGATGAAACTGACAATGCCTGAGCTGTCAGATCAGAAGCAGTTTCATTCAAATAAAGGTGGGCAGATGTCTGATAAATTGTAGCTCCGTTGCTAAGATGAGGAACATATTTCCAGCAAAGTTCTTGGCAGATTCCTGAGGCAGCTGGTTTATGGCCATCAGTGTCCGGCATTATAATCTTCATTTATAGTTCTCTCACCCACAAAGCTGGAAAATGAAGCATTTATTTTCTTTATTTTGCTGCTCCAGTTCCAGTTAACAAAATGCATGTTAGACTAGTTTGGCTGCAAAGAAGAATTCTGTGTACACTGGGGACAACACCTGATTTCCATAAGGCTGCAGAATTGGGCTGACATCAGAATCCAAACATCCTCTGGTTGATGCAAGCAGAGGCATTCCTCTAATGATTTGGACTTGATGTGATGCAGTATGAATGTCATGGATAATTCAGACCAATGGGGAGAAATAGAATCAAAAACACTGTTTAAACACCTTCTGTCCATCACCCGCTATCCTCCCCATCCCCCTCAAGGACCCCTGACCAATGTAACAGCACAATATATATGCTAAAAAACTTAAACAAAGCCTTTGTTTACATTTGTTAGCATATGTATTGTGCTATTAAAGCCATTTAAAGAATGAATGCTCTCCCTAGCCCAGTTCTGCTCCTTTAAGGAGCAGAGTGCAGCCCCACCCCGCCCTCCGGAGTGGGGAGCTAGCCCCAAGTCTTTCTGATACCCCGTACCCACTAAAAATCTCTTGCCGATACTGCGTACTGGAGGGTACTGCGCTACTTGCACCCCTGCCTGCAAATCTCCCCCTAGGTGGTTCCTCCAGCCTGATCTTCTTGGTGCCCACTCAGGACCATCTGTGTACCCTGGTGTGGAGGGGCACCAGCAGAGAGAACCTAGCGTTGCCCTTAGCCACATGCTGTTGAGGCCCTGACCGCAGATCAGAGCGATGGCAGGAGACAAGAATGTGGCTGTTTCATTGTAGGAGGTTTTCCAAGATCAAGACCCCGTCATCAGGGCCATCCCTAGGGGTTGCGGGGCCCGGGGCGGAAGTGATGAATTTGTCACTTCCGGGACTGACCCGTCACTTCTGGGACCAGCCATGTTGGCCAATTGTGTCAGCCCGTGGGGCCCCCAAAGCACACGGTCCGGAGCGGTCACCCCGATTCGCCGTAACCTAGGGACAGCTCTGCCCGTCGTGCATAATAAGAGACACTCCCTGCCCCAAAGAACTTAAGGCCCAGATCCACAAAGGTTCCCAGCTTCCATTGGGAATTAGGAGCCTTAGATCCTCTTGCGCATCCCAG
Source organism: Malaclemys terrapin pileata (assembly GCF_027887155.1). Taxonomy (NCBI): domain Eukaryota; kingdom Metazoa; phylum Chordata; order Testudines; family Emydidae; genus Malaclemys; species Malaclemys terrapin. The sequence goes on from NC_071511.1 coordinate 49,563,945, forward strand.
CCTGGGAGCTGCACCCAGACGGGCCAAGCAGGGGCTCCTTTCCTGGGGCACTGATCTGGGGGTGATTCTGGTTGCTGGTGTCAACTGGGAGTTCAGGCTCTTTCCCTGTGGAGAACGAGTCCCTGGTCCAAGTGTGATCTGGTGGGAAGGCCGGGTCAGAGGTGAGGTCCAGTCCAAGGGGCAGGAAACAGTGGAGACAACATCATGGGGGCAGACAAAGCCCAGGCTGAGGGCTGGCTGGGATGCATTAATGCAATCAGAGAAAACACTACCTATAGGTTTCAACACCCATTACACCTGTAATTTGGAAGGGAAAACAAAGGACAAGGAGGAACCCAGAGCAAACTAAGCCATGGGGTTTTATGCTTCTCAATCCTGGGGCATAATTTGCACAGCTATCCTCGCCAGTAGCCCTTTGGCGCCCCAATGGGCTCAGCCACAAGCCGACCTTGGGCAATCTCAGGATGTAGCAAGAAAAGACCAGTTCTCAGCTGGCATCAGGTCCTCCTTAGCCTGAGGTGGGTGACATGGGCTGGGGCCTTTCCCCAGGATTCCAGGGTGACCTGCCACAGTCTGTCCTGGGGCACAGGTTGTGTTGATTGCTCCCATTGCCATGGTTGGAGCTCAAGGGAGAGGTTGTGGGGCTGAGAGAGGAAGCTGTGGACAAGCTGTTCCCCTTAGTGTTAGATCAGGCGTGGCTCCCTGGTCTCACCCCGCCTCTGATTTGCTCTCCCCTTGTAGGGTGTTCATTCAGGAAGGAAGCAGGAGGGGGTCTGGACCAGACATAGTTGCAGAACGTCCACCATGACTCTGGGCCTAACTGTCTGGCCCTGGGTCCTGTTCTGCCTCGGAGCCATCCTGCCCTTGAGAGGGTGCAGTTGGGAGAGTGCATCCGCCGGCCCCCTTCTCCAGCACGAGCCGTTTGTGGTGGTGTGGAACATGCCCACAGCCCGGTGCTACCAGCGCTTTGGGGTTGCCCTGCCTCTCGAGGACTACGACATCGTGGAGAACCAAGGCAATGCATTCCAGGGCCAGAACATGACCATCTTCTACAAGAACAAGTTTGGACTCTACCCCTACATCTCCCCGGAGGGCGAGCACCACAATGGGGGGATCCCCCAGAAAGTCCGTCTCAAGCAGCACCTAGAGAGGGCTGCGGCAGCGATCACTCAGCTCCTGCAGCCAGACTTCCACGGACTGGCCGTGGTCGACTGGGAGGAGTGGAGGCCGCTGTGGAAACGGAACTGGGGCCCCAAGGCAGTGTACAAGGAGGCCTCTGAGCAGTGGGTCCGGGAGAGGTTCCCAGAGATGCGTGCCAAGAAGCGAGTCTACTTGGCCGAGTTAGAGTTCGAGGGAGCAGCCCAGGAGCTCATGGAGAGGACGCTGGCACTGGGGAAAGAGCTGAGGCCCTGGGGTTTGTGGGGCTTCTACAGGTTCCCTGACTGTTTCAACGATAACTGGACGAAGGGGGGGAATTACACGGGGGAGTGCCATGCCATGGAGGTGCTGCGGAACAATCGGCTCATGTGGCTCTGGGAGGCCTCCACCGCCCTCTACCCGAGCATCTACCTCCCACCCAAGCTTCCGCTGGCCAAGCGCCAGAGCTACGTTCACCACCGCCTGCAAGAGGCCTTCCGCGTGGCACGGTTTGGCCTGGAGCAGCCCCTGCCGGTGATAGCATACTCCCGAGTCTCCTATCGGCACTCCGCCAGGTACCTGTCCGAGGTAAGAGCCAGGGATTGGGACACCACGAAGAGAGCCAGAGCTGGAGATCCATGTGCCTGGTATCCTGTTCATCAGTAGACTCCAGCCTTCTTGGTGGTTGGGAATAGCCCTGGATCAGCCGCTGATGGCCACTAGGTGGTGAAGCTGCACCTCTAGGACAGCCAGGGGCTAGCAAGGGTGGGGGCTGTTGACTCAGGCCTTGTCTACACTACACAGTTTTGTCAATGAAAGTCAGCTTTTGCAGACAAACCAGTGTAGGTGTACACACTGAAATACTCCTCCTGCCGATGTAACTCCCCTGCTATGCTGACATAAAACTATTTCAGTGAGAGCCTTATGTCAGTGTAGTTAGGACAAGGTAGTGTCTGTGTAGACACTGCCTTCCTTATATCTGATTACTCCTGGGGGGATTCTGCATGACTGTGCTCCCACAGAAAATGCCCCCCTTGCCCCCCCCTGCAGAATTCCTGTGCTTCCCTGCAGAAAATGTCAGGGAAGCAAAGGGAAGCTACACATTGGGGGGGGGGGGGGGGGGTTTGATAATGGGTGTAGTTTTTGGGATATTATTGCCCCCCAAACAGAGGCGAGGAATGGGGGGTACATGGGGTTACATGCCATTGCCCCCCCCCCATTTCTGCAAGTGCAGAGCTGCCCAGCTGAAGGAGGCTGCATCTGGGCTCTGCAGACTGCAGCTGTATGCCGCCTCCTGGGTCCTAGTGCCAGTCGGGCTCTCCTTCTGTGTGCTGGGAGCCTTCCTGTTTTCTGTGCAACAGTGAGTGCCCGCAGTGGGGCTGGGTAAGGGGAAGTGAGGGAAGTAATGGGGTGGGGAGAAGAGGCAGTGGGGAAGGAAAGGGGGTGTGGAACAGGGCATGGGGAGGGGAATGTGGGAGTGAGGGGATGGGAATGGAGAAGAAAAGGGGATAGAGGAATTGCTGGGGGGGGGGGCGCGAGCGGGAACCCAGCATGCAGCCTCCCCTCGGCAGCAGCTGGGGCTCCCCTGTTAAGCAGGCCCATCGAACCCTCATCCTGACAAGCCTCCCCACTCCACCTGGACCCCTCTGACAAACCCCTCCCCCACGCTCCCACCCCACTGAGACCCAACCAGCTGCACCTGAACCCCCACCTCATCAAGCCCCACTCCCCCAGCACCCAGACACCCCCCCCACTAAGCCACCCACACCCAGACCCCTCCGCTGAGCCACATCTCCCCTCACCCAGACCCCTGCACTGAGCCGCAACCACCTTCACCTGGATCCCCTGCAGATTCCCATTGCCCCTGCACCCGGAACCCTCCAATGAGCCACTGTGCATCCAGGTCTCCCACTGAGCCACCTGCACACAGATTGCCCCACACAGAACACTCTCACCCCACACCTGAATCCCCCCACACTAAGCCCCTCCACACTTGGATCCTGATGCACTGAGCCTGCCCACACCTGGAGCACGTGGTGCAGAGTGGCAGGGCCCACGGGGCATTTCTGGGGCAGGCCCAGCCCTTGCATTGTGTCAGAGTCAGGTGCAGCCTCACTGCCAGTCACTGTACAGGGGGAGGTGGGGGCTTCAGGGTGATCGCCCACCCCAGTGCAGCCAGTGGCCTGTGCTCCCCACTCCCATGCTGGAGCCACATTTATTTATTGACAAATACAATTAGTAAAATTTTAAAATTTTATGTGCATAATTTTTAATTTTTTGGCACAGAATTTCCTGTAGTAACATCTGCTGTTGGTCATCTTGTCCATTTCAGGCCCCTACTGCAGCTGTGAAATTGACAAGAAAGTCGGCTCTTGGCTCCTCAGCCACACAGTCTCCACTCCCTGGATCTCAGTCTCCCACACTGTCCCTCTTCAGTCAGTGGAAGCGCTGCTGGTGAGGATGTGCACCACCAACAGAAGGAGGGCAGTGTGAACATCAGCCACCGCAGTAATAGATGTGGTGGCTGTAAATCGACCTTACATAGGTCGATTTATCTTTGTAGTGTAGACACGGCCTCAGTCAGTGCAAACCCCGGCTTGTTTTGATCTCTGCTTAGGGCTCATTGCACATCAGTGACATCGACCGCTGAATGAGGGGCATTGCTCAGTGCAGGTGGGGCCAGGGGCTCATATGCTGCCCCGACAGTGCCATGGGGCTGTGCTGTACTGGGGGCACATGCAGTGTCATGGGGGATGCCAATATCACTTGCAGACCAACATAAACATTACGTTCACGCCTCGTGGGCACCCTTAGGACCACGCTGCACCTGTCCGGAACCAGGCGGGTACCGATCCCACGGGCACTGCCTCTCACACATGCACAGATGATGCGGTGCCAGTGCCATGAGACCAGCAAAGAAAATAGCCCTGTACGGTAACATGCTCCCACCGACTGGTGCCAGAGTTGGTGCCCAAATTTTACTTGTCTAAATGTCCCTTTCTCGTTCCCTTCTTTCCTTGATCAGGCTGACCTGGTCCATACGATCGGGGAGAGCGCGGCGCTCGGTGCCATCGGCCTGGCACTGTGGGGGGACAAATCCTACTCCCGTTCAGCTGTAAGTACCCCAGTTTGCCCCAGTCAGGCCCTCAGCAGACCCAGGGGGTCGTCGCCTAGATACTAAGAGGTGCAATAGTCTGTACATTCATTTCTGGCGGCCCTGCCCTTTGTCCATGTGGCATGAACAGTGCCCATCCACGTGGCCCGATGCCTGCATTTACTCATCTATGTGTTAGTCGTAATGCAAGCAGCTGTGTAGGAGATGTCTGGGAAGAGGGACTCACTCTTAGGGGTGTGAGATGAGTGTGTGGGTTCTCAGATCCCTTCCCCGGGGCCCTGCATGGCTGGCACTGGCTGCTCCTCTTTCTCGGCAGGGAGGCCCACGAGCCAATGAGCCCCTGAGCCCTAGCTCAGTTTGGAGGTGGGGTCCCTCCAGGGCAGGGCTGGGGTCGATGGTGGGGCAGATGGGTGGCAGCATTTGCTCCCTGGTCATGCCAGCCTCTGCAGCAGAACTGGGTGTAAATGTGGCTTTCCGCCCCCAGGAGAGCTGCAGGAGCCTCCGCCGTTACATCATCAACACCTTGGGGCCCTACGTGGTGAACGTGACGTCAGCGGCCCAGCTGTGCAGCCGCCAGCTGTGTCATGGGCATGGACGGTGTGTGAGGCAACGCCCCGACGAGCTGGGAGCCTTCCTGCACCTCAGCCCGCAGCAGTGGGGAGTGGATCCCATGCTGAACAACTATGTGGGCATGGACGAGCCGGGCCAGAGGGCATGGGGGCAGTTCTGCTGCCGCTGCTACCACGGGTGGACGGGAGTTAGCTGTGAGAAGCCGGGGTGGACTGAGCCCATCAGGGGTCCGGACTGCATTGCGCGGGCCCATCATCCTGACATCTGCAGCACAGTGTGGGACAGAAACACTGTGGGCTCCCAGATCTGCCCTAAGTCTGCCTATGAGAGGAAGATGGAGCTCAGGTGACTGCCTGGATCAAGGAGTGGCTCCTGTGACCTCAGCAGGCTCACAAATATGGAACTCGGGGAGAAGGGAGCCTGTGGTGGTGGTGGAAATTCCTGCACTGACGCGCCCTTTATTCCTGGCTAGACAGCTGGATCTGCCACAGGATGATCAACTGTTCCTAGGGGATCAACCGGGACTGCCCAGTCCAGCCATAAGAATCCATCCTTCCCTCCCCCAAATAAAACAATAATGAATCTATGCTGGGATAGCCCGTTTAAAGGGGAATCATAGAATCATAGAATATCAGGTTGGGAAGGGACCTCAGGATGTCATTTAATTCAACCCCCTGCTCAAAGCAGGACCAATCCCCAACTAAATCATCCCAGCCAGGGCATTGTCAAGCCTGACCTTAAAAACCTCTAAGGAAGGAGATTCCACCACCTCCCTATGTAACCCATTCCAGTGCTTCACCAATCTTCTAGTGAAAAAGTTTTTCCTAATATCCAACCTAACCTCCCCCACTGCAACTTGAGACTGTTACTCCTTGTTCTGTCATCTGGTACCATTGAGAACAGTCTAGATCCATCCTCTTTGGAACCCCCTTTCAGGTAGTTGGAAGCAGCTATCAAACCCCCCCTCATTCTTCTCTTCTGCAGACTAAATAATTCCAGTTCCCTCAGCGTCTCCTCATAAGTCATGTGCTCCAGCCCCCTAATCATTTTTGTTGCCCTCCGCTGGACTCTCACCAATTTTTTCATATCCTTCTTGTAGGCCTCACCCAAAACTGGACACAGTACTCCAGATGAGCCCTCACCAATGCCGAATAGAGGGGAACGATCACGTCCCTCGATCTGCTGGCAATGCTCCTATTTATACAGCCCAAAATGCCGTTAGCCTTCTTGGCAACAAGGGCACACTGTTGACTCATATCCAGCTTCTTGTCCACGGTAACCCCTAGGTCCTTTTCTGCAGAACTGCTGCCTAGCCATTTGGTCCCTAGTCTGTGGCAGTGCATGGGATTCTTCCGTCCTAAGTGCAGGACTCTGCACTTGTCCTTGCTGAACCTCATCAGATTTCTTTTGGCCCAATCCTCTAATTTGTCTAGGTCCCTCTGTATCCTATCCCTACCCTCCAGCGTATCTATCACTCCTCCCAGTTTAGTGTCATCTGCAAACTTGCTGAGGGTGCAGTCCACACCATCCTCTAGATCATTAATGAAGATATTGAACAAAACCGGCCCCAGGACCGACCCTTGGGGCATTCTGCTTGGTACCGGCTGCCAACTAGACATGGAGCCATTGATCACTACCCGTTGAGCCTGACAATCTAGCCAGCTTTCTATCCATCTTATAGTCCATTCATCCAGCCCAGGGCCGGCCCTAGCGTTTTTGCCGCCCCAAGCGTGCACACACACACACAAAAAAATGCTGCAATCGTGATCGGCGGCAAGTAGGTGGCAGGTCTTTCACTTCCAGAGGGAGTGATGGCCCCGCCGCTGAATTGCCGCCGAACGGCCGGACGTGCCGCCCTCCTCTTCGTTGGCCGCCCCAGGCACCTGCTTGCTACGCTGGTGCCTGGAGCCGGCCTTGATCCAGCCCATACTTCTTTAACTTGCCAGCAAGAATACTGTGGGAGACTGTAACAAAGGCTTTGCTAAAGTCAAGGAATAACACATCCACTGCTTTCCCCTCATCCACAGACCCAGTTATCTCATCATAGAAGGCAATTAGGTTAGTCAGGCATGACTTGCCCTTGGTGAATCCATGCTGACTGTTCCTGATCACTTTCCTCTCCTCTAAGTGCTTCAGAATTGATTCCTTAGGATCACCTGCTCCATGATTTTTCCAGGGACTGAGGTGAGGCTGACTGGCCTGTAGTTCCCTGGATCCTCCTTCTTCCCTTTTTAAAAGATGGGCACTGCATTAGCCTTTTTCCAGTCATCCGGGACCTGCCCCGATCGCCATGAGTTTTCAAAGATAATGGCCAATGGCTCTGCAATCACATCCGCCAACTCCTTTAGCACCCTTGGATGCAGCGCATCTTGTGCTCGTCCAGCTTTTCTAAATAGTCCTGAACCACTTCTTTCTCCACAGAGGGCTGGTCACCTTCTCCCCATGCTGTGCTGCCCAGTGCAGCAGTCTGGGAGCTGACCTTGTTCGTGAAGACCAGAGGCAAAAAAAGCATTGAGTATATTAGCTTTTTCCACATCCTCTGTCACTAGGTTGCCTCCTTCATTCAGTAAGGGGCCCACACTTTCCTTGACTTTCTTCTTGTTGCTAACTAGGGTGACCAGATGTCCCGATTTTATCGGGACTGTCCTGATATTTGCTTGTTTGTCCCGTGTCCCGACCGATGTTCGGTCGGGACACGGGACAAACAAGCAATTTTGCCCTCCACTCCGGCGCACAAGGCGGAGCCTGGAGGGGTTTGCGCCCCCCCTGCCCCCGACTCCGCTCCCTCCTCCCCCCATTGGATTCCTCCCCAAATCCCCGCCCTGGCCCTGCCCCCAGTCCTGCCACCTCACTGCCCCATTGGATCCCTCCCCAAATCCCCACCCTTGCTCTGCCTCTTCCCCAAGCACACTGCATTCCTCCTCCCTCTCAGGCTTGCGCTGATCAGCTTTAAGGCGGCGCAAGCGCTGGAGGGAGGGGTTGGCGCCCTGCGAACTGCTCCAGTCCAGCTTCTCCAGGAAGGTGAGCACGGCGCGGCAGAGATCCCGCAGCGGCTCCCTCCGCCCGAGCCCCCGGTAGAAGGTGAGGCAGGCCTGGGCCTCCTGCGCCGTGCCCATGGCTCACGGAGCGGGCCGGCCCGGCCCGGGTGGGGAGGGCGGCCGGGAAGTAAGCCAGGCTGCCCTGGGAATCTAGCGCAGCACGTGGGCTTGGCAGCTCTGGGCCGTGGCGTGCTCAGCTGTTGTGGCCACCATAGAGACAGGTGGAGACGGGGTTGTGCTGCCTAGCGGCGGCCGTCACAAAAAGACTCTGCCCTGCAGGCGCGCTGGCCCCCCATCTAGTGCTGCAGGGGGTCTAGCCGGGCTGCAGGGAGCTGCCACTGCTCCCCGGGCCTGGTGGCCCCACTCGGCTCCCCCTGGCCCAGCTCCCACCCGCTGAAGCCACCGCTGGAGAATTCCGTGGGCGCAGCTCTGCGGCTGGGACCCCGTTTCTGCTCCTCTTTGCACTACTCGGCTGTGGTCCTGTCATGCCTGTCCCTTGCTGGGCTCCCCTGACACCTGCGGTGCGGTTGGAGGGGCTGGCTGAACTCAGCAGTGGTTTTCAACCTGGGGTCCCCGGGGGCCCACAGACTATGCCTCAGGTTTCCAAGGGGTTCCGAGGCGAGCTGGTGTGTGTGTGGGGGCCCTCCGGTGGCTTTTTTTTTTCTGCTCCGCCACCACCTTTTTTTTTTTCCTCTGCCGGTCCCTCTCTCCCACCTGCAGCCCAATATTTCACCTTTGTCATCTGGTCACCCTATTGCTAACATACCTGAAGAAACCCTTCTTGTTTCTCTTAACATCTCTTGCTAGCTGCAACTCCAAGTGTGATTTGGCCTTCCTGATTTCACTCCTGCATGCCTGAGCAATATTTTTATACTCCTCCCTGGTCATTTGTCCAAGCTTCCACTTCTTGTAAGCTTCTTTTTTGTGTTTAAGATCAGCAAGGATTTCACTGTTAAGCCAAGCTGGTCGCCTGCCATATTTACCATTCTTTCTACACATCGGGATGGTTTGTTCCTGCAACCTCAATAAGGATTCTTTAATCTTTAATCCTTCTGGGAGGAGATGCCCAGTCCCAGACAAGTTCATCCAGGGGAAAACTAGCCCCGTGGAACATACCCAACATGAGCCGTATCAGCAGAGACAGAACCAGGACACCTTCCATCCCCAAAGCACATGCCCCAACCCCATGAGCTCTATAAATTGCTCTTCATAGGAGGCTCTAGCTCTTATCTCCTCTGAGGGCCAGGGCTAGTGAGAGACACAATGGCCAGTGAGTAATAGGCACTCAGTTGCTGTTAGATCAGCAAGGAGCTGCTTCGTGGAGTCGCAGGCAGTGGGGGAGTTTGGCAGGGAGGATGGTGCAGTTCAAAGGCCCCAAATCTTCAGGAGGCAGCATGACTCCCCCACCTCAGCCTCCTCCCTGCCCCCAATGCCCCTACACCAACCCTCCCCACCCCTGAGGGCTGCATTTCTGGAACAGGGCCAGCTGCGCATGTTCTTGCTGCCATCTCAAGAGGGGCCCTGGCACTGCGGGGCACCTCTGAGGGCCTCAGCCATCAGATGCTCTAGTGAGGGGAGCAAGCCAAGAGCCATGGGCTCCCACGCACCTCACCTTAGCAGCAGGTCAGATCTCACTGACTGGCCACTGGCTTTTGATTCCCGAGCCCTTGGGAATGGCTGAGCTGTGTGGCATGGTCCCATCTCTATGTTCTACATCCCTGGAAGCCCCATCGTGGTCTCTCCTCCCCATGGCTTCAGCCCGGATGTGATCAGACCCCCAGCCCCACTCCTACAGCTTCAATTAATGGCCAACTAAAACCAGTCCATTAAGATGACTTCAGATGAGGGAAAGGATTTCAGCCAATCACAGTCCAGCAGTATTTATTATGATCCCGCCCCCAAATTAAAGTGAAAAGCTTGCGCGTCCAATCAACCACACCTTTTCCACTCTGGCCACTCCCTCAAATGGTTGTTCACTTTTAGCCCTGCTCCCAAGGATGAAATGAACCAGAGTGATACGTGTTACCTCCATGTGAATGCAATATAACTTAACTAAAGCCTTAACTGTGTAAAGCTGGTGTCTTTCTCCACTGCCCCGACAAGCCCAGACGGGGAGCTTTGCTTAGAGGCTCTATGACACTTCCCAGGGGTACCCAGGGTTGTGAAGCCCCTTGCTACCACTTGCCCTTAGTGTGAGGAAACCTTGTCTGTGCCCGCCAGGGGTCAGCTCCCTGGCTGCGCCAGCCATGCTGGCTCTGCTGTTCCTTGGTAGGTTAGTGATAGGTTCTGGAGTGCCAAACCCCTGGTCCACTGGCCACTCGTGGGATTCACAGTATGTCCCTACTTCCCCTTTGCACACAGCTCTGCTTCACACACCCAGCACTTAGACATGTCTGTAGTGAACACGCGCTAAAGTGTATTTACCAAAGAGCCGCGAATTAAGTGCAGGCAAGTAGCAAGCTTGGGACCATGGCATTACATGTCAAATAAAAGCCTTCTGGAGCTGCGACTTCATTAACAAGATACTGGTGTTGAGAAATTGCATAGGCCATTGCTTGACCACAGTTTGGTTCGTTATGAAATAGAGTCAGGAGATCAAATACGCAGTATCAGTGGGTTTATTGCTAAAAGGCAAGAAGAATATAGAAAAGGAAAAAGGTTCAGTACAGTTCCAGGAAGCTGGCTTGTGCAGCCTTGTTTTGTTCACCTTACACAGCTCCCAAAGTTACAGCCATCGGTTTGTATCCTGCCTGGTTACAAGTACAGGGTACACCGGAAACTACAGGTAACCACTCAGCTTTGTGTCTTGTTTTCTGGTACCCCTTATCGCTTTGTTCTGAACACACACATTCCAAGTACTGTACCATGGGGCATGAAGACACCTCCTAGGTTTGTACTGGTGTAGAACAATCGTATGTCTTGTCCTCCTTTTTTGGGACAGGCCATGTTCACCTGTGAGAGTAACTCCCTTTCTGTTGCTATGGTAAAACACTCCTCTGACCTGAACTCAACAGCATCTCTATTTGCTTAAGCCAAAAACTGACTTCTGCAATGTGGTGTGGGCTACTTAGCAAAGAGAACAGTATTAGAGCAAAGGTATAGGCCAATTTAGGTTATAAAACTGGCTGTGCCTAATGTTATTTGTGGTTTGTGCAAACTAATGCATGGTACCCCTAATATGCTATGATTAATATTATATATACACATGTGCTACCAGCATATATTGGCCAACACTGTCCTGTATAATGACGTTTAGCTCAGCCGTCTGCAGCATTTTCCAGCCAGGTAGCCCTGCAAGCCCTTTTTCATGGACCCAGCCACACGCTCGACTTGTCTCCTCTGTGAAGGCTGAAAGGCATCGCTTGGGGCCCTTAGCTAAGGCAGGACAAGCCTTTGTTCTTGTTCATAAGCAGGACACCCCTCAGCTTACACACCTGAGCAGGCAAAGAGAGGGAAGCATTTCCTGCCCCCTGGCTGAACAGAGTCAGTCCCTGGCCTGTCACCGCCTGGCAATCTGCTTTTAACTTCAAGGTCAGAATTTCCAGCCTGGATCCATCATGCCTTAAATATCACCTGCAAGTTCACAGTGGCTAACAGGACCAGTGTGTTACTGTTGGCAGAGCCCTCACATGCCACCCTGTAACCCCCTAGGCATCCCTTCTGTGCCCTTTGCCAGTTGGGGGTCACAGGTTCTTATGTAGTGTCCAGGATGGACCAACAGCTCCTCAGTGATTGGCGTTCTCAGCAGAGGTTAATTGGAGCAAGTCGCTGTCCCGGATAGATGAGGAGAACTCTGGTTTTCTGATTCAAAGAAACCTGCCACCTTCCCCACACTCTGGGTGTAAGTCACTCCCGTAGAGGGGCCCCACTAGGCTTGTGCCTTGCTGAAACCCCCTGGTAGGGCTTACGGGGTATCTTGGCTTTGTGCTGGCCCTCTGCCTGGGGTGCCAGACATCCTCTTTGCATAGCACCAAGCAAGTACCAGCCTGCAGCTTTTGTATATGTCAAACTCCCACTGACATCAGCAGGGGAGGCTGAATGTGCAAGGACCATGGAATCTGCCTGGGAAATGGAGGGTGCAGGTCTCCAAGCTTTCCCCAGGATACCCCAGGAATTTTTGTAATCTGATTTCATTCCCATTCCCTGATGGGATTGTCACGTTCCTCTGCAGCTGACGTGATGTGTCTGGAACCAGCAAAAGCTCCCAACCCAGGGCAGATGATGCAGTAACAGGGTTTCATGTGAGAGGCAGTATGCTCTAGTGGGACTCACCAACCATTGCACCCAGCCCTGGTGAGGGTCAGTCCCGACAAATTAGACAGGGCAGAATTATTCTTCCTCCCACAGGGAGGGACTAAGTGACTGGGAGTCCCCCCATGTCCCTCAAGTGCCAGTTCACTGCCTTAACCACCAGGTTTGCCCTCCTCAGTGCTGTTGCAGACCCTCTGGCAGGTCACCTGCTCTGTCGTGACTCAGTTTCCCCACCTGGATCATCAGCCTGGAAGGGCCTTCCTGGGTTGGCAAGACCAGTCCCTAGTTGCACAGGCCACACCGCCATAGCAGCCCCTCCAGTTCCAGCCTCAGATTAGTTAGGGGGGGTGGCCCCTGCCCCTGCTCCTATTGGGGGTTGGGGATGTTCCAGAAGGCTCGAGCCCTTCTCATTCCCAGCCATGAAGTGGATACGTGTCTCATGGGATTAACTATTTCCTAGCCAGCCATAGCTCTGAAGGAGGGTCTGAGACAAGTCATGGGCTGGGGCCCCTTTTTCCCCTACCTACTCAGCTTTTGGGCCCTCCCTACCCTCTCCAGCTCTGGCTCAGCCTGCATTGCTCCCCAGGCTGGCTGCCTCCCATTCCCCTGGCTGCCCCCAGCTGTGGCGGCATCCTAGGCATTCCCTTAATATAGCCCATCGCACCCCCGCCCCAATTCATTCCCCCTCTATTTATAGCTGCTTGGTGGGCTCCTCTCAGGCCTATTTTAAGCCCGAGCAGCTGGTGCTCTCAGCACCAGCGCCGGCTTCCCGGGCAGCTCCCAAGGGACCCGGAGCCCTCCTCTGGCGGCTCCCACGGCACGGCCACTGGCAGAGGCACAACGGCTGCAGCGGTTGCTGGCCCCGCAGCGATGCCCAGGGAGGCTGGAGAAGGTATGGGGGAAGGGTAGTCGTCAGGGGCACTGTGCCCGTCAGTGTGTGGGAAGGGGGTGGGATGGAGGGCATGGGAGCCATTCCCCTGCTCCTGTGCCAGCCTCGAGCTGCCTCCCTCAGTGTTCATCCTGCCAGGCACAGCCGTGGGATTACAAGGGGAAAGTGAGGCCACCCTGGCCTAGCCCTGGGAGGGCAGCGACCCCAGGCAAGATCAGAATGGAGGAAGTAGCTGCCAGCACAGGCCAGAGAGGGGGCCCCAGCATGATCCCAGCCCAGGAGAGGCCAGGCTTAAAGGTGGCGCCCCCAGCTCAGGCCCAAGATGGGGCAGGCAGCTGCAGGTGGGTCCAAGGCCAGGCTGACCCCAGCGAGGCTGCTGGCAGCACAGGCCGGCATGCAGGGATAACTGCACTGTCACTCCTGCCAGCCTATCAGGGTGTTAACACCCCATTAACCCCCTGGTTTCCCATCCCCACGTCCTATGGGGCTGGCTCAGTGCCTGCTCTGCACTTCGCTAACCCCAGGCTGGGCACTGCCCCTCCCTGACAGTTGGGCACAAGACCGGGGTGCCATCAGCTCAGGCTTAGGGCAGCAGAGAACGCGCAACAGGGAGACGCTGGGAGAACTGGGAGTACCTTGAACATGAGCGCCAGCTTAACCTGCTTGCAGGAGACCTTCATGAGCTATGGCATCTCTGTTTTAAAGTACCAACCCCCCAACCCTCACTTAGCTTGGCTGACACATGATAAGATTGAGCCATGGCTCTCCAGTACTAAAGACCCAAGCTTACGCTTGGGGGGCCTGTATCGGTTCATAGTCTCTGCTGATTGGACCAGAGACAGACCCATACCACACAGGGCAGTAGGACACACGTGCTGTGTTAAGGTTGATGATCCTTAAAGCCCCAGCTCCTGGAGTCATGGGAACACATGAAAATGTGAGCACCTTTTTTTAAAAGTACGTTTCTAGCCATTATGGTTGCAAAGACAAGCTTGAAAATGTGACACCCCCCCCCGCAAGGTGTCTGAAGGCTCCAAAGTGAGAAGACAAAGGAAAAGACCCCAAAATAGCGTTTTTAAAAAATCTCATGATTTTTAAAACACTCTCATGATTTTGCTGGAGCCTGCCATGGTTGTTGGGGCTGGCCAGATGGCTGAGTCCCTCACTGGCGCTGGGTTGGTTAAACAGCTCGAAACACTGGGCTTGCTTCTAGCTGGCTGGGTCCCATTGAAGCAGAAAACTAAACCCTACAGGAAGGGGACCCTGTGGCACGTAGGCTGGAGCAACCGTTGGCTTTGTGGTGTGGGCAGCAGAACAACGCAAGGGTCTCATCAGTAACTAGTACAGATGCCTGGCTGGTGAGGCTTGTGCACATGCTCAGAGTCCATCCAATCCCAAGATCTGGGCTCGGGACAGAATTTCCCCCCAGGTCAGCTTGGCAGTGTGACGGTTATGTTAAGGTGACAGGGCTAATAGGCTCCAGTGTCTGTTGCCGGTGGATACATTTCACATGGGCCAGGTGTCTCCTCCCTCTCACGCAGCTCCAGGAGCCTGGCAGGGATGACTGCTGCTAAACAGCCTGAGCCTGAAACGGGCGCATCAGACCTGGGTGACGGTGGGCAATTTTTGGACCTGTGGGAATCCAAAGCTGTGCACAAAAGCTGTCTGTGGGGGTGGGGCCTTGGTAACAGGCTCTGGCAAGGTTGTGACTGGTTCATCAGCTCATGTTACAAACTGCAGCCTCACAACTGGCCCTACCTGGTGTCCTTGATCAGAGAGGCCAAGGGTTGAACAGGTCCCAGAGGACATGTCTGGGGCATTGGCAGAGAGACACGCTGCTGGTATCTGGTCTGTGAGCAAAGCAATGCTCGCTAGTCTGGCACTGCTAGTCAGCATCGTCCATCGCTGCTGCATTGTCAGCCATCAGAGTCTTTGCCCATCATGTCTGAGCAGCACCACCACCATGTGCATTAACGTGTCTGTGAGGCAGGGGGGATTCCCCCCCCATTATACAGCTGGGGAAACTGAGGCATAGAGCAGCACTACAACCTTCCCAAGGTCAAGCAGTGAGTCTGTGGAATAGATGGGGGTTTCAACACCCTTCCCCTGCCCCCATTTCCAGATGTGCATTAACCATTCTTGTACTTTGTATCAGTGCTGATAAGGGCTGGATCACACTAGTGAGCCAGCCTGGAAAGGCGCCAGCCTGCCCTCTCTCCCCCAGCCATCTAGTGCCAATTTAAAAAAGGGCCAACCATTTCCTGGGATGACGTAAGGTGGACCCCCTTATGAGCAACAAGGGTAACCAGAACTGACCCTGAGAATTTGTGGGGGCTGAGGAAAAGGGTTTGGGGAGAGCATGAGGAGGACTCAATGGGGCTCTCTGGGTGGGTGGGGGCAATGAACTGCTTCCTCTTAGCAATGATTTGTCCCATTTTGCAGAAGGTTTTGCTTGTCAAATGGCAGGTGGCAGTTAGGCTCCAATGTCCAGACCAAATGGATTTTGCATGGACACAGCTAAGGACAGGCACCGTTTTAGGCGAGTGGGGCATTAGCATGATTAAGCCAGGTGGCATTAACAAGTCAGCTGTGTATTTATGGCCGCGTGGTAGTATAACATCAGTGTGCAATGCTCATTTAGGGCATGGCTCATACCAGCCTCTGAGTCCTGCCATGGGCTGGCCGGGAATGACACATCCGCTGCATCCTGTGGGATAAATCCAGCTAAGTGCACAGGGGTGTGACCGGCTGTAACACGCTATAGCGATGCCTGCTTGGCATAGCTTGGACGTGACTCCGGGTTGCCTGCACCAAGCAGTGGGACTGTGTGGACCAGTCCATCTGCAGCTCCCCCAGAGACTCTACACAAGAAGGGGTTCTGCATGGGCAGAAGCTGCCAGATGAGACCTGGAGGAACCAGAGGGAAAGTGTTGTGAGCAGGGCTGGTGCAAGGATATTTTGCGCCCTAGGCGAAACTTCCACCTTATGCCCCCCGTAACATTGGTTCATTGAGGGCAAATCCCAACGAGCCTTTATAGACTCCAGGGGCCAGCTGTGCCCAGGGGCTGCTCCCAAACCAGGTTCCCCGCTCCCTGCACCCTGAACTTCCCTGGAGGGTGCACAGCCCCCCCATGAGCCCTCCCCACCCCACCACGCGGCCCCTGCCCCGAATCCACTCACTGGCTTTGCCGGGCTTGGGCTGCTGCAGCAGCTTGGCAGGGAGGAGCTGCCTTCTGGGGGCTCCTGCAACAGATGCATGTGGGCAGAGGCCCCCGCACGCCCCCCCGGCTCTCCCCTCGCCGTGCTCAGGCTCTGCGGCTCCCAGGAGTGTGAGCCGCCGCCCCTCCCCTTCCTGGAGCTGACTCAGGTGGTGGCTCACATGCCCAGGAGCCGCAGAGCCCGAGCATGGCGAGGGGGGAGCTGGGGAGCGCACGGGGCCTCTGCCCGCATGCATCTGCTACAGCCTGCAGGAGCCCCCTGAGGGGGGCCAGGCCACAGCCTGGGCAGGAGGGGCGGGGGCATGGCTGCTCCCTGCTAGCGGCGCCACCGCCTTTGCAGGGCTCCTGCCCCCCTGCGCCGCACCGGCTCCTCCATGGCTGGGGCTCACTGCCCCCGCAAGCCGATGCTCTGGCTCTCCGGTGCCTCTGGAAGGCGACTTCTCCCTGCTGAGCCAGGGCACCGCTTTTTGGCACCCCAAGGGCCATCCTTAGGATTTATAGGACCCTATGCAGTATTATTAAACTGGTGCCCCTACGCCTGATGGCAGCCTGAGCTTGCAGCCCGGCGGGGGCAGAGGGACAAGGCAGAAAGAATAACAAAACGCCTGGCCTGCCTCACTGTGGCCGAGAGTCTCAGTTCTCCGCAGAGACCCCTGTACCCTCTCCCTCACGCAGAATGGACATGCAGAAGGTACCTAATTAAAAGCACTAAACTTGGAAATAAAAAATGTCAGTCACAGATTTTTTGATATGCCCTGAAGTTTGTCAGACGTTTATTTGCAAAAACTTTGTAGTAAGGGCGAGTCAGCTGAATACAACATTAAATATGGAATACATGATGCAGCTCTTCTCTGTTTTACATTTACTTAATCAGTATTTCTAAGCTGATTTTATATTTTAAATGTACTCTTAAGCCTTCATAAAGTAATCATTCCAGATTTCTACATATTTAACTCACTGAAACTGACATTATTTTAAATGAATCAGTCACAGAAGTTTAGTGTGTTCATAACAATGTTCATTGCTTTTAGAAAAAGGGAACACTAATTTACTGTGTGTGATCTCCATAACTATACACATGTTTATGAAATTTCACCAACTTTAAAAAATATGTTTCCAAAGATTTTAGGCAGAACAAAGGATTTTATATCTTATTAAGGTACTGATTTTGCTTAAAACTAGTTCATCAGATAGTCAGAAGTAAAGAAAGGGAAACTCTGTCCAGCTATCTGGAAGCAAAGGGTTGTTGCTTCCTTCAGTGGAGGGGGGGAGGAAGAGAGGGTGAAGGGAGAAATGGATGGACAGAAAGGACAGGAAGACTTTGGAAGTAAGTTTTTTTTACCATAATAATTAAAATGTGTATTTTAGATAAGGGTGGTCTTTTGAAGAATTTATTTAAAAAAACATGTTTGAAGATCCAAGCATTTAAGGCTAAAGATGATTATGCATCTAAAAATCTATGCAAGGATTTTTTAGAGATGTGATTTTATAATCTTCACCAACTCACTAATGAAATATTTTTAAAGCAAATTTTAAACTAAGGTCCTGTAGGTAGACTGACATGTTCTGAGTAAATTACAGTCATGCACAACTGTTTTTGTCAGTACATTCAGAAACTGACAGTAGATATCTGGGCATTGGCAAATGCCTGTTAAATGTCTTCATTACCCCTTGAATGGCTCTTTAACAGTTTCAGTGCTGTGCTAATAAGGTAGGTCTGGCAGGCTGGAGACTGTTTCTCTTTTAACTACTAGATCCCCTTCCCAGGAAAAAGAACAGGAGTACTTGTGGCACCTTACAGACTAACAAATTTATTAGAGCATAAGCTTTCGTGGCCTACAGCCCACTTCTTCGGATGCAGTAGCCCACAAAAGCTTATGCTCTAATAAATTTGTTAGTCTCTAAGGTGCCACAAGTACTCCTGCTCTTCTTTTTGCGGATACAGACTAACACGGCTGCTACTCTGAAACGTTCCCAGGAAGACTCAGAGCCTGCAGGAAGGGTCAGAACAGGGATAGGAAAACCAGTAGGGTGGACACTAAGACCCAGTGGTGCCCCAAATTTTCAGGTGCTTTACCCAGCTGCCTATGCCTGAGGATGGCCCCGGGCGCCCCCAACCACTTGCCGCCCTAGGCCACTGCCTAGCTCGCCCAATGGTTGCACCGGCCCTGGCTGTGAAGTCAGGCTAACAGGTACCCCCATAAGTTCTGGGGAGAGGTGGTGAGAGCCCCATAACTTGGCCATTTAACCTGGACAGGACACTGCAGGGAATAGAATGTAGGGAACAATCCTGCCTCCTGCACTGCCATGGCTAGCTATGTTCCACTGAAACAAACCAGAGTCAGAGTGAAACTGACCAGGCTGAGGGCCAGGGGCCAAGCCAGCAGACCTCACAGCTCCTCCTCCTCCTCCTCTGACAGACACTGCGGTGAAGTCAGACACCTCCTCCCCCAGGGAGCCCATCGACCTCAATGGCAACGACCTGGCAGAGATCAACCTGCACTCGGTGGAGTCCATCAGCGACCTGTACTGGGTGTCTGGTGGCCACAAGGCTGCGGAGGGTGAGGACTATTCCCCCCAGGGGCTGCCTGTGCTGCAGGCCAGCTGGGCTGGGGCAGCAGGGACTGAACCTCTGGTGTCTGGATCTCTCTGCCCTGAGCGAAAGGGTCCAGGTCGGCTAGCCAGGGCCATAGCAGGCTCATCAGCTGCTGTATGGCCCAGCCACCACTAGAGGGCGGCAGCAGGGCACTACACAGACCACAGCATCACGGTCACTTTAGGAGCATGGTGATGGCTGAGGTGGGGGCGAGTCTGGGGCTGAAACAAAGAGGCTCTCAGCACTGGGGGGCAGGGGAGAGATTGGCTCTGAGGCTTGTGGTTGTTGGGGGGTGTCAGCCTGGGTAATTAATGCCAAGTCTCCCCCCCCCCCCCAGTGATAGGGCAAGTACGGGATAGCCCTGGGGTGGCGGAGAAGGAAAGGAGCTGTCACGGGGTGCGGGTTTGCCCAGATCAGGCTGGTTCCTCCCTCAGGACACCTGCCGCCCGACTGGTTCTGTTGCCAGCCTGGGATTGCTTAGGCAGGGGTCGAGCAGCGCTATGCCCTTATGGGCACAGGCCTGGGAGTGGCACTGGGACAGCCCGCACTGGCATGGCCCTGCAGTAGGTCCATTGCATGGCATGGGCCTGGCACTGCAGCAGGGAAGCTCATCACCCGCCCTCATGCAGATGCTTCTCAGTAGGGCTGCTGGGCAGTAAGGGGGCAGCGGGAGCATTAGGGGCTGGTGTCTCACTCTTTTCTAACCTCTCCCTCCAGGGAACAGCCCGTCTCAGTCTACCACCCCACAGACCCCTCAGGCCCACTCCACCAAGCGCCGTGTGGCTGGATCAGCCCTCCTGCCGACATTGCGAGCCGTCCGCACCACCCCCATCTGCCCCTGCTTCCACCCTGCCTGCTGCCGCACAGCCCTCTTCGGCCTCCTCGGGGCCCTGGTGCTGGCCAGCCTTGCCCTCGCCACGCTGGCTGTGTACCTGAGTGGTATGTGGGACCATTTCCTTCAGCACTCACCACACTGACCCCACCCCACTGGGCTGGGGGCACCTGCTGGGCAAATGGGACCTGGCAGGGGTGGCCCATGTAGAATCAGAGCACTTGGGTGGGGATCCTCCTGGGTTCAAGGGCAGACTCCCTGAGCATCACCCCATTTTCTAGCTGAGCTCCCAGGCTGTCCACAAGGGGGCACTGCGGCACAACAGAGGGGGCTCTTGGCCTCAGTTGGCGCTCAGAGCTGAAGCAGTAGTAGGTGCTACTGGGTGGGCCTGCCCCCTCGTGGCTTGGTTTGGCTAGAGCCGGTCCCTCTACTGCAGGTTATGAGTTCTAAGCCCATGGTGACCATGGCCATAGGCAAGAAGGACCAGGATGGGGTTGGGGGCCAGGAGCACCATCCACAGGGTTTCCTCTCTCCCCTGCAGTGCTGCAGAGCGAGTCGCTGCGGGTCCTGTCCCAGTGGCTAGAGGCCCAGGAGGAGTCTGTGCGGCAGATGAGGGCCACAAGCCTGCAGCTATGGAAGCGGTTGAATATCAGTGAGGCCGGGGACCAGATGTGAGTCACCCTGCCCAGCCTGCTGCTTTCTCTGATGGGGCACTGCCTCCTGCACCCCAGGACAAGGAGACAGCACCCCCTCTCTGCAGGGAACATGGACTGACCAGAGACCAGGCTCTCTGGGGCCAGGCCGAGCACTCCTGGCCTTGGGGGGCCTGTGCTGGAGTACTGGGGTCTGGTTCAGCAGCAAGCAGCTAGCAATAGACTAAGGGCAGGGAGTAGTGAGGAGAATCCCCATGCTTACTCCCCCCCCCCCACCAGCACCCTATTTATTATCCTCTCCAGTCACACCTTATTTATAACCCTTCCCCCTCTAACAGGAGCTTCCCCCCCACTATTTATCCTTTCTTAATCTGCTGGGAGAGCAATACCATGGTGCACAGACAATCCAGGAACTTTTTGGAAAGTGTAGGGGACAATTTCCTGGTGCAAGTGCTGGAGGAACCAAGTAGGGGCAGAGCTCTTCTAGACCTGCTGCTCACAGACCAGGAAGAATTAGTAAGGAAAGCAAAAGTGGATGGGGACCTAGGAGGCACTGACCATGAGATGGTCGAGTTCAGGATCCTGACACAAGGAAGAAGGGAGAGCAGCAGAATACAGACCCTAGACTTCAGAAAAGCAGACTTTGACTCCCTCAGGGAACTGATGGGTAGAAGCCCCTGGGAGAATAACATGAGGGGGAAAGGAGTCCAGAAAGCTGACTGTATTTTAAAGAATCCTTATTGAGGTTGCAGGAAAAAAACATCCCGATGCGTAGAAAGAATAGTAAATATGGCAGGCGACCAGCTTGGCTAAACAGTGAAATCCTTGCTGATCTTGAACGCAAAAAAGAAGCTTACAAGAAGTGGAAGATTGGACAAATGACCAGGGAGGAGTACAAAAATATTGCTCAGGCATGCAGGAGTAAAATCAGGAAGGCCAAATCACACTTGGAGTTGCAGCTAGCAAGAGATGTTAAGAGTAACAAGAAGGGTTTCTTCAGGTATGTTTGCAACAAGGAGAAAGTCAAGGAAAGTGTGGGCCCCTTACTGAATGAGGGAGGCAACCTAGTGACCGAGGATGTGGAAAAAGCTAATGTACTCACTGCTTTTTTTGCCTCTGTCTTCATGAACAAGGTCAGCTCCCAGATTGCTGAACTGGGCAGCACAGTATGGGGAGAAGGTGACCAGCCCTCTGTGGAGAAAGAAGTGGTTCGGGACTATTTAGAAAAACTGGACAAGCACAAGTCCATGGGGCCGGATGGGCTGCATCCGAGGGTGCTAAAGGAGTTGGCGGATGTGATTGCAGAGCCAGTGGCCGTTATCTTTGAAAACTCATGGCGATCAGGGGAGGTCCCGGATGACTGGAAAAAGGCTAATGTAGTGCCCATCTTTAAAAAAGGGAAGAAGGAGGATCCAGGGAACTACAGGCCAGTCAGTCTCACCTCAGTCCCTGGAAAAATCATGGAGCAAGTGATCCTAAGGAATCAATTCTGAAGCACTTAGAGGAGAGGAAAGTGATCAGGAACAGTCAGCATGGATTCACCAAGGGCAAGTCATGCCTGACTAACCTAATTGCCTTCTATGATGAGATAACTGGGTCTGTGGATGAGGGGAAAGCAGTGGATGTGTTATTCCTTGACTTTAGCAAAGCTTTTGATACGGTCTCCCACAGTATTCTTGCCAGCAAGTTAAAGAAGTATGGTCTGGATGAATGGACTGTAAGGTGGATAGAAAGCTGGCTAGATCGTCAGGCTCAACTGATCAATGGCTCCATGTCTAGTTGGCAGCCGGTTTCAAGCGGAGTGCCCCAAGGGTCGGTCCTAGGGCCGGTTTTGTTCAATATCTTCATTAATTATCTGGAGGATGGCGTGGACTGCACCCTCAGCAAGTTTGCAGATGACACTAAACTGGGAGGAGTGGTAGATACGCTGGAGGGTAGGGATAGGATACAGAGGGACCTAGACAAATTAGAGGATTGGGCCAAAAGAAACCTGATGAGGTTCACAAGGACAAGTGCAGAGTGCTGCACTTAGGACGGAAGAATCCCATTCACTGTTACAGACTAGGGACCGAGTGGCTAGGCAGCAGTTCTGCAGAAAAGGACCTAGGGGTTACCGTGGACGAGAAGCTGGATGTGAGTCAACAGTGTGCCCTCCAGTAAAGCATTTGATACTGTACTGCACGAGCAATTATTGGTTAAATTGGAAAAGATAGGGATCGATATGAAAATCCAGAGGTGGATAAGGAACTGGTTAATGGGGAGACTGCAGCGGGTCGTATTGAAGGGTGAACTGTCAGGTTGGAGGGAGGTCACCAGTGGAGTTCCTCAAGGTTCGGTTTTGGGACCCATTTTATTTAATCTATTTATTACTGACCTCGGAACCAATTGTAGGAGTGGGCTGATAAAGTTTGCGGATAACACAAAGCTGGGAGGTATTGCCAATTCGGAGGAGGATCGGGATATTCTGCAGGGAGACTTGGATGACCTTGTAAATTGGAGTAATAGTAATAGGATGAAATTTAATAGTGAAAAGTGTAAGGTGATGCATTTAGGGATGACGAACAACAATTTTAGTTACAAGCTAGGGACGCATGGGTTAGAAGTAACGGAGGAGTAGAAAGACCTCAGGGTCTTGGTAGACCGCAGGATGACTATGAGTCGACAATGTGACGTGGCGGTGAAAAAAGCCAATGTGGTCTTGGGATGCATTAGGCGAGGTATATCTAGTAGGGATAAGGAGGTGCTGCTTCCGTTGTACAAGGCACTGGTGAGACCACATTTGGAGTATTGTGTGCAGTTCTGGTCTCCCATGTTTAAAAAAGATGAACTCAAACTGGAACGGGTACAGAGAAGGGCCACTAGGATGATCAGAGGAATGGAAAACCTGTCATATGAAAGGAGACTAGAGAAGCTCGGGTTGTTTAGCCTAACCAAACGAAGGCTGAGGGGGGATATGATTACTCTCTTTAAATATATCAGAGGAATAGATACTAGGGAGGGAGAGGAATTATTCCAGCTCAGTACTAATGTGGACACGAGAACGAATGGATATAAACTGGCCGTGGGGAAGTTTAGGCTTGAAATTAGACGAAGGTTTCTGACCGTCAGAGGGGTGAAATATTGGAACAGCCTTCCGAGGGAAACGGTGGGGACGACGGACCTGTCTGGTTTTAAGATTAAGCTAGATAAGTTTATGGAGGGAATGGTTTAATGGGATAACGCAAGTTTCGTCAAAGGAACAGCGTGCCATCGCTGGTAAATAGTATAATGGCCAATGAGAGTCTGGCTGGAGAATCTTGCCTACATGCTCGGGGTTCTACTGATCGCCATATTTGGGGTCGGGAAGGAATTTTCCTCCAGGGTAGATTGACAGAGGCCCTGGAGGTTTTTCGCCTTCCTCCGCAGCATGGGGCAGGGATCGCTAGCTGGAGGATTCTCTGCTAATTGAAATCTCTAAACCACAGGATTTGGGGACTTCAACAGCAGAGTCAAGGGTAAGGGTTGGGACGGCTTTGTGGCCTGCATCATGCAGGAGGTCAGACTAGATGATCATAATGGTCCCTTCTGACCTTAAAGTCTATGAGTCTTGTTGCCAAGAAGGCTAAAGGCATTTTGGGCTGTATCAGTAGGGGCATTGCCAGCAGATCGAGGGACGTGATCGTTCCCCTCTATTCGACATTGGTGAGGCCTCACCTGGAGTACTGTGTCCAGTTTTGGGAACCCCACCTACAAGGATGTGGAAAAATTGGAAAGAGTCCAGCGGAGGGCAACAAAAATAGGGGGCTGCAGCACGAGTTATGAGGAGAGGCTGAGGGAACTGGGATTGTTTAGTCTGCAGAAGAGAAGAATGAGGGGGGGATTTGATAGCTGCAACTACCTGAAAGGGGGTTCCAAAGAGGATGGATCTAGACTGTTCTCAGTGGTACCAGATGACAGAACAAGGAGTAATGGTCTCAAGTTGCAGTGGGGGAGGTTTAGATTGGATATTAGGAAAAACTTTTTCACTAGGAGGGTGGTGAAGCACTGGAATGGGTTACCTAGGGAGGTAGTGGAATCTCCTTCCTTAGAGGTTTTTAAGGTCAGGCTTGACAAAGCCCTGGCTGGGATGATTTAGTTGGGATTAGGTCCTGCTTTGAGCAGGGGGTTGGACTAGACGACCTCCTGAGGTTCCTTCCAACCCTGATATTCTAGGATTCTATGAATACAGATTTTGTATGTGACAATAAAGCTGTGCTAGCACCCTCCCCCCACCCATCAACCTCCTCCTTCCAACAGCCCCATGGGAGCTGGCTACCAGCTGGCTCGAGCAGGCCAGGAAGCTGCTGTGGCTGGAGTTCAGGGCATGGCCCCCACCTCCGCTGGTTCTGCCCCCGAGGGAGGGGCCATGGTCAGAGCCCTCCAGGTGTGGGCACCTGCCAAACAGCCTGAGCCTAGGCACACCCTGAAGCTGCTCTGTCTTTGCTGGGGAGGGTATAAAGGGCCTGTGCTAGAGGGGTCCCAGCCCAGTGGTGGCTGGGGGAGCCCAGGGCTCAGGCCTGAGGGGCACCAGCCCAGATGGGAGCGGCAGTTAGACCGGGAATGGCAGACACTGGAGCCTGACCTTCCATGGCTGCAGAAAGCAAGAGCCCATGAGGGCTTGTTTAGGACTTCAGGCCTTTTCTGTAGAGAATCAGCCCTGAGTCTCTTCCCACCCTTAACCCAGGGTTCGCAATCTATTTATCATTGTGGGCGGCATATGCAGCCCATGTGTTACCTGGGCTGCAGGTTGAGAACCACAGTGCCCCCCCCCCAACCCCTTTGCCCAGCATCCCCTCCACAGAGTGGGGCCAGGAGCAGAGCCCAAAGTGCATTGTGTGGGTCTGGTCAGCAGCCCCTCCACCACACAGCGGCCAGGCAGCCCGGACCCTGCCGTGCAAGCCAGGTGGGCAGCTGGGACCCCACCACAGGGGCCACATGAAGCCCGTGTTGAGAACCACTGCCTTAGCCCCTGGAAGTATTTACTAATGGGCACGGTCGATTCTCCATCCTTCTCAATGTTCAGATCAAGCCAGAGTGTTTTCGCAGAAGCTCTGCTCTGGGGATTAGTAGGGGAGGACTCAGGCCTGTGTTACACAGGTGGTCAGACTGGATGGAACCCATGAGACAAAGCAGTAGAGAGCTCCATGCTGGCTCCCCCCAGTGGCAAGGGGCAGCTGCCACAGCACAGGTGCAAATCAAATCAAATAATGGAGATATCCCATCTCCTAGAACTGGAAGGGACCTTGAAAGGTCATCGAGTCCAGCCCCCTGCCTTCACTAGCAGGACCAAGTACTGATTTTGCCCCAGATTCCCAAGTGGCCCCCTCAAGGATTGAACTCACAACTCTGGGTTTAGCAGGCCAATGCTCAAACCACTGAGCTATCCCTCCCCCCTGGAATGCTGCCTCTTGCTCCCTTTGCAGGATGGTTCTGTGGGTGAGGCTGGCGGGGGGCACCAGCTCTGCATGCATGTCAGGAGGCTGGGAGAGGGCAAGGGTCCCATCTTGCACTGCCAGATGCAGACAGGAGGAGGGAATGCCTGGCTCCTGCATGGAGGAGGCAGCCCTGGTGCAGGGAAAGTGTGTGCTCAGGAGCTGCAGAGATGGCCCTGGGGCACACTGCTGCCCTGAACAGCCCATCCCAACCCAGCAAGCCCTCCCATATCCAAAGCTCTGATCACCTCTCCCTGCCCCTCCCCAGCAGGGGGTGCTGCCCTACACTTATCACCTCTGAAATCAGACCAGGCAGCCCAGCCATTTGCCTTTTAATGATCTCTGCTAATCACCCTGTTATAAAATCACTCGAGCAATCCGTTCCAGGGAAGCCCTGTAGGATGGGGTGAGCACCCCAATGGCCTGGGGGCGGGGGAAGACGTCTCTGAAAACAGCAGCACCAGGAGGCCCTGGGCCCAAGCAGAGCCTCTGCTGGGAGCTGAGGCTCCCCTCAGCAAAGTCCCCATCCCTCCATGATCCAGAGCATGAGCTGGGCCATGCTGCTGTCCTGTCCCACCTCGCTCTGCCCCTGCTGTCTTTCTTCTCCCCCTCTGGCACAGTTGTTTTGTGTGCCCCCTGGCTATGGCAGAGCCCAGTCCAGCAGAGCAGCAGCGAGAAGTTGATGTGATCTTCCTAGCCAGACAGCACCTGGACCAGCTTCGGCCTCTTAGGCCATTGTGCTGTCAGAGGGAGACCATAGGGAAGGCCTCTCAACCCCAGGCAGGGAGCCACCTTCAAAGCACTCCAGCTGAGATGCTTCTGGGTGGGGGCCCGCCCCCCCAACAGGCAGGCAACAGGGCTCAGAAGAAAGTGAAATTGCAGCCCTCACAGGGGCAAGTCTTCATCAGGGAGGGCAGAGGGAGGGTGTTTCCTGGCCTTCCCCCCCGCAAGCACGGCAAGAGGGGGCACTACAGAAACAGGGGACCCTCCCCTCCCACCACATGCTGTAGGGTCCCACCAGGCACAGCTCCAGGTTTTTTGCCACCCCAAGCAAAAAAACAAAACAAAACGAGGGGGGTGGGGGACAGAGTGCCACCCCTTAAAAAGTGCCACCCCAAAGGGCCGGAATGCCGTCCTTTGAAAAAGTGCCACCCCAAGCACATGCTTGGGACACTGGTGCCTAGAGCCGGCCCTGGGTCCCACTAAGCCTGCCTGTGTTTTGGGGGTGGGGTCAGCGTGGGGGAAGAGGAAGAATCACTTCTAAAGGGGATTTTTAAAGAGACAATGCCTGGTTAAAGCAAGCACGTTCCCAGCCCTGCAATGCCTCATTGAGCCTTTACAAAGCTTGTCCTGCCCCCACGGTGGACCTTTGCTCCCTCAGCATGGTGAGTTTCACCTTTCCCACCTGCTCAGTTTCTCTCAGCTCTGGGGTGGGGGTGGGGGGCAGACAGGGCTGGGGCTAGTCCAGGCAGTGCACTCCATTAATTACTATTAGACTGAGTCAGACCTGGCTAACGGGGTGAGATCTGTCCAACAGGGACAGAGCTGGGGGAATATGTGCTGGTAGCCTGCTCCAGTGCTCAGTTCTAGGCCCTGCTTTCTTCATCACCCACAATCCCCATCCTCATCTCCTAGCAGCCAGGGGCCCAGGGCCCCGAGCAGGCTGCCGCTCACTCCAAGATCTCCGGCTTCTCTCCGGGGGGGAGAGACACGGACTCTCATCTCCCACTCACTGGTAACACTAGGGACTGCATCAACCCCTCTCAGCAAGCAATCCCCACTGCAAGCTCTGTCCTTCCCTGCATCTCGCTATGGGAGATGAACCCCAAGACCCCACCCTACAAAACAAGAGCACCCAAGGGGAGCAGCAGCTCCTCAGCAATGGCCCTACCCCCATAGGGCTCTGTTAGTTCCATCCTGACAGTGGTTGGGGATTTCTCTCAAACCAGTGGCTGCTGATGGCCCACAGGCCCTTGGGGACATCCTGAGCCATGCTGATGGAAGGGCAGGGGAAGAGCTGGTTGGCCTGTGCACATGGGAAGGGCCCAATGCAAACCATTGTGTATTGGGGACAGCAGGGCATGAACATGGGTGCTATGGGGGGGTAACTGAGGAACAAGGAGAGTGGAGGGGGAACAGTCCCTCCTAATGCCACACGCTCAGCATTTCACCAGCCACTTCAATTGCCAATTCCCACTTCACCCAGCCAAGCCAAACAGCTCCCACAGCAGGGGAGAGAACAAGACACTCAGCTGAAAATCCACCTCCTCCCTTCCCCGCTGCCTCCAGCCTGCCCCCCAGGCTGTGCACTGATTCACAGCATTTCCATGGGACAGCACCTGGAAGGCCCAATGCGCTCGCAGGAGCAGGGCGGGGGGGTGGGGAGTGGGGGTGGCCGGAGGAGGCTAAAATCACCAGCTAAAGCGGGGAGCTTCCCCCACACCCAAACCTCGCTTACATTTTTGGGGTTAAAAAACTAAAACCGCCCCATGGCCCTCTCATTGGAATCCACCAGCCACACCATTTAAATACAAGTCTGTACATGTCTAAAAGCCCCCCCGATTTGGGGTGAGGGGCGTGGCGGGAGCTGATGAGCTGGGAGGGCCAAGAGCCCCACCCCCCAGCTCCTCCCCTGTGTCACAGTGGTCAGGGTCTGCAGTCCGTGGGTTGTCCAGGAGGTGGTGGAGGGAGCAGCCTCCATCACAGGACGTCGGCTCGCTTATCGCGCACACGGCTCCTGGCTTTTGTCCGGGCTTTGAAGGCGGCCGAGTTGTACAGGTGCTGGGGGTGAGAGGATAGGGAACAGTCAGCTGGATGGGGAGGTACAGGACTATGGGGTTATGCCATTAGGGACCATCTACCCACCCTGGCTGGCCCCAGAGCACAAGGCAGGGTTGCTTGTGGGCAGCAATGCTGGTACACTCCACATCCCCAGCCCTGGGGCTCCCAGCCCTTCCCTGGGGAGATTACTCAGCCAACGCTGGTGGCTTCTTCCTGATATGCCACCTATTAATCCTCTACATCCCTGCACGGGGCACTCCACCAGATCCTCCCCCTTCCAGCCGGCGCAGTCGGGGGGGGGGGCATCCCTTCACCAGAGAAGGAAGCAGCTGCTTTGGCCAAGTGGGGTTCTGTCTCACTCGCTGGGAGAGCCCAGTGCCTTGGCCACGCAACCTGGAGGTGTCCGGGCCCAGTCCCATGTTAACGGAGCTCCTGGCACTGGACCCACCATCCCAACAGGCCCCGGGAACCTGGCCCCAAGTGGGAAGGGAGCTCCTGGTTCTGGACCCCTGAGGCTCGTGGGGAGAGCTCCACCTGGAATGGGAGCTGTCCCCTCTGCTCTTTCCAGCCTGGCCATAGGAGCCAGAGATGGACTTTAGCTGGGTCGGCAGAGTCCTCCCAGCCATCACAGCTCTGCCAACCTGCAGCCTTTGCCAGTCCTCCCCTGGTGCCTCCCCGCAAGGCTCCCCTCAAGGAGGGCTGGGAAACCAGTGCTCTGCCCTGCCCAGCACCCCCTGCGACACAGGCAGCCCCTGCAGGGGACGCTGGAGCAGGCAGAAAGGGACCACAGGCCTGGCTCAAGGCGCTGACCGACGTACCTTCTCGAAGCGGGAGATCTTACTGGCTTTGATAGCTGCAGCGTCCAGCACCAGAGGAGGCCCCAGGTCAAAGATCTCACGCAGCAGCTCGTTGTTCTAAGGGTGACATGAGACGAGACCTGTTGGTGCGCCCTCCGGGCTTCACAGGGAGGGGGAAGCCGCTTCCCCGCCCCACCGACGAACCCCCCCGCCACACACAATCGCCTGGAGCAAGGCAAGCACCTGTTCAGGAGACACTCCCCCTGACCTGGGAGGGTCTCCGATCCCACCTCTCCCCAGCCAGACCTTCTCAGCACCCTGCTCCCAGTATAGTACCTGCAGGTGATGCCTGACCCCGGAGCCCAGCACCTCCTTGAAGGCGTTGTACATTCTCCTCCTGACCCAGCTGTCCACGTACATGCACTCCAGGCCAAACTTGATGGTCTCCTCATGGCACTCGCCATTCTGGGGACAGGGAGGTGGCATTAGTGCCTCGCCAGGAGAGCACGAGTGCCCCCCACCCCCAATCCCACACACAGCCAAGGAGCATGGTAAAGAGCCACCCCTAGCAGGGGATGCCACTGGAGAAAGCAGGGCCCATGAGCCCAGCAGCTCCCAGCAGGCACAGCTTAATGACTCACCCACAGTGCACTGGCATAAGCCAGCTGGCAGTTCTCCTCAGATGCGCAGGCCCCTGTGCCCTGCGGAAGATGCCCACCTTGGGACAGCTGAGGTGCCAACATAGCCGCCAGCCACTTACTATTTCATAATCCCTGCAGACTGGCTGGCAGCGGCCACCCCAGCCCCTTGGCATTCTGACACATGCTCAGCCCTGCAACCTGAGTGGGTCACACACTGGGCACTGCTGGACTGAGACACTCAAAGTCCTTAGTGACTGAGCCCTTTGCTGGGCTACACCTCCAACCCCACTAGGGCAGGGTCACCTCAGGGTGGCACGACCCCACCCCCAGAGAGATTCCAGCGAGGTGCCAGCCGGGATCTGCAGTCAGGGCCGGGGCAGTAACAGGCTGAAGGGGGCCTAGAGCTTTGTATCCCAACAGAGAACCCTGCCAAGCAGCCCACTAGCAGGACCCAGGCTGGCCTCTGTCTTGGGTGTGCCCGGTTCTAGCACACACATCAGTGAGGCTTCTCTGGGGCTGGCAGGGATTAGTGGGCACCTCAATGAAGTGCAGCACATCGCGGAAGATGGAGCGCTGCTTGCGTCTGTCCGTCTTGGCCCGGTACTTGTTGCTGTCGGTGGCCAGGGCTTTGAGCTTGGTGCACAGCAGGTCCGTGTCCTCGTAGAAGAACTCCTCCTGCGCGGGAGGGAACGAGGTTGGGAGATGAGCAGCCTGCTTGGAATTTACTCCACAGCTCGAAGCCTGGCTGAGAACAGGGATTAGCCATGGCTGGAGTGCTAGGAGTGCCTGGAGCCCAGCTGCTGGGATTTCCCTGGATAGGGGCAGCTGGGCTGGGAGAGCTCTCTAGTGGGGGAGCAGGTCCTACTGCTAGTCTTCCCAATGGACACCACCCACTGAACACATAACCAGCCCACGCCCCTGGGCATCCCCTGCCAGCGACGTGGATCGTGGCAGCAGGGGACAGACAGGCACCCTGCCAGGAGCATAGGGAAAGCAAACAGCAAGAGGTGAGAGCAAGCCAGCCCCCTTACAGCAGGAGCCCTGGGCAGGCTTCCCCAGACAGACAGCCTCCTCTGCTCCTCGCTATTGCAGCACTGAGCTGGCCACCAGCTTGTGGCAGACACACCACGGCTGAGGGTTAGCCTTTCCACACAGGCCCCACTAAGCACTGAGCCTGCCTGAGCCCTAGCAGCACCCCAAGATGTACCTCCAGCTCATGGGCCAGCTCGAAGAGCAGCGCGATGGTCTCACCCGCCACAATCCGCAGGTTGACGTTGTCACTGGACAGCAGCAGCGGCAGCTTCAGTAGGTGACTGCAGAAGGAGAGCTGGGGAATCAAGGCAGAGCCAGCGCCAGATACGTGCGCTCGCCTGGGCATCTGAGAGGGCAATGGGCAGCCTGGAGAGACCTTCTTGGGCCTTGCTCAGGCAAGAGGGGGTGGAGACAGACCAAGGGAGCCAGTCTGCCACACTTCCTATGGAGAGTGGCTAGCACACTCCTGTGCTACTCACCAGCCACAATGGAGACTGACCTGGCCAGTGCTGGAGTCTGGGCTAGCTCCCCACATACAATGGATGGGATACTTCTCCACTCAGTCAAGCTGTTCCTCAGTCAGCTCCACAGTCCAATGCCCTGCCACCCAGCCGGTACAATAGGACATGCATTGCCCTCTGAACCCTTGGCATGAAAGAGTCAAATGGCAGCTCACCCCCGGCCCACATCTAGCTCCTTAGCATTGCCAGGTCACTCACTTGTCCAGAATCTTCTTGATCTGGGAGCTGGGGCAGATGGTAAGGAGCAGGGACCAGGACTGGAGGGCGTTGCAGTGCAAAGTCTGGAGCAGGGGGCTGTGGTGGGTGGGGACAGAGCGGCCCTCCTCTGGGCAGGAAGTGCCAAAGATGCCCTCCAGGCAGGCAAGACAGGAAATCAGATCCTAGGGCAGGAGAGAGAGTGAGCACACCAGGGAGTTACACAGCCAGAGGAATCGAAGGGCAGAAATGAGCCCCAGCAGCCTCTGATGAGAGCATCTCAGCTGGGTCAACACATCCGGGGTCTGCCCATAAAAATGGCCCTACTGCGTCAGGCCAAAGATCCATCTAGCCCAGTATCCTGTCTTCCGACAGTGGCCAGTGCCAGATGCCCCACAGAATGAACAGAACAGGTAATCATCAAGTGATCCATCCCCTGTTGCTCATTCCCAGCTTCTGACAAACAGAGGCTAGGGACACCATTCCTGTCCATCCTGGCTGATGGACGTATCCTCCATGAATTTATCTAGTTCTTTTTTGAACCCTGTTATGGTCTTGGCCTTCACAATATCCTCTGGCAAGGAGTTCCACAGGTTGACTGTGCATCGACTGCCCAGCCCAGAAGCAGCCTGTTATCCAGAGAAGCTCCAGGTTCTGTGGCAGAGGAACTCCTTGAACGGGCCTAACCCAGTCATGAGCTGCAGGGGGGGTGAGGGTGTCTCTTGGTGCTTCCACATTGTCCTGGTCACAGATGAAGAACCAGCCCCAGAGACTGGCTGCCTGTGAATACTGGCAGCAGCTGGAGGTGCAAGGACGTGAAGATGAGCGCTGAAGACTCCCGCATCCTATGCAACATGGCAGCCAGTTCCCTGGGTCTCTCCGAGGGTGGGTCTGATCATGGGGGACAGGAACAGCTGCTCTGGTAACAGCATGAGGATCACAGCCCCTTCCCCACCGGAGGGGAGACATCCATCACCCAACTAGGCAGAGCCAGGTGGGACAAAACAAGCCAAGGGCAAAGCTAGTGACTGGTGAACTGGACATTTCCAGGGCAGGGACAGCAGCCAGGCAGGACCCCCAGGCTGGTACAATAGCACTGCAGACAAGGAAGGCTAAGACCACCTTCCCTGAAGCAGTCATGTGACGAGCAGTAGCAACTGCTGCACCCCTCGAGATGGTGGCAGTGGTGGTTCGGTGCAACTGGCTCTGGGGTGTGGAAGGCAGGGGACACCCAACCCTATTGGGGCTGAGCAGACTTCCCTGGCTTTTCCATTTAAAGCACCCATTGGGTGCTAGCCCACGGCATAGTTACCTCCACATCCGCAGCAGCGATGTAGCAGCACATACCCAGGGCCGTGGCACACTAGACAGGAAGAGGAGCGGGTTATGGAAAGTAATGCAGGGCCAATCCCTGCCCCTAGCTCCCAGTGCCTAACTCCTTCCAAGCCACCCCTCTGGTAAAACCCTCCGGTGCCACAAGCTAACACAGGCACCTTTGCTCTAAGGCTATGCTTGGGCCCCTCCCCTCCCCTCCTGTGGGAAATGGCCAGGAAGCCCTCCGTTTACACCAGGGATTGCGCTGGCTGATGTGGCCCGGCTCCTGGCCTCCATGGCTCTTAGCATGCCCCACATTGGCAGGAAGCAGGGGGCACAGAGCAGAAGCAGACAGTGTTCGGGTGATTTCCTGCTGGTGGCCAGCCTAGGGGCTCTCTCTCTGCAACGCAGGCACAAGGCAGGGCAAGCTGCTCTCATGCTGCCTGCCAGTGTTACGTCACCTATGCCCTGCATGGACCTGTCTATGGGCAAGACAGTGGTCCAGCCTCCCAGGCCCAGTTGATCCCTGGCCTCTGAGCATGCCAGGGAGGAGGACAAGCGGGGGCAGTTGGGTTGCGTGATCCCTTAGGGCCCAGGAAACTGGGCTGATACTGAACCACTTTAAGTCAGTAAGGCTGAGGCTGTTCTCCTTGTGGGAGCACACCACACAAGCAGCACTGGGGGGGTGCCAGCTCTGGGGGTCGGTGAGAGGCTAGGTGTGTTACAGCCCAGCTAGGGAGCCCTGGATCTGCAGCCCAAGCTGGAGAGACTTTGTTTAGTGCTGGCAGCTCCCGGTTCATACCCTGGTGCTGGCTAAGAGGGCAGCTGTTACTCTAGCATTTTCCAAAGCCGCACCCCGTGGCACGTGAAGCTAAGGATTGAGTGTAGTCAGGAGCCTGGGCATCCTGTGTCCGGGGCAAGCTGCAGTCTGATTCCTAGCAGAACAGGGATTGGGGTGCCGCCCTGCTGGCCCGAGGGACAGCGCACAGGGCGGCTCAGGAGGGAGGTCTCCTGTCTCTGAATCCCTGGGGCTGGCCCGCCTGCTTTGATTCCTCTAGCCCGTGTCCCTGGATCCAGGTGGGTTGGACGAAGGGGGAAGGTCAGGCCTCCACGTCTCAGTTCTGGAGAGTTCCCTCCCACTCCCGAATGGTTTCATTCCCTGGATCGCGGAGCGAGCCTCGCAGACAAGACCACCAACAGAGCAGAGATGGGAAGAGAACGAGGATTCAGGGGAGAGAGGACCCTGTCCCAGCCCGTCCTCTGACATAATATTGAGTCTGGTCCGTTCTCCCAGGGGCCAGGTCTGCAGGCTCAGCATGAGTGAGTCCAAAAGCAGGTTGGCCCAGCCAGGACCGGCACTCAGCCTGTCTCAGAGCCACATCTCCCCATCACACCCACAGCTGCATTCCTCCCTGTAGAAGTCGGAGCTGGTGGAAAGTTAATGCAGAGTTCCACGGCCACTGGTCAGTTTCACACATTCTGTGATGATAACCCAGCCACAGTCCTGCTACAAGCCTAGATCTAACCCGAGACAGACCCAGCTCCCAGGGAGACCCAGCTCCACACAGCACACAGCTCTCTAAAGCACATCAGCGCTGCTCTCTGCTCTGTGCCCCTGGAACCCAGCTGGGCTCCCGTGTCCCGGAGACTTGCTACTTACACTCTGGCGAGCGATGGGGCTGGCCGAGGAGTCAGTCAGGATACTGATGAGGAGGGGCTTCAGGCTGCGGAATACCTCCTCCCCCTCGGGGCCCGAGCCCATCTGAAGGCACAGTAGTGTGAGAACGCTAGCAGCTAGAGACTGCTCCTCCCCTTTACCTGTGGGGCAGGAGAAGAGAACCTCCATCAGCCTCAAGATCTTCTCCCTTCCTCCACCTGGGAGGCCGCCTCAAGCATCAGAGCAGCACAGGGCACGTGCGTGCAACCAAGGAACACGCAGCAAGGTGCATCGACACCCCTCAGCTGCTGGATGGAGGCAAATGTCCAATGCAGACAAAGCAGAACTTTGCTCAGCACTTCGGGCTGGTCTCCTGAGACTGGAGGGGACTCTCAACCAAGGTGATTTCTTTGATAGATTTGAAGTTTTCAACCTGCCCAGAGCAGAGTGAAGAAACCAGCGCTCCCGCTGTAGGAGCTGAAGACAGAGTTAGCTCCTGCATTCCCTAAACTGCATTAAGGGCTGGCCCTGGCAGAACAGAGCCCTACCAGGCAAGCAAAGGAAAGGTAGGTGGGTTTGCAAAGGTTTCGTTTCAAGGCACTGCATGTTCTGCTGGTCGTCCCCCTTGGGTCTCTCTGCTCCTGCTACTTACCCCGCCCCCCTGCAGCTGATGCTCTGTGGGCGCTCCTGCTATGATCTGCTGAGGTCAGGAGAAGATCTTGGCTGCAGATAAAGACTGGTTTCATACCAAGGAGCCGGATCTGCAGGGAAGATGGTGGCCCCACTGCTACGGGGGGCCTTCCCAGGGCTGGAAGGGCAGAGGTAGCCTTACCTTTCTTCAGGCACTTCTCCAAGGAGTCTGTGAGCGTGAGCCTGCGTTCCAACAAGAAGTCGAAAAGTGTCTTGGAGGAGAAAGCCAGCCGCAGGCTCTCCAGGGCTACCTGCCGGGTCCTGGTGCTGGAAAAGATACCCTGTGCTAGACATTGAGGGGGAGGCGGGGACCTGAAAAGGCTGGCAAGGGCCACCCCAGCCACTCATCACCTAGATCAGCTTCCTTGTAGGCAGGCAGGCTTGGCGGGGGGAGGGGAGGAAAGAGAGGGAAGACATTCTGGGGCCAGTCCCAGAGGGCTGACAAACCTCCCAAGCCAGGGAAGCCCTGAGAAAAGGGTGAGTCACCATCCCAATGGGTTCTTCTCAACAGGGGGTGCAGAGCACACCCCTTCCAAGGCCAGCTTACCCCTCTTGAGGGAGGTGCCCAGCCCAGTAGGGCTGCGGAGTAAAGGGGGTGTGAGCTATGATTACATGCTTCTAAGGGTTGCTCCACAGCAGCCCAGGGGAGTCCTGTCCAGTGTGACCTCGCTGCAGCTACAGGAGGAACAGAAGTACTTTCTCTGAGGCTGTACAGGGCAAGGTCCTAGGGGAGCTGCCTTTGCACCCTATCTGCCATGCCTCCCATCAGGGATGAAATCGAGACAAGCTCTCAAGGCTCCTCCCTGTCTGGCTGAGCCCACTAGCATGCTGCACCTACTAGGAGCAAAGGGTTCCCGGCACCTATTGACACCCATCGCAGGGATTCTGGAGAGAAGGGCGAGAGAGAGGAGGTGAGAGCTCCCAGTACAGCTGAAGCATGCTGAACATCTGTGCTTTCCCTGAGGAAGGGCCAGGGCTGAGGAACAGGAGGAAGCCTTGGCATGGGCCATTCCCGTCTCACCTCTTGTCTGTCACGTTGTCAATGCACTCCTTCAGTTTGTCTTCCACCTCCTCCTGCTGGGCCTGCTCGTCCACAGCATCACTCCCTGCAAGCAGCAGCCAGATGGACAAGTTCTTCCCACCTCGGGCCCCAGTGCCAACCCCCACGTCCAGTCCCAGGAAGAAGAGTAGCAGCTGTGCCACCTGGCACCCATATGCTTCATACACCTGATCAGAACCACTGACACTGTAGCACTGTAGGGCTGACCTGGAGGCAGCTCCATGGTCAGCTAGAGTGACTGGGCCTGGGACAAGCCCTCGCGCTCCATCAGTTAAAGTCCTTTACACAACTGAGACCACCTCTCGGGGGGGGGGGGGGGGGTGGAGGATGCTGGGGAAAAGGGAGGTTCTGGTGAGACACAGAGCTCTCTGTTGTTACGTGCTTGGTTTGCTCGTCTGGCCACAGGTTCTAGCCAGTCCTTCTCCGCCCATCACACCCCCTGCCACTCACTCACCGGCCCCCTCCTCAGCGACGCTGGTGCTCTCGCTGGCACTGCTGTAGTGACTCAGTACTTCACTGGCTACCTCATCGTCGCTGGCCTGGGACTCTGCCTTGGCACTGCTCCGAGCTCCTGGGGAACCAGAAGGGGAGGGGGCTGAGGTTAGGTTGACAGGGGCAGCCGCCAGAGAGAGCAGAGCCCCATACTCCTCTCCTGGAGATCCTCGACTGTCCCATTAATCACCTTCCTACCCTGCCCCAGCAACTGTAAGAAATATGATCCTCCTCCTCTGGGATCTGCCATCACTGAACTAGCTGGCCCAGCTTCCTGTAGCTGCCAGTAGCTTAAGGTGTACAAAGGCAGACTGAACTTGCCCACGTAACATGCCAGGGAAGCTTGTGAAGGGAGATCTAGTCAATTCCCCCTCCACTCCCCTGGATCTCTCAAGTCCCCATCCTCAGCCCATTAAGCCTCACTCACGAGTCATCCAACTCAGGTTGCCAACTCTGCCAGGTAGGGACCTAGCTGTATGCCTGCAAAGTGCCATGCCTCCCAACATGCTGTGTGGACGCCACATGCCTGTAGCCAGCTGTACTCTGACTCGGGGTGTCAGCTAGATCCCCACCGGTGATGAGTCTGTCCCGAGGGCTGGGTTCAGCGACTCACACGCCTCGCCACTACTGCCACAAGCACTGATGGGGCCGGGAATATTAGCTTGCACCATATGTAGATAAGGAAGCAGCAAGTGTCTACGCAGATAGCAAGGGAGGATATTGGCAAATTAGCAACCCCAGTTTAGACATGCCCTGCTGATAAAGAAGCAAAACCTGGAGCCTCTGATAATCAGCAGCATATGGAAAGGGGACAAGGCGCAGGAGATGAGAGAGAAGGGAGCCAAGACTGGCCACAAGACAACTTGGTATGTTGCTATTAAGAGTTCAGTCCATCCCAGTCCAATCCATCTTCCCCCTTGTTGGCTTTGATTGCAAGTTCTTTGGGGCAGGGCCCATTCATGACCATTGTGGAGCACTATGACCAAGCGCACTGACTACACGCTCAAGTTAGCTCATGAATAACAAGCAGCACCAGTTACTCTGCATGGCAAGCACAGGAACCAGGCAACAGGATCATGAATGGCTGAGCTGATCCAGAGCAGCCTCTGAGCGCATGGACAGCGACTGATGGGGGGACGCCAGTGGAGGAGGCAGCAGGAGTGTTGATGGAGCAAGTGCTGAATGCCAGGGAAGTCCAGGATTAAGTGCCCACGCCTGACCTCCCTCTCTGCCTGCCAGGCAGAGTCGAGCCACTGAATTGGTGCTCCCCACGCAGGGTTGTGTGTCCTGGAGGGGTTGGCTGGGCAGCTTGGGTTGCAGCCGGCCCTAGGGCATGAGAGCGCCAGAGCGGTGCTTTGGAGAAGTGGTGCATGCACAGCTTCGATGGGGGAACTCAGTGACACACTGGGCAGCAACAGGAAGCCAGCAGCTGCCGTTGAGAGATAAGTGTCTTAATCATGTAAGCTCACAGAGCCAACTGTCCTCCTTCATCCCCACAAAGCAAACCAGTGGCAGTCCCCAAGGGAGTGGTGAAGAGTGCAAGCCAGACTGGCCAAAGGCACGGGTCCTGCAGAAAGCTGGACATCAGAGAGAGGATGCTTCAGAGGCTAAACCACTTGGAGACATCACAGGTAGTCTTCAACTGCATCTCTTCCTGAAACAGCTGTGATCCCTGAAAGCCCAGTCCAGTCCAGACTGAACTCGCCTCAGTATTTCTCCAAGGGCAATCTGGATCCATACCCCTTCAGACTGCCCTATTGCCCCTCCCCACTTGAGGCCTGACTTGGGAGAGGGAGGACATTGCTCACAGCTGGGAACTTTCTATTTTGACAAACAACTTAATGCCACTTTCAGTGTTAAACCAGCCAGAGCCAGCACGGCACACACCTGTCAGCTCTTTAAAGCCCAGCACTTCAGAAGAAGCTGGAAGGAGGCCAGGCAGAGAACACTGCATGGAGGGTTTGCCTGCACCCCTCCCCCTCATATGCAGGTCAGTGGTGGTAGACGTGACTGCCCTTTGGGATCATTGGGGGAAGAAGTGCTATACACATATTAGAGGGTAGTTTGGAGGAGCCCTGCTGGAGAACTGCATGGAGTGAGCTTTTAACCCAAGCAGGCTCCCATAGTGGGAGTGCGGCGCATGCACAGACTGCATCAGGCACCTCTTCACAAGGCCAGAGGTACACAGGCCCTGGAAACTGTGTGCTGATGCAGCATAAGAAAGCTGAGCTGAGTGGTAAACAGAGGCTGGCTCACCTTACATGATCCCACACAGAAGCGGACAAGCTTCGTGGGAAGAGAGCCAAGGCCTCTGCTGCTATAACCAGAACAAAACAGCACCACATTAAGTTACAGCGACACAACTAAACAGGCAGCCACTGCCAAAAGAGGTTGGCGGTAGAGCAGAGGAGTGCTGGAGTTCGGGGGGGGTGGGGGGGGGTGCGCCTGGATTGGGGTGCAGGAGAGAGAAGGGGAACAGGGACTGGGGCACAGGCTGAGGCAGAAGGATGCTAAGGAAGGGGAACTGGGACAAACCTTTGGGTTTTATTTTTAGCCTCTTGCTAAGGCACAAGGATTAAGACCAGAAGGCAGCTGGTATATCGAGTCCTACTCATCACAACAAGCAGAGCACCAGTGACATGCTACTGAAAGGTTAATATTCTTCGGGCTCCATGCCTGCTGCAAGAACAGCGTGGCACTGAGTGCCTGAGCGGATTGGCAGAGAGATGAAAGCGTAGTGCTGAGCACACAGCCCACCCTCTCAGCGATCCCTCCCCTTGGAATTTGCCAGCAGGGTGCTGCACAATGCAGTAGCCAGGGGGAAAGGCAGCAGGTTGGGATCCTTGGGAATCAGAGTCAGCATGTCCCTCACAACAGGGCACGTGGGGGTCATGGGCCTTTCAAACCCGAAGGAGAGACAAAACCTGTCCCGAGCCCCCTGGGCTGGTGAGAGACATGCGGAGCGGGATGGGGCTCAGATCCACTCCCGAGAACAGCCCACCCCATGCAACCTTCTGCACAGAGCTCTGCAGAGCACATGGGCGAACTTTTACATGCTCAGCTAGCTGCTGTTGAGGTTAAGTGCCCGCAATTTGCCCCTCATGCTGACGCCAAGTAGCAGTACAGAAAGCTCTGTCAGGCGAACAATAAAGACAGCTCTGTATTGTCTAATGATACACCCAACACACGGCAAGGCTCATCCCACTTCTCAGCATCGATCTCTCATGCCTCCCAAGCAGGGGAGGAAGAGAGAATCCCCCTTTGCATCCCCTCCTTTACACCACAGCCAGGCGTGCATGGACCCACCTACTACTAAC
The DNA here is from genome assembly GCF_027887155.1 of Malaclemys terrapin pileata. NCBI lineage: Eukaryota > Metazoa > Chordata > Testudines > Emydidae > Malaclemys > Malaclemys terrapin. Next base: position 49,604,191 of record NC_071511.1, read on the forward strand.
AGATTTGCATTCTGAGAGCCTTAGAAGGAAGTCTCTGTAAAATGGCTTCTAGCCAAATGGCCACTTGCCAAACCAAGATGGGGCTGCCCGAGCAGAATCCAGGAACTGCCCATTCCTAGCAGCACAGGCACAGGGCGCCCTGCTGTGGATTTCAGCAAAAACAGCCCCCAGATCTTATCCTGCACCCTCATCTTTTGCATTGCTCTCTGGCTATTAGATTTAGCCCTTTGGCTAATAAGTACCTAGAAAATTACTCCAGCCCTGGTTAATAGCCTATGTTTACATGTAGCAAACATTTAAAACCATGTTATATCCATGTTAGAGAATACCATGTTCAAATCCAGCTTTGGTAGGAGAGTGTCTCACATCTCTGTTGAATACAGTTGCTTAAACTGGTTGTTTGGAGAGCACCCTGCGTATCCAGGTGCTACCACAACCTAAAGAATAAGCTGTGCCATTGGCAGGAGCGTCCCATGGTTTGGAGTAGATCCACATCAGCCAGACCTTCCAGGTGATCCTACAATGTCCAGGACACCAAACAGGTGTTTGCACAACATTGGCTTCCAAGCCAGTAAGCAAACAGCAGTCTGGCACAATTGCAGCTGTGTGTATTTGGAGTACTGCAAACAGCTGCACGGGTGAACGTGCACTCATCCAACACACCTGCAGAAGAGACACACTGGGCATGCCTCTCTTACAGATGTGAAGAATGGAAAGCTCCAGGCTGGGTCAGGGACACTGCAGTGCACAAGCTGTAAAATTCATCCCACTTACTGAAGTTATTCCCTTTGGAATAACCTCACTGAAGATTCCCCCATAACGCCAACTATGACGTGGTCTGCAAAGAACAGAAACATGGCTAGCAATGCATTCCCCAGCAGTCACTGAACTGCAGACAGACAGTATCGGCTTCCATGATTTGTCCACTCAAAGATTTGTCTCTATAAGTGAGAAGTTTTACTACTACATTTTACGGATATTGAAAAATAATACATCCAGGTACGTCTGCTCCCTCCTCCCGATCTCACAGCATATCTAGTCTTCAGTGTCTTCCAGATGCTAAGCTACCTGAGGCAGAAACAGGCTACTTTTGCATGGCATACAGCATAGATCTCATTGTGGGCACTTCACTAGCAGCAAAGAACATGAAATGGAGATGAGATGGCGTACCTGATTTCAGAGGAGATGCACGCACAGAAATAGCAGAACAAGTGTGGCTTGCAAAAGAGCTACAGCTTTGTATAACAACCATGACAAATTCCCACCTGGAAGCTCTTCCTGTTTGCACCCAGGTATCAGAAGACTCTAGTAGCTAGCAAGCACAGGCTAGGTAACTGACACATTGCTTCCTTTTAGTTCAGACATAGGCTGACAGAACGTACCCTATTTGTAGTATTCTTTCATGCAAGGATGCTGCTTAGGAACAAGATTAAGAGCGAACTGGAAAGTGAAAACGGAGCTAGATAAAACAAAAATGTACTTTGGAAAGAGGGATTTCAGCACAGAAATAAGATTTAAAAAGACGCTGTCAACTTGAAAAAAGGTCACATTCCTGTCAACTTTTTTGTTAAATCTATTATATAGTTACTAACACAAAAGATGCAGAGAGAGGCTTTTTGTTTGTGTTACTACAATGCCTAGCGCAATGGGACTTGGTCCATGACCCAAATAATATGACTAAAAATGAAATGAGAGAGAATAAATTCTCTATTTACTCCAGTGTACTTTGCGCATTTGACAGCACTAGTCCGGGGGTTCTCAAACTGGGGGTTGGGACCCCTCAGGGGGTCATGAGGTTATTACATGGGGGGTTGTGAGCTGTCAACCTCTACCCCAAACCCCGCTTTGCCTCCAGCATTTATAATGGTGTTAAACATATAAATTAAAAACACTTTTTATAAGGGGGGGGGGGGAAAATCGCACTCAGAGGCTTGCTATGTGAAAGGTGTCACCAGTAAAAAAAGTTTGAGAGCCACTGCACTAGTCAGTTTCTGTTTCCCATATATAATCAGTTTTTCCCCTGCTGAAAAGACCTTTGAACAGAAGCAGCAAGCAGAGCAAATTAACCCTTCTATTTTTTAAAAGGGAGGAAATTAGACAAAAGCATAGACATTACTATCTAAAGGAGACTATCAGAAACTGGGATTTTAAGTTAGTCAGTTTCAAAAATACAAGGCAATCCTTTAAATGTTTTAGAACATCCTCCTGTTCTTCCTGGTTTAAGATGCATGAAGCCAGAGCCACTTTAAGTCCCACACAACCACTGATATGTTCTGGGCCTTCTGAGGAACTGTCACAGATTGAAGTGTCACTAGAGGAAGTTTTGGAATTAATTGATAAACTTAACATTAACAAGTCACCGGGACCAGATGGCATTCACCCAAGAGTTCTGAAAGAACTCAAATGTGAAGTTGCGGAACTATTAACTAAGGTTTGTAACCTGTCCTTTAAATCGGCTTCTGTACCCAATGACTGGAAGTTAGCTAATGTAACGCCAATATTTAAAAAGGGCTCTAGAGGTGATCCCGGCAATTACAGACCGGTAAGTCTAAAGTCGGTACTGGGCAAATTAGTCGAAACAATAGTTAAGAATAAAATTGTCAGACACAGAAAAACAAACTGTTGAGCAATAGTCAACATGGTTTCTGTAAAGGGAAATCGTGTCTTACTAATCTGTTAGAGTTCTTTGAAGGGGTCAACAAACATATGGATAAGGGGGATCCAGTGGACATAGTGTACTTAGATTTCCAGAAAGCCTTTGACAAGGTCCCTCACCAAAGGCTCTTACGTAAATTAAGTTGTCATGGATAAAAGGGAAGGTCCTTTCATGGATTGAGAACTGGTTAAAAGACCGGGAACAAAGGGTAGGAATTAATGGTACCCCTCTCCATTCTGAGAGTTTAACTAGTGGTGTTCTCCAAGGGTCAGTGCTCAGACCAATCCTATTCAACTTATTTACAAATGATCTGGAGAAAGGGGTAAACAGTGAGGTGGCAAAGTTTGCAGATGATACTAAACTGCTCAAGATAGTTAAGACCAAAGCAGACTGTGATGAACTTCAAAAATATCTCACAAAATTAAGTGATTGGGCAACAAAATAGCAAATGAAATTTAATGTGGATAAATGTAAAGTAATGCACATTGGAAAAAATAACCCTAACTATACATACAATATGATGGGGGCCAATTTAGCTACAACAAGTCAGGAAAAAGATCTTGGAGCCATCGTGGATAGTTCTCTGAAGATGTCTGTGCAGTGTGCAGAGGCGGTTAAAAAAGCAAACAGGATGTTAGGGATCATTAAAAAGGGGATAGAGACTAAGACTGAGAATATATTATTGCCCTTATATAAATCGATGGTATGCCCACATCTCGAATACTGCGTACAGATGTGGTCTCCTCATCTAAAAAAAGATATACTGGCACTAGAAAAGGTTCAGAAAAGGGCAACTAAAATGATTAGGAGTTTGGAACGGGTCCCATATGAGGAGAGATTAAAGAGGCTAGGACTCTTCAGCTTGGAAAAGAGGAGACTAAGGGGGGATATGATAGAGGTATATAAAATCATGAGTGATGTGGAGAAAGTGGATAAGGAAAAGTTATTTACTTATTCCCATAATACAAGAACTAGGGGTCACCAAATGAAATTAATAGGCAGCAGGTTTAAAACAAATACAAGGAAGTTCTTCTTCATGCAGCGCACAATCAACTTGTGGAACTCCTTACCTGAGGAGATTGTGAAGAATAAGACTATAACAGGATTTAAAAGAGAACTGGATAAATTCATGGTGGTTAAGTCCATTAATGGCTATTAGCCAGGATGGGTAAGGAATGGTGTCCTTAGCCTCTGTTTGTCAGAGGATGGAGATGGATGGCAGGAGAGAGATCACTTGATCATTGCCTGTTGGTCCACTCCCTCTGGGGCACCTGGCATTGGCCACTGTCGGTAGACAGGATACTGGGCTAGATGGACCTTTGGTCTGACCTGGTACGACCGTTCTTATGTTCTCTACTGAATCCAGAATTTCCATTGGAGTCTAATTTTTTTTCCTCTTGTGCTGAAATCTTCCCCCCCTCTAAGGTTTGTTAGTGGGAGCACACAGGACATATCTCCACTTACTTCAATTTTCCCCCTCGTTCACCTTTAAAACTAGGTTCAGTTCCTAAACTTTTTTATTTATTTATTTTTTTAAAAAACACACATTTGAGGGTTCCATTTTGGCAGAAAGTATGTACCTAATTTGGGAAAAGGAAGCAGATCACAGCTGTCCTCATCTTTAATATGAGGTGCTGTATGCCAACTACACTTCTGGGTGCTTTTATTAAAGCGGAACATGCATGCTGGAATCTGTAGTCTTCACAGACTGAAAAGCAATATTGAAGATGATCTTGAGCTGCCCTGATTTAGCAGGCATACCCGCTGCCCCCAATTTAATCTTAAAAGCCAACAGCAAAATAATGCTTTTGGATTTATATTTTTAGTACTAAGTCAAAGTTTGAGCACCCTGTAAATGTATCATGCAATTAATCATTTTTAAACAGATGTCCTGACCAAGTATCACCACAAGGGGACAGTCAATGCACAAAACACAAACAGAACTGCACACAGAACTAAGTGTATTTGCACCTGCTGTTTCAATTCACAGGGCCCTAAATGAATAGGAAAGGCAAGATTTGTTCAGCTAAGCAGACTTCAGTCAACCACAACAAGAGGAAGGATGGACAGTGTCTATCGGATAGGGTGCTAGTGCGAGATTTGGGAGATCTCGGTTCAAGTTGCTGTTCCTCCACAGATTCCCTGTGTCAGTCATTTAAGCCACATCTACGCTAAAGGAACTAGTAATGTCAATGCAGATTGCAGTGACAGAAGGGGGTTTTCCCTATGGTGTAGTAACTCCACCTCCTTGAGCGATTAAAGCATTCTTCTGTCAACCTAGCCAAGTCTACACTGCATGGGGGAGAGGAGGTTAGGTTGGCATACCTGGATTTTTCACACCCTGTGCACCGTAACTACATCAACCTCAGTTTTTGGTGTAGACCAGACCACAGTCTCTGTACATTGAGGATAACAGCATATTATTGTGGAAGCACCTAAAGTCCCAGGCACAGACCAGGCCCTCACTGTGACAGGTGCTGCACAAACACAGGACAAAATGATAGCACCTGCCCCAAAATGCTTCCCCCATTCCCAGTCACCCCACCCCCAGTCTGAACAGTAAGTTCAGTCAGGCCAGTGAGACCACATGCAGCCCAGCCCAGAACTACTGCTGGGAGTGGGCAGCCCAAGCAGGGTCATGGGAGACATAGGCAGGGGGAGGGCAGCAACCTACAGATCTGTTTGAGGGGGGAGACACTGTTTGAGGGGGGAGTGGAGTTTATAGAAGGCCATGCAGCCCTGCCTGGAAAGGCCTAAGGCACAGCTGGCAGAGGGTGAGCGGGTCCCACCTAGCCTGCCCCTTGTGGTCTCTGGGCACACGAAAGACAATTCCACTCGCTGCAGCCAGTCACGGGAGATTCACCCCAAAGATGCCAGCCCTGCCACGGCCCCGCGCCCGCTGCCAGCCCTGCCACGGCTGTCAGAGTCTGCCGGCCCCAGCGGCCCCATGACCGCAGCCACAACACCCCTCGCACAGGCAGCGGGGCCACGGACCTAGCGGCGGAGGGGGGGGGGGTCGCTTCAGTAAATCGGGGCTAGAGAATGGGGCCCACGGTTAGTGCCCAGGGCACCCTTCCTACAAGGTAACCCGACCGGCCAGCTCCACCCCCGGGCACCCACCTCTCCTGGCACCTCGGTCCCACAGCCACGTCTCCGAGCACTCCCCGCTCCACGGCCACCTCCCCCCGGGGCGCACACAGCTCCCCACAAGGCAACCCCCAGCCCCGACGATGACTCACCGCGGCCGCCCCTCCGGGCTGCGTGCGCCCGGCGGGAGCGCGGCATGGCGGGCCGGACAGGGCGCTCTCAGGGGGCGGTGCGGTGCCGGGCGCGCTCTGCGGGCTCGGGACGGCCGGGGCCAGGCGCTGCCTGAGACGGGAACCACGCGGCGGCCGCCGGCGCCACCATCTTCCCTTGCTCGCGGGCGGAGCACTCGCCGGCTGCCGCCGCGCTGCCCCCTGGGAGGCGCAGTCCGCGAGGGGGGGATCGCTGCGGCCTTCGCGCTTTGTGACAGGCGCCCGGGACTACGAGGGCCATGATGCTCCGCGCCTGGGGCACCGCGGCCTGGGACACGGACTACAAGTCCCCGCAGACGCCGCGCGCGGACCGGAGCCGTGTTAACCCTTCAGCTACGGGCGGCCCTCAGGGAGATGCGAAGTCAGCTGCAGAGCGGTGGCCATGGGGCTGCGTGGGCTGGGTTCTCCGGCCTGGGGAGAGCTGGGACAGCAGCAAAGAAAGTGCTCTGATCTTTGGGGGATGGATCTGGTGGCCGGCTAGCATCGAAATTCGGAGCCCCCCAGCCTGGCCCCAGCATCCCGGATTAACTCTCCTGTGGGCCCAGGGCTATTAGATTTTGTGGGGCCCCTAGGGGTTCGGAGTGTGGGAGTGTGCTCAGGGTTGGGGTAGGGGATTGGGGTGTGGGAGGGGATGCAGCCCCAGCTGGGGGTGGGGGTCGGGCCAGAGATGGGGCAGGGGGTTGGGGTGCAGGCTCTGGGTGGGAGTTTGGGTGAAGAAGGGGGCTCTGGACTGAGGTAGGGAGTTCAGGCTCCGGCCTGGAAGCGCTTACCTCGGGCAGCTCCTGCTCAGCAATGCAGTGGGGCTAAGGCAGGATCCCTGCCAGCCCTGACTCCGCGCTGCTCTGCTCCCTGAGGTGGCTGGCATGTCCAGCTCCTAGGCGGAAGGGCCAGGCTGGTCTGCATTGTGCATGCTGCCCGTGCCCCCAGGCGGTGCCCCCACAGCTCCCATTGGCTGCGCTTCCCGGCCAATGGAAGCTGCAGAGCTGGCACTGGGGGCAGGGGCAGCATGCAGAGATTCCCTGAACGCCCCTCACCTAGGGGCATGCCGGTCAGCCGGTGCTCGGGGCTCCAACCCCGTGGGGTGGGGGCGGCGCTGAGGCTCGGGGACTGGTGTACGGCCGGATGAAAAGAAGCAGCGGGCCACATCCAGCCTGCGGGCCTGTGGGGTCCCCCTTAGGCCGAGGCCCTGGGTTACAGCCCCTAAAGCCCCTGCGTTCATCTGGCCCTGACCCTGGATGGCACTGACTCGGCCTGGCTGATTTGAACTCAGTAAGGAAGAGCTGCCAGCAGTTGAAGAAATTGGACTCCAGAGAGGGGGTCCCCGGGCTGCCCCCCCAGGTACCTGTGGGACTCAGACAACCTAGGGATGTCCCCCCTCCAGCAAACACATCTGCCAGCCCCATCACCGCTCCCCCACTGTGAGTCCCAAAGAACTGCTGTCTTGGTCAGGCTGTGCCGGCCATGGGTGCGCAGGAACTGGCTAAGCCCCGCTAGCCCCAAGCCCTGGGGTAACTCCAGCTTCCCATCCCACAGGGACCTTCCCCCCCATTGACTGAAAAGGACCATCCTACAATCCCCCTGGCCAGCCCACATTGCCAGCAGCATAGCGTAAATTCTCATTGCCCCTCTGCAGGACGGGCCAGTGTTATCCATAGGGAAACCCGAGCGCAGAGAGGTGATGTGACATACCTGAGGTCGCAGATTTGGGGCACTGGCACATTCCGACTCTTTCCCCCTTTAACACACAGTCCTCTGCTCTTTTTCATTGTCTTCAAGGCCAAGGGGGACCACTGTGATCATCTAATCTGACCTCCTGCATTACACAGGCCAGAAAACTTCCCTGAATTAATTCTCCTTTGAACTAGAGCAGGTCCTTTCGAAAAATATCCACTCTTGATTTAAAAATTGCCAGTGAAAAATAATCCATCACACTCCTTGGTTCTGTTTAATTCTCTCGTTGCCTGATCTCTCTCTGTTCCCCTTCTTCCGCCCTTTCTAAAGCAAAAGCAGTTAACAAAACACCCAAATATACTACATTATCCAACAGATATGACCTCCAGCCGAGCTTTCTCTTCTCTTTCAATGAGCTGGCGATGTCTAGAAGGTGCTCTCAGTACTCCTGTTCTTTTTGCGGATACAGACTAACACGGCTGCTACTCTGAAATCTGTCAGTACTTCAGTGCATCTAACGTAGAACACTTCTTGTTATTAGGGGAAAAAAAAAATCCAGGCTCTGTCTGTTCCCAAACAAGTCCAGGAATAAATTGATTTCAGGGAATGCAGCAAAAATGACCTAACCCTACTCTCTTGGGTTCTCAGCAATTGGTTTGCAATTAGGGTGACCAGATGTCCCAATTTTATAGGGACAGTCCCGATTTGTGGGTCTTTTTCTTATATAGGCTCCTATTACCCCCCACCCCCTGTCCTGATTTTTCACATTTGCTGTCTGGTCATCCTATTTGCAATGCAAACGCTGATTGAGAGTCGCTCTCAATTTAATAAAAACAACGAGGAGTGGCACCTTAGACACAAACAAATTTAGTTGGGCATAAGCTTTCGTGGGTTAGAACCCACTTCATCAGATGCATGGAGTGAAAAATACAGTAAGCAGAATATACATTATAGCACATGTGGGGGGCCATGCTACAGAGTGAGCCCCCCGCCCTTGATGCAGCCAGTGCTGCTGTGTGCACAGTCGGGCACAGGAGGGAAGCTGGATGCTTCCCTTTGCCTCCCCCTGCTGGCTGATCCTGGCATTGCACCTGCCGTTGGCTGCTCATTCTCTCTGCTAAGTGTTGGGGGGCAGCAGGCTGGACAGAGATATTTCCCCCATATAATTAACCCTTTGTGTGGGCATCAATGGGGGCATGGATAGGGGTGTATGAATGTCCCCCATGGCCCCCACATCCCTCCTTCATCTGCCACATCCTCACTATCTCCCCCTCCACTACCGGCTGGAGCCCGCATTGGGGCCCAGTCACCCACACAGTAAGTGGCAGAGGCCTGGCAGCAGAACAAGGGTCTTTGGCGAGCCCTCAGGGTGCTGCTAAAATATCAACCAGCTGTTCCTACCCCAACCTCTGGGGGCAGTAGCTTGGTACCCTGCCCCGTGGCTCCTGAGACCCACACCCCAGGTGGCTCTCCCAACCTATCCACATTGGCCTTAGGCCTGGAATCACAATGGGGCCCAGCTGGGCTCTCCCCGTCACAGGCAGCCTCTGTTGCCAGCCTCAAGCCGAGAGGGTGGCATTTTGGGATCCGGTTCTAAGACTCAGCCTACGAGGACAGGGAGGAGGAAGGGGACTAATGAACAATGTCTGGTGGGTGCCCAGCACCCAGCTCTGCACTGGGGGCAGTACATCCTGAAACGGGCCATGGAGCGGCAGGAAAGAGCTCCCAGGAGCTGCAACAGGAGGCGTGGGGATGGGGTGGCACTACAGAAGGACGCGGTGCTGATTCTGGAACGTGGGGGGCATTAGCAAAGCCCTGAATTATCATGCAAAGAATCTTGGGAAATATAGTCCACTGTGATGCTCTCTCTGCCGGGGTGCAGGTCCCAGTGAACATCTTACCCACCCCTGAGGCGCAAAAGCAGGTAGACCATGCTCTTGCTCCGGATCCTGTAATGGGCGAGCGTGTAGTCGTCTTGCAGCTCTTTGCTGTTGAACGTCAGGTGCTCTTGGCTGGCGGAGACACCCGTGTGATCCTCAATCTTCTTCTTCAGGCCCAGGACGGTGTCACTGGCACGGACGCCATAGAGGATGGTTCTGCTGTTATGGTCTTTCACGAAGATCTCCATCTCCTGGGGCTCGATCGTGAGCATCTGAACCATGGTGTCGTAGAAGATGCCGTGTGATGCCAGGGTCTGATCATCCAGCAGCAGCTGGTTTTCCAGGCCAGGCTCCGGCAGGGCCAGGCCTTGCGTGTAGGGCAGTGCTGGCTGTGAGGGGAGGGGAATCTCCCAGCTATTTCAGCCCCAGCCTCTCCCAGCAGGGGGTGCTATGGGGAGAGGGCAGGAACACTAGCTGTGGGGGGAGCTCCGGCTACGCCAGCCCCAGATTCTCCCAGCAGGGGGCGCTGTGGGGAGTGGGGCAGGGGCCATGGGGGGGACCTCCCGGCTACTCCATGATCGGGAGGCTCTGAACAGGGAAGAGCTCATCACTGGTGGGGGTGCGAAGGGGCCCTGTGAGGCGTCGGTAGCTGCACGTCCCGGCAGCGGATGGGGGCGAGGCCGTTCCTGCAGCACAGCTGGTCCTGGCACACGGCGGCTTCTCTCGCCAGCAGGTCCCAGCTCTTTCCCTGCCCCAAGATTCCCGTCGGGTCGGCTGGATCCAGGATCACGGGGCTGTGAACACACAACAGATTCTCTCTGTCTATGTCTCTTGGGCTGAGCCACCTGCCCACGTGGCCAGAGGCTCTGCTGTGTGCCCCAGCGCGCTCCCTCTCCCCCATGAGCCGGGCCCTGCTCTGCGTCCAGGCTGCTGACACATCTCAGCTGCCTGCTGCCCACGTTGCCTGCCTGGCTCAGGCACTGCAGAGGGGAGCTGGAGGAGGGAGTCTCAGGCTTGGCCGACTGGAGCCAGAGTCCCAGGGGCTCGGGGATGGGGCAATGGTGGAGGGTGAGTATGGTCCGGGGTCACCCCCCCGGAAGAGCCAGTGTCCAGGCAGCTGAGGGGCTGGAGACAGCTGCTGCCCTAGTCCCTGCGATACTATTGCACCCATCTCTAGTGCTGGCCCAGGGGTGTTGCCGGGTACCACACACAATCATTCACGAGCCCTCACCCCGTCAGTGTCGTCATCCCCATCATGCCCATGGGGAAACTGAGGCACAGGGTAATGGTGGCGGAGTGGGGGACAGACCTGTGCCAGGCTGTGAGCCCCCCACCCTTTCTCACTCATACGGGTGCTGCCGGGTGGAATCCTGCTCCCTTCAGTTAATGGGGTTTGGCTAGTGAGCTCCATGGGGCCGGGGCTCCGCTTGGGCATACACCCCCAGCGGCAGCCTGGCTGCACATGGTGCAGGGTGTGCTGGCCGGCCATCTTGCTTGGCTGGTGCTGAGTGTAACTGCAGCGGTCTCAGGGGTGGCAGGGCTGAGAGACGCTGAGCAGAGATGCCAGTTCTCTGCTCGCATGTCCCTGGGTATGACAGAGTCTCCCGCCCACGCAAGAAGGAAGGCCGAGCTGCAGCCAGATGTGAGTGAGCCGCGCAGAGATGAGAGGAGCAGATGCAGGGTCTCACCACGGCTCCCACAGCAGCTGTTTGACATGGGGCCCTATCACGGAGGACTGGAGATCGTAGAACTCGGTCCAGTAGACGCAGAGCTCTTGGTACCGGCACAGCAGCTCCATCACCGTGCGGAACCCCTCGGATGTGCTGAAGTTCTCCGCCCCTTTGGTGCCGCTCTCCCAGGCGTAGATGGTCAGGAGCTCCAGGGCATACTTGGGGGGTAAGCCCGACGTTGTCTTGGAAAGCTGTTAAGGAGATGGGGGTAAGCCGGCTTGAGACATGGGATGAGGTGGGAGTACAGGGAACTCAAATCCCTCTTGCTGCCTGGTCAGGTGGGTGCCCTCCCCTGACCTCTCCCCTGCCCATGTCCTGTGCTCACCACAACCCTCAACTACTTAGCAGTGGCCAGACAAGGTGAGCCAGGGTGTAATGTACCAGCTGGAGACAGAGAGAGAGAGAGAGAGAGAGAGTGTGTGTAAGTAATCAGACCTGCTCAATTGTGTGTCAAGACCCTATATTGCTAACATCTAGTGGGGATTCTCCTTTAGCTCAGGTGGCAGAGGTCCGTGCTTCTGAAACGGAAGGCTCCACATTTTATTTCCACTGCTGGTGTGAAGTCCCCACAGGCTGTGGCATCAGGCACTGACAGGTGTTTATTAGGATAAAGAAAATCCTTCTCTCCCAACCCTGTAAAGTGTCATTGGACAGGCTAGTGTAATTTCCACTCAGGTGAGCAGCAAATAGGTCGTTAAATCATTATCTGAAATATGCTCTTTGTTCAGTTGCTTGCCCTGAGATTAAAGGAGGACACATGTGAGATTGGATGTTTGAGTGTTTGTTTGTTATGAATCTACACAATTTAGTTCCAATGAGGAATTTATATCTCTCTATCTGTATCTATATATAAATTGTTGTTTTGAATTATTTTTAATGGATTCTGTTTCCCAGTCAGACTCTGTTCAAGATGGCCAACGATTCTGTTGTTTAACCTCTGGTCTGGTCCATGATCAGAAGCTCTCGTGAACTCTTGCCTCAAAGTGACCTAAGGCATCTAAATCAGTGGTCTCCAAACTTTTCATGTCGTGCCCCCTTTACCCATAATGTAATCTGTCCGCACCCATGCGGGAGCCGGGGGCCAAGGCCAGGGCCGGAGCTGTGGCTGGGGCTGCGGCCAGGAGCGGAGCCACGGGGTTGGGGGCAGAGCTGGAGTTGGGGGCAGAGCGGGGCTGGGTGGCGCTCCCTCCCTGCCCTCTGTGGAGGCTGGCCCAGGCCCTGTGGTGTCCCCCCTGAATGTTCCTCTGTGCGCCCCTAGGGGGGGGTGCCCCACAGTTTGGGGACCAGTGATCTGGACAGATATTCTGGGACTGCTAGAGAGGGACTCAGCAAACTTGCCAGACTGGATCAGAGCCAAGATTCATCTAGTCCAGTGTCCCATCTGTCTCCAGTGACACCCAGGGCCCTTTGATGGGGTGAAGGAACCCAGCTGCCGCAGCCCACCCCAAGAGCATCCAGGAGAGCAGCGAGCTAGGAAAGACCAGTTTAAGCCGAGATGACCACCACCTCCGGCAAGCAAAATGCTGGGAAGCAAAGTGATCTTCTGGAACGACTTGAGAAGCGCTGGCAGTGGGAGGGGCTCCTGTCATCACCTTCAGTAGCTTTATTCCAGAGGGGTTTTTAAGGTGTGGGAGGTTCTTTTGTCAGCCAGGAGAACTCCTCAGCTGAACCCGCATTAACATACAGTGGTAACCCCTAGGGCTGGCGGAGCGTGAGAAGGAGCAAGGGGGGTATCACTGACCAGGGCGGGGCAGGGCAGGGCACCTCACCTCTTTGTACCAGTGCTTGACCAGCCGCAGCAGGTTCTTGAGCTTGGCCGGGCGACGCTTAACGAAGTCCCTCTGCAGCTCGGTGAAGGAGGTGCAGAACTCACCGGGCCCGGCTCTGGCCCGAATCAGATCCTCATAGACCTGGGGGGAAGGTTTGCTGCCAGGAGTCACCTGCCCTGGGGGAGACAGTGGAGGGAGGGTCACCATACACAGATCTGAGGGGAGTCCAGTCCCAATGGGCCTTGAGCTATTGCTGTGTCCCATACATAGGCTGCACCCTCATTCCCATGAGCTCTCTCAGGATAAGCCCTGGGGCCATGAGGCCGTTGAGGGGGGTGGGTACCCCCAAACCTGCTGGATCCCTGAAGGCCGAGCTGAGGGGCAGGGATACAGTCGCTACCTAAGGCATCGTAGGCCGGGAGCACGTCCACCTCGATGGATTCCCATCGCTTCTTTGACTGGATGGTGATGGGAACTGCGTAGTTTGAACTTCTGAGTAACCAGTGAGGCAATATAGAAGTTGTTTTGTGCTGGCTTGGTAAATCTAAGAATTGGAATATCCACCAGCGTTTGGGGTTTGTCTGCTCCGTTTTGTTTGCAGTTCACCCTAATTGAGTGACTTCAGCTGGCTCCCACAGGCGGCACCGTCACAACATTGTACAGTCAAAGCCCAGCTCCTGTTGGCGTCAGTGGCAGCTGTGAGCACTCAGCAATTCTGCAAATCAGACCTCGGGGGCTCCAACTGGGCACCCAAAAATGAAGAATGCACACTTTGGGGTAAGTGACTTGCCCAGCATCACACAGGAACTCAGTAGCAGAGGCAGGGAGAGAATCCAGTTCTCCAGGGCAGCATTCAACTATCTTACCCAGGAGACCTTCCTGGAACCTCCTGCCCCATTCATTGCACATCTTCCATCTGCTGCAAAGTCTGTAGGGATCCTACAGACACCAGTCTCCTTCACTACCTGGCCCTGATTCACCCGTAGAGCACCCTGTGCTCTGAATGAGGCAGGATCCCATGGAAAAAATAATATGTGATCATGTAATTAAAGCCTGTATTGTAATACGTATGCACAATGGGGCCGAATTGAGGTTAAACAGCCCACCTTACCTTTGGCATTTCCTAATGTTTGAGTTGCAATCTCAATAACTCTCTTTTAGTGTAATTTTTCTGGACGTAATAAATGGGACTGGGGAGAGGTTTTGCAAACTTCCTGTCCTGTTATTGGTAAAGGGAGTGTTGATTACAAGGTATTGACCCAACAGGGGAAAGGTTGGAAGCCATTGATTCAGAGAAGATATATCAGATGTCTAATAATGCTAGATTAAAAGGCAACACATTTAAAACAGCTCAAAGGTATTTTTTGTGACACAGCATATAGTTAACCTGTGGAACTCACTCAATGAGGCCACTCTCCGCAGGATTAGACATTCCAAGGATAACTAGAACATCCCTACTTGTTTTCAGCAGAAAGGGAAATGTACAAGGGAGACAAACCCTCATGCTTCAGAGCATAAACCAACCACTAACAGCCTGTGGTCAGGAAGAAACTTCCCCTATAGGCAAATAATTCTATAATTGTCCATGAGATGGGATCTTGTGCCTTCCTCTGAAGCAGCTGGTGTTGGTCAATGTCAGAGATAGGTTACTGGGCTAAAACTGCTCTGACCTGACAATGCAGCTCCTACGTTCCTACCTGACCTCACTGGCAACTAGGAAGCCAGGGCGGATTTGGGATAATGACCCCCTGTAGCCAGCTGTAAGTGGCAGCCCTGTTCGGCATCCCTTGGCCTGTCCAGCTGGGGGTTTTGGCTTCCCCTGATCACAGCGTAGGCGCCCAGGCTTTTGCCTGCACCAAAGGAGCCCTGACAAGCTCTTTCACACCGGCAGCTGGTCCAGAACAGACTCACCATCACTGTCTTGAACACCTTGATGTCGTCAAAGCACGTCTCCTTCAGGAAATCACAAATCCTCCGGACACTGTCTTTCACCTGCAGCTGGAATTCCTCGCTGGGCTGGAGATGCTCCGCGATCCAGGCATCCAGTGAGCCCGCGGACACCTGGTACAGCTCCATCTCTGCTGCTTTGCTCCCTGTCCCTGCCTTCCTCTGCTGCTGCTGCTTTTAAGCCACTCGGGCACAGCCCAGCTGATCTCCTCCCCTGTGGATGGCGTCAGACTGAGCTTGTTAAGGTGGCCTGGGCTACAGGACTGGAACTGTCCACCAGACACCTGCTGGGCATGGGCCAGGAGAGAAGCCTGGGGGCTGGTCCTCATCCCCAATTCCAGGGGCAGCCCAATGCACTTCCCCCATCCCCAGCTTCAGGGATTCCTAGGAGGGGGCTGCCCTCAGGCCATGCTTGGGGGTGCTGTCCTTCATGCCAGCCCCTAACCTGAGTGTCTATCTCCCCCACCCTGCCTGAGAGCGACACACTAGCCCACGAAAGCTTATGCTCAAATAAATTTGTTAGTCTTTAAGGTGCCACAAGTACTCCTGTTCTTTTTGCGGATACAGACTAACAGGGCTGCTACTCTGAAACCGGACCTCACCCGTGTCAGTTTTGTTAGGTAAAAAAGCAAGTCCTCACTCACCTCTCCAGCACCCGAGTTCGTGCGGAGTTGGTATGGGCTCACAATCTGTCAGAGACCAGACACCAATTCGTTGATCAACGGGCTCACACTATCCTTAGCTTGAAAGGCTTCAGAGTAAGTGTGGCAAGTTTATTAGGGGTGAGCATCAATATTTATACACAGAAGTAAACAAAGTGATTAACAGATCATAATGGTCATGCATAATCAAACAAGATTTTACAGGATAAAACAGGTTAAAATGTAAATTCAAAAAGAGATAAGGGGAGATGGCTACTTAAGGGGAGGGGGGTGTCATGAGTAGTTCGCAGGTCAGAGCTTCGGTTAAAAGTTCAGACAGAGACATCAAGTCTGGGTTAAGTTTAAGCTCATCAAAAGTTCAGACTCAACATTCCTCCATTTGTAGCTTTGGGATAACTATTTACCAAAAGCTACACCCCATTTAAAGGAGCCAAGGGCCGCTTGGCAATTTCAGCCTGGGCCAACTCGAAGAGAGTAAGGCCCTTGGCTGAAGTAGGAAAAGAATAAACTGACCTACATGAGTTTATGAGGGAAGGGACACACTGAATACAGCAACACAGTATTATAAGGATTACTATGGCCCCAACAATACCCACCAGGAGTTTTTTAACCCACCCAAATCCAGGCAGCCAATTCCATAAGGCTCCCCACCAATCATAAGGTGGCTGGCCAGAGGAGTAGTTCTTAGCTATTTCCCTTAGATGTTTGGTACGTTGAAAAGTGTCAGGGGAATGGGTGTGAAGGGGAGTCCCTGTTCTACATTTACTGGAAATTGAGTACATACCCAGCAATTACTTCTATTTCCTAAAATACGAGTTTTAACCTCGTGGGAATATCTAATAAAAGCATTATCTTCATAAGCAGAAAATAAACGAAAAAGCACAATAAAAAACATACAGTTGTCAGAATAAAAGGTCCTTTCATTTTTTCCGAGTCAATTTAAGTCTGATGTCGGAAAGAGGTAAGCTGGTCCACTGGTCAGAGGCAGTGTCCTCAGTGGTGTCAAGAGCTGCTGGTCCGTCACTGTGGTCCACTACGGCTGGCTTGACATGGGAGTGGTGGATCCAGGATTTGCTTCCTTCCAGGAACACTGCAGTCTGGGTTGTTAAAAGAACCTGGTGGGGTCCAGTAAACCTCGGCTGGAGGGTGTCGCCACGAATGAACTTTTTGGCCCAGACGAAGTCCCCTGGTTGGAACGGGTGGATCTGTTCTTCCAGCGGCACGGTCTGGGAAAACTGCGAGGCTTTCCAAAGGGTACGGAGGCGAGCCTGTAGGGAGAGAAACTGGCACGCGGTCATATGATCCCCTCCCAATAGTGAAACATCAGCACGTGGTAGCGCCCCGCCTTTGAAAGGGGGGTGTCCATAGAGCAGTTCAAAGGGGGATAATCCCAATACACGGGTTGGGCGAGTACGAAGGTGAAACAGGACCAAGGGAAGTACCTGAGGCCACTTTAATCCTGTTTCCTGACAGTATTTAGCCAATGTAAACTTAAGCTCCCTATTCATACGCTCAACTTTCCCGCTAGACTGAGGGTGGTAGGGTGTATGAAAGGAGTGTGAAATGCCCAGTCCTTGTTCTAAACGGCCAAGGACATGACCAGTAAAGTGAGGTCCGCGATCTGAGTCAAGCACGAGAGGGATGCCAAAATGGGGTACAATGTCTCTAAGGAGAATCTTCGCCACTGTGGCAGCAGTACAATTAGCAGTAGGAAAAGCTTCGACCCAGGAAGTCAGAGGGCAAACCAAAACAAGGAGGTGCTTTTTTCCAAAAGCCTTTGGCATATCTGCAAAGTCAATTTGAAGATGTTGAAATGGAGCAGCAGGCGGAGGTCTTCCACCCTTAATTTTTTTAAGAGGCGGAGCAGGTCCATTACGCTGACATGTGCTGCATGCTTTCACTATTGACAGGCAGTAGGGTTGAATGCCTGGAGCATACCAAAAGCGAGCGATGGTGTCCACAAGGGCGTGCGTGCCGTAGTGACCCCCCTTATCATGGTGCCAGCGAACTGCCACGGGGTATGTGGAGCGAGGGAGGCAGGCTCGGCCATCCGGCATAAGCCAGGTCCCTTTGACCAGAGTGGCTCCGAGGCTCTCCCACGACTGTAGTTCAGCAGCGGGTACTGGTACGGGGTACGGTGGAGTAAAGGAGGAAGCTGCAATAGCCAACATGGGCATGGCTAAGGGTAAGACGGCAGCCGTCTTGGCGGAGGCGTCAGCCAGGGCATTCCCACGGGTGACGGGGCTATCATCTTTAGTATGGGCCCGGCAGTGAACTACAGCCAGGACCGAGGGTTCTTGGAGGGCGTCCAAAAGCTTGTGGATGAGGGGGAGGTGCTGAATGGGTTTACCGGCAGCTGTCTGGAAACCTCGAAACTTCCAGAGGTGGATGTGACAATGCACAACTCCAAAAGCATACTTGCTATCAGTAAAAATGGTAACGGTCTTACCAGCGGCCAACTGGCAAGCTCGGGCCAGGGCATAGAGTTCGGCGGCTTGGGCTCCCCAGTTGCCTGGCAGTGAGGCGGCCTCTTGAATGTCCCATTCAGAGGTGACTGCATAACCGGTGAAACGCTTGCCATCAACATAGAAGGAGCTTCCGTCCGAGAAGAGGATGCAATCAGGGTTGTCCAGTGGCACGTCAAACAGGTTGTCCCTTATCTGTAAGATGCTATAAACTACTTCCACACAGTCGTGCTGATCCTGGAGGACTGGCAGGTCAGGAAGTAAGGTAGCTGGATTAAGGGGCCCACACCTTTCAAAAATTAGGTTAGTGTCTTCCAAGAGTTCGGCCTCTAGCTGTTGCTGGCGATGGGCCGAAAAGACTTGGGTTGTGCCCCTACGCAGAAGGGCTGACAAGGCATGAGAGGTCCAAACGGTGGTAAAATGACCCAGGGTCAGGCTCTTTGCCTTTGTGATCAGCAGGGCGGCTGCTGCCAGAGTCCGGGTGCAGGATGGGGTTCCCTGAGCGACAGGGTCGATCTGCTGAGAGTAAAAAGCAAGCGGGAAATGGTGGGGCCCGCTCAGCTGGGTAAGGACGCCACTAGCAATTCCGCCCCTCTCGTGGACAAAAAGGTGAAAGGGTTTGCTATAATTGGGGGGGCGGAGAGACATGGAGGAGGCCACACTGTCCTTGAGTAACTGAAAGGCTTGGATTGTGTCTGGGGACCACTGCAAAGGGTCAGGAGCAAGGTTAGCAGTGAGTCGGTGGAGCGGTTTGCTTAACTCCCCGCAGGACGGTAACCAGGGGCGACAGAAGCCAATTAATCCTAAGAAACCTCGAAGTTGTTTCTTGGTGTTTGGCAGAGGGCAGTTTTGGATAGTCTTTATGCGGACTGGGTCCATTTGTCTTCCCTCTGGGGTTAACAGGAAGCCCAGATATCGGACCTTCTGTGAGACCCACTGAATCTTGTTAGGGTCTACCTTGTGGCCTCTGGTGTGTAGGTATAATAAAAGTGCCTTACCATCGATGCGGAGGGCAGCTTCTTCGCGATTACCTAATAGGATGTCATCTACGTATAGGACTAACGTGGATCCCTGTGGACTGGTGAAGCCTTCCAAGTCGTGGCGGAGGCATTGGCTGAAAATCGTGGGGCTGTCTCTGTAGCCTTGAGGAAGTCGTTGCCAGACATAACTTTGTCCCTCCCAGGTGAAACCAAAGAGATACTGAGAGTCTGGGTGCACAGGAATGCTGAAAAAAGCTGATTTTAAATCAATAACAGTGAACCACTCAGCATCCCAGGGGATTTGGCTGATGATAGTAGCTGGATCAGGAACTACTGCATGAAGAGGGACCACATACTGATTAACAACCCGTAGATCCTGTACAAAGCGCCAACGAATAGGGTCTCCGTCCTTTTTAGGAGGCTTTTTGACAGGCAGTATAGGGGTGTTACAGGGGGTGCGCTGAGGGCGGACTAGCTTTTGTGCAATGAATCCCTCGATAATGGGGCGGATGCCCTCCTGGGCTTCCAACGACAGGGGGTATTGAGGGACTGACGGGGGGGTTAAGGAGGGCTTCACTTGAATCCTTACTGGCTCTGCTGAAAGGAGCAGGCCAACATCAGTGTCAGAAATTCCCCAGAGGGTTAAAGGCAAGTCAGTGAGGTCAGGGGAGAGAGAGGGGGGGGTTTCCCAATTACCCTGAGTTGGGGCCGAATCTCCTAACACTGTCATCAATAATCCTACCCCTTCAGGAGTGCAGGTTAAAGTAGCCTCAAGCTTACAGAGTAAATCCCGGCCCATCAAAGGGATCGGACAAGCTGGGGAAAAAAGAAAACGGTGAGAAAAACATTTATCAGCATAAATAACATTTAGAGGCAAAGTGAGTCCCAGAGACTGTGGGTTGCCCTCCACCCCAGTTGCAGTTTTAACCTCAGAGGATAGCCAGGGAGAGGGGGCATGATTTAAAAGAGAGAAAGTAGCTCCAGTATCAATGAGGAAGGAGACAGGCAGTCCCTGGACTGAAAGGGTTAGATGAGGCTCTTTGCTGGGAGGGGAGAAAGTGAGGAAGGAGCCGGCTAAAGACATTAAGGAAATAAGACCATCACATTGTTTGCCTTCGCCCCCGGGGTACCGTCATTGAGGAGGCTGAGTTTGCTGCAGCTGCTGCTGTTGCCCGTAGTTGATCCAGGCCTGGGGAACGGGCTGAGCTGGTGGTGCAGGGGTGTATTCGTCCCTGGTGTAAGTATCTGCGGATGCAACCGGACCCTCTGGGCGTCCCCAGGGGCACTCACGCTTAAAGTGACCGGGCTGTCCGCACTGAAAACAATTTCCTGGTGGCTGGGGTTGCCAGGCCCCTCTTCCCCGAGCACCCTGAAATCCCCTGCCACGGCCACAGCCTCTGCCTCGAACACCGCCGCGAAAAGCTAAAGCCATCAACTTATAGTCTTCCTTTTTCTCTTTCTTTTTACTACTTTCCCTTTCTTTCTCCCATGCAAAATCAGCTACGTCCAACACTGAAGTGACTGACTCACCTCCCCAACCAGGGCGAAACTTTAAGAAATATTCCCTTACAGGGGGCACTGACTGATTCACAAAAAACGAAATAAGAGTAGGGTGGTCTGCTTCTCTCTCAGGATCCATCTGAGTGAACATTCGGGCCCCCTCCAATAGCCTCGACCAGAACTTTCTGGGTGGCTCATCAGATTCCTGCCGAATCTGCATGAACTTAGCCTGATTAGGCGAGCGGCGAGCCATTTCTTTGAGTCTCTCTAACAATCGCTCTCGATCTGTTCGCAGCTGAGTCAGCCTTGGCTGACTCCAGTCTAGGGGATTCCAGCCAGCAGCTTGATCCCGCCTATCCATCCAAGTAGTATTAACCGCATCGCTATCCCCCCACGTCCTTTCTGCCATCCACAATCTACTACGTTCCTCTCCGGTCAAAACTCTACTTAACAACTGATCTACATCCGTATAAGTAGGATTATGACTTGAAAACAATCTTTCTAAAAGTTCTGTGATCTTTCGGGGATTTTCCCCAAAGGACCCTGACAACCGTCCCCACTCTTTCAAGTCCCATTCTAGCCATCCTTTATATTCCACAATATTAGTATGTTGTAACTGGCTATTATTGCCCACAAAAGGTTGGTCGTGCACCTGTAAAGGCATTTCTCTACTTTCACCTTTATCACTCACAAAAGGTTTGGCGGAGGCAGCCTCTGGGCTATTCTCAGGGGAGGGGTATGCAGCCTGCTGCATCTGCTTGGTCATTTGCCTAGTAATTATTCCTCCCGAGGTGTGCCCTTCCATTTCCCCCTCATCCCTCTGCAGAGATTCCGACCTGGAGTCCTGCAGATTCCCCTCTGCGCCCTGGAGAGAGTCCCCCTGCGGAGGAATAGGGGCAGGTGCAGTGGGGACCAACTGACGAGTCAAAACACGCCGTGGTTTACACCCTTCATCGAAATAACATGGAGGGGGTTCACTCTCGGGAGAATACCCGACTGCCATAATTTTTAAAGATCTCCACAGCTCTGCTGCTGTGTCCCAACAAAACCAGTAACATAACTGTCCCGGATGGTCTTTTTCGATCTGGCTCCTTACTCCTCTTAAGGCAGCCTGTTCGAAAGAGCCATACGAAGGCCACCTCATCTCCGGGTTGGCCAATACCGCGGTATACCCAGTCCAATTCCTTACACACAGTGTGTACAACTTTCTCCTAGACATTCCTGTCTGTACTGGGAGTTTCCCTTCGTTCCATAACTTATTTACAATCCCCAACGGACTCTCAAGAGGCACACTAGTCCCTTGACCCATGGTGTCTGACAGGAGCCCTCCAACTGGCGTTTACCCTGCTGTCCAGTACATGACCCCTCAATATTGAATTGGCTGGGAGAAATCTCCCGTGGCGCCTGCCAATTCGTATATGAGTGGTCTGACCACTGGACAGAGGCACCGCACCAGAAGGAAATCCCGGACGAGCCCCCAAATTGTTAGGTAAAAAAGCAAGTCCTCACTCACCTCTCCAGCACCCAAGTTCGTGCAGAGTTGGTATGGGCTCACAATCTGTCAGAGACCAGACACCAATTCGTTGATCAACGGGCTCACACTATCCTTAGCTTGAAAGGCTTCAGAGTAAGTGTGGCAAGTTTATTAGGGGTGAGCATCAATATTTATACACAGAAGTAAACAAAGTGATTAACAGATCATAATGGTCATGCATAATCAAACAAGATTTTACAGGATAAAACAGGTTAAAATGTAAATTCAAAAAGAGATAAGGGGAGATGGCTACTTAAGGGGAGGGGGGGTGTCATGAGTAGTTCGCAGGTCAGAGCTTCGGTTAAAAGTTCAGACAGAGACATCAAGTCTGGGTTAAGTTTAAGCTCATCAAAAGTTCAGACTCAACAGTTTCATGCTCTCAGGCTGGGACACAGGGACTCTCTGGTAACTGCCCCAGGGAGAGTAATTAACAGGGAGGGTAATTAACCATTGGAACAACTTTCCAAGGGGGCTGGTGGCTTCTCCATCCCTGGCCATTTTTAAAGCAAGACCCAATGCTTTGCTGGCAGAGGTGCTTCGTCTCCAGCAGCAAGCCTGCCAGGCCGGCCCCTTCCTTTATGAAAGGGCTGGTTAAGTGGTGGTGAGGTTCCCCCTTGACCCTGACAGTGACCACCCGCCCGCTGGCTGAGGAGTATTTTCAAGCCTGGCTGAAGGAAGAACAGCAGGATTTGAGGGAGGTGGGCACCTGCAGTGCACCCCAGTGTGGGAGCCAGGGCAGAGAAGCACCTGGGCTAGCACTTTGGAGCTGCTCCCTAAGGCCACCTTAACTGGCAGCAGCAGAGATAAGGATTTCTCCGGTTTTGATCTGCTAAGTTTCATTTTCCATTCACTAGAGAAACGAAACTGCAAAGGCCGAGCTGGGTGATAAGGGAGGGGCCAGTGTGGGCTGCTGCTGGAAGCCGGGGATCACTCCTTGGCTGGGGCAGGGGCATCAGATTCGGTTTCCATTTCTTCCCTGCGTGGGAAGTTCCCATGCCTGCCTGGCCCGGGGCGGAGGGGTGGCGCAACCAGTGCCAGCAGGTAACAAGGAAGCAGCCTGGCCTGCTTTGGCTGGAAGTGGAAACTGAGCAGTGCAGATTATGTCACCAGCTGCAAGGAGCAGCAGAAAGCTCCCAGCAGCGCTGCCCACCGGAGAGCGGGTGACACAGAGCCCAAGCGAAACTGGGGGGATTTCATAGAATCATAGAATTTCAGGGTTGGAAGAGATCTCAGGAGATCATCTAGTCCAACCCCCTGCTCAAAGCAGGACCAATCCACAACTAAATCATCCCAGCCAGGGCTTTGTCAAGCCTGACCTTAAAAACCTCTAAGGAAGGAGATTCCACCACCTCCCTAGGTAACCCATTCCAGTGCTTCACCACCCTCCTAGTGAAATAGTTTTTCCTAATATCCAACCTAGACCTCCCCCACTGCAACTTGAGACCATTGCTTATTGTTCTGTCATCTGCCACCACTGAGAACAGTCTAGATCCATCCTCTTTGGAACCACTTTTGGATAGTTGAAAGCAGCTATCAAATCGCCCCTCATTCTTCTCTTCTGCAGACTAAATACAATAACTCCTCACTTAAAGTCATCCCGGTTAACATTGTTTCGTTGTTACGTTGCTGATCAATTAGGGAACATGCTCGTTTAAAGTTGTGTAATGCTCCCTTCTAACGGTCATTTGGCAGCCGCCTGCTTTGTCTACCGCTTGCAGGAAGAGCAGCCCGTTGCAGCTAGCTGGTGGGGGCTTAGAACCAGGGTGGACCGGCAGCCCCCTATCAGCTCCCCACTCCCCTAAGTTCCCTGTGCAGCAGCTGCCTGCAGTTCAGCTGTCCCTCCCTCCACTGCCATGTGCTGCTCCTGCCCTCTGCCTTGGAGCTGCTCCCCGAGACTCTTGCTTGCTGTGCGGGGGGGATGGAAGGAAGAGGGGGGCTAATGTCAGGGTGTCCCCTGCCTCCCTGCTCCTCGCTTACCCCATCTTCCATAGAGCAGGGGACACACACCAGGACTCAGGAGGGAGGGAGCTTGCAGCAGCTGCATCTCAGCAAGCTGATCTAATTAACAAGGCAGTGTACTTAAGGGAAATGCGCATGTCTCCCTCCATTCCTGCTGCCTTGTGTAGAGAGAGAGTTAATCCTTGAGGGTTTAGCCAATTGCTAGTTCATCATTTAGCAGTAAGGGAAATATTCCATCCTCTGACTCCTCCACCTCAACCAAGCTTCACAATCATCATCACTGTGTACCAGTATTAAATGGTTTGTTTAAAACTTATACTGTATGTGTGTATGTATATATATGTTAGAGCAAAGGTCAACTATTTGCCTATTATCCCAGCTGCTCCCCACATGCACGAAGCTGCTTTCCGCATACACGTATACAAAACAATCAGTCAAGGAAGTCAGACATATGTATCCTGACGACCCCTAGAAGGATAATCAATCAAGGAAGTCCAACAGATATATCCTGTTTACCCCTAGAAAGGAATTTAAAAATTCCATAGGTTAGCAGAATGTATGCATGCTAAGTTGTTTGTTACTGGGTATAAAAAGGCCTGCTCTGCGCTTGTAAGGTGTGCTTCCCATCTCTGAGGATAATGCCTCAGCTGAAAGGGGTGAGCCAAGCCACCAGGGCTCTTCCAAACAGGAGTCCCCTCCAACCTCTCTGAACTCCTCAGTGTCTGATCGCACCAAGAGCAAGACTGGCCCCGTGACAGATCAGGACTCCGAAAAGCGGTGGAACGTGTCATCTGAATATCACCCTGGGGATACTAAGCTTACCCTTATTCGCTCATCGAGCAAGGGTGGCCCGGTACTCCAAGGGCCCCTGCAACAGAATTATTTGTGTCCACTGCGGGAAACTGTAGCCCCTGAGGGCAATCTCACTATGGTATATGTTCCTTTTACCGCTAGTGATCTATATAATTGGAAACAACAGAATCCCCCGTTCTCGGAAGATCCCGCCCCGCTAACAGCAGTGTTTGAAACCTTAATTACGGCCCATAACCCTACCTGGGGCGACATGAGGGTCGCTCTTAACACTCTACTAACCGTGGAAGAGAGGCGTTTAGTCCTCTCGAGGGCCAGCTAGTGGGTAACTGAAACAGAGAGAGACCCAAACGTGGTGGCTGAGCAGCTGCCTGAAAGCCCTCCCAACTGGTCACATGACACGGCAGGCCGAGCCCGCCACGGCCGATATGCCATGGCTATAGTACGGGGATGAAACGCTGCATTAGAAAAACCCCAAATTGGGCTAAGTTATATAATATAAGACAGGAAAGAAATGAAAACCCAGCTGCTTTTTATGAGCGGCTTTGTAATACCTGTAAAAGATACACAGACATTGATCCTGAGGACACCAACGGGAAACGGGTCCTAATCCCCCTTTTCATTGGACAGTCCTATGAGGACATTAGGAAGAAGTTGCAGAAGTTGGAGGGGGTGTCGGGCAAGAATATTGAGGAACTTTTAGAAATTGCCATGAAGGTTTATGATGGGAGGGACGATGAGGAGCAGAAGAAAGGGGCCCACGTTTTAGCCATGGCCCTAAGGGAAGGATACAAAGAAAGGGGGGACAAAGTTAAGGGACGGCCAGGGCCACCGGGGAAGGGGCGGGGCCCCCACCTGGGTCGAAATCAGTGCACCATCTGTAGGGAAGAGGGTCACTGGAAGAATGAATGCCCCCGGCGACAGGCCATGGGAAAGGAACGTAAAAATGGAACCCCGTCCCTTCCCATCCTCTACAACAGTACAGGACTTTTGGGGGAGGGATCTTCCCTATAGGGGGGCCGGGGGACCCAGTGGCCCCTTCTGGCAGCGCAAGCTGCCAGCCTGGATCCCACAGTAAAAAAGTGGAGGGCCGCCCAATTGAAGCCCTTATTGATACTGGGGCCACTCTTAGTTTGCTCCCCTTAATAATGCTCCCCGAGTCCAGGGGATTGAGGGACAAACTACAGCTTTGGAAAAAAACTCTGCCTCTCCTAGTAAAAATAGGGGACCGTCAAATTTCCCACCAGTTTGTTTGCAGCCCCTCTTGCCCCATCGCGCTGCTTGGACGAGATATCCTTACTAAACTGCAGGTGGAAATCTCGTTCGACAATGGGACTATGGAAGTTAGACTTCCTAAACAGCAAACCTCCAACTACCAGATGGCCCTCATAGTCGCTAGAAATCTCTCCCCGGAATGCCAGGGGAGGGGTGAAGGGAGCCAGCTGTCAGGGGTTAACCTTGAGATTTGGGCAGAGGAGGGAGGCGTCGCTCAGCCCGGAATGTTTCACCAGTGCATATTTCCCTTAAGGAAGGAAGCAGCCCGGTCCGAATTCGACAATACCCTCTTAAACTGACCACTCAAATCGGGTTAAAGCCTCTGATTCAAAAGTTTCTGCAGTGCGGGTGGCTCAGGGAAGGCACATCCTCATACAATACTCCTATAATGGGGGTGCCTAAGCCTAATGGGCAGTATTGGTTGGTCCAGGACCTAAGACAAATTAACAAGTTAATAGAAGCCCCCTATCCAGTTGTCCCGAATCCCCATACTATTCTGGGTCAGGTTCCCAAGAACCACAGTTGGTTCTCTGTTGTAGATTTAAAAGATGCCTTCTTTTCCATTCCCCTTGATCTGGAGTCTCAAAGATTGTTTGCCTTTGAGTGGGAGGACCCAGATACCCACTACAAAGCTCAATACCTTTGGACCGTTGTCCCACAAGGACTTACCTATGCACCCGAGATCTTTGGCAGCCAGTTAAAAAGAGATCTCGCCCCATTCCTGGCTAGACACCCTTTATGTAACATAGTCCAGTATTGCGATGATTTGCTCTTAAGTACTGAAACAGAGGCAGCCTGTAAAGAGCAAACTATAGAGCTCCTTAATTACCTTGGGGCACAGGGGTATAAAGTCTCAAAGGAGAAAGCTCAGCTGGTTAAGCAGCAGGTCACTTTTCTTGGATATCATCTTTGCCAGGGAAGTCGTAGTCTGGGTAAGGAAAGAATCCAGGTTATACTTGATAGCCCTCAACCCCAGAACCCCCGAGAATTAAGGGCTTTTCTGGGATTGACTGGCTTTGGTCGGCTCTGGATCCCTGACTACGGGGGAAGAGCCAAACCATTATATGAATCCTTAACTAAAGAAGGTCTGCTCCATTGGACGTGGACCAGAGAGAAGGAAAAAGCATTTCGAGAGCTAAAAGAAGCCTTGGTTCAGCCTCCCGCTCTAGCCCTCCCAGACCCCCGGAGACCATTCACCCTATACGTTCACGAGAGGGGAGGGGTGGCTGCTGGAGTTCTGTGCCAAAGGTCGGGGCCAACCTGGCGACCTATTGGATACTACTCAAAGGTGTTGGACCCTGTCGCCAAGGGGTGGCCTGCCTGTTTATGGGCCGTTGCAGCAACTGCTCTCCTTGTCCAGGAGGCCGAAAAGTTGACCCTGGGAGGGGACGCTGAGGTTGTGGTCTCCCACGGGGTGCCTCAAATACTGGGGACAGGCGCCGGGGAAAAGCATCTAAATCCCAGTCGACATACTAGATATGAAGTGGGGCTCTTGCTAGCCCCCAACCTAACCTTTAGGACAGTTAACTCCCTCAACCCAGCTACCCTTTTGCCCGATCCTCGGGTCTCCCATCAGATCAGCCCCACTCATGACTGTATTGAAGTCTTGCAACAGGAAACCAAACCCCGCCCTGACCTCTCGGACTTGCCTTGGCCCAACCCTGAAATTGAAGGGTACGTTGACGGGTCCAGCTATGTGATAGATGGCAAGCGGTTTACCGGAGCAGCGGTAATAATTAAGAACAAAGGAGTACACAAGTTTAAACTTAGCCTTAATTTGTCCGCCCAAGCGGTGGAGCTAGTGGCTCTTATTGAGGCTTTCCGGTTGGGGACCGGGAAAACTATTAACCTGTATACTGATAGTCGATATGCCTACATGGTGGTACATGCTCACAGGACCCTGTGGAAAGAAAGGGGATTTATCACAGCTTCAGGCCAAAGAATCGAACATGGGAGCCTCATCAAAACACTTCTTGAGGCCCTGATGCTTCCCCTCCGGGTTGCCGTAATACATGTACGTGCCCATGGAAGGGCCCCGGAGGCCGAACAGCGTAGGTATAATCAATTGGCTGATCAGGCCACAAAGGAGGCCGCACGAGAAGGGGCCTCATGTCTCCTCTTGGTTCAAGATACAGAAGCTAAAACCGCCCCTCCCCAATACACCGCTGAGGAAGTATGCTACGCACAGGCTGCGGGAGCCCGGCAGGTTCCCTCTGGATGGTGGAAATTACCGGGGGGGCGAGATTTTTGTCCCTCGACCAGTGCTTCAGGAAATTCTTCGGTTCATACACAAAGAGGGACATATGGGGTCGGGGGCAATGGTCGATTTGGCCACCCAATCCCTTAAGGGGCTGGGCATGCACATGGAAGCCCAGAGAATTGTTAGTAATTGCCCTGTTTGTCAATGAACCAACCAAAAGGGATGTGGCCCTCCCGCCCCAATGGGAGGCCGGCCCTGGGCCACATTCCCTTTCCAAAAATGGCAAGTTGACTTCCCAGAAATGCCCCCTTGCAGGGGTTATAAATACCTACTCGTATTTGTGGATCAGCTTACTGGATGGGTAGAGTGTTACCCCACCTGGAATTGTCAGGCCCGGGCTGTTACTAAGGCCCTGTTGCATGAAATACTTCCCCGATTCCATCCCGGAACGATTGAGTCTGATCAAGGAAGCCACTTTTACTTCACAAGTGGTCCAACAGGTGTCCCAGGCACTCGGTATACAATGGAAGTTGCATACACCCTGGAGGCCGCAGAGCTCGGGTCAGGTAGAAAGAATGAATAGAACTCTCAAAGATACCCTCACTAAACTATGCACAGAATCTAGTTTAAAGTGGCTTGATGCGCTACCGCTCGCCCTTACCCGCATTCGAAGGGCCCCGCGTAAGGGTCTTAAGCTTTCACCCTTTGAACTGGTCTTCGGGTTCCCTCCCTGAATCCTTATCCCGGGGTTCCGGGAGGATGTAAACTGGGAAATGGGGAAGGACTCCTTATGGAAACCGGTCTCTGGGCTGCAATCTGTCTTGTTACAGTTACATCGATACGCGGTGCCTTTTCAGGCCCTTCCCTTGGATCAGCCCGTGCACCCGTTCCAGATCGGTGATCAGGTCCTTGTCAAGAAGTGGAAACGGGACCCCCTCACACCACGGTGGGACGGCCCATATACTGTTTTGCTCATCAGCCAAGCTGCAGTTAAAATTCTTGGGAGTGACAAATGGATGCACCATACGCAGGTAAAGCGGTTTCTGAGCCCTAACCTGGAGACTGAATCAGCGGAAGAGGACACCAGCCCTCTGCCCGCCCCGGCTCTGGACGCCCGGGGTGGCACAGGTGAAGACTCCACCTGGGAATACCAGCAGCTGGACGGACTAAAGGGACTGTTTAGAAAAAGATAATGAAATTATTGTTAATATTTCTGCTTATGTACTTCCATCACAATTGTGGTTGGGAAAATAGGTTCTTACAACTGGGGGAGACAATAGCAAACTCCTTTAATCTCAGTAACTGTTGGGTGTGTGGAGGCCCAGGAGAATTGAATGAATGGCCTTGGGTAGCCCAGCCGGTATAGTCCAAATGGTGGCTCAGTAATTTAAGCATAGTCCATGATGGAACAGGAGTTTGGACTGAGGATAGTAGTCCCTGGCGACTTTATTCTTCTGGAATGGGTATTCTTTGCCTTAATCGGACAAGGCGGGAGGGAGTGTACGTGGGAGAAAGCAAATGTGATTGGACTCTATCCCCAGGATTTGATTGCTGGGATCCCCACTGTCGCCCGTATGACTGGTCTAAATATCAAGGGCGAAGGAACCACACCCATGTGAAACTTACCAATAATAGTTGGGTGAAATGTTCCTACCAACAACCTAAAGGCGAAGGTTGCAAGGCGGTAGGACAGGATAGGTTCTTTGATGCCCTATCTTTAACTTGCCAGCGAGACAATACCACTAGCAAGGACCACGTGGTACGGTGGTTTCAATGGGCATGGCAGCATCATAATGGAACTCGAGTATGGGGTTTCAGCCAGTTCTGGTCTAGCATCAATCAGCCAAGATGGGGCTGTGATTATGTCTGGAAGGCAGGAGCTGGGGCGTGGAAGTGTAGTTACTGCGATTCGTACGGTGACTCAACCGTTGGGGGACCTTTAGGGACCGATAATTATTTATATTTCGAACAACCAGAGGACTCTGAGGCCTGGGATGGTCCCTTTCTAATGGAACCTGGGCCCTGAAAGGCCATTATTGGATCTGTGGATCCTATGCCTACCGCAGATTGCCTCCAAATTGGTCAGGGGTATGTTACGTTGGCTATATTAGACCCTTGTTCTTTCTATTACCCCAGATGCAGGGAAATAAGTTGGGAGTTAAAGTATATGAAGATTTGATCAGAGAAAGGCGGTTCGTGGACTCTACCTTGGCCGCCAGAAGCTCCCAAACGTGGGGAGCTCAGGAGTGGCCCCCCGAGAGGATTATCCAACACTATGGACCAGGCACTTGGAATCCCAATGAATTAATATCCGGGGCCAGAGAACCTATTTATAACCTAAATTGAATAATTAGGTTACAGGCTGTTTTGGATATCTTAACCAACCAAACAGCCGCGGCTCTTGACCTTTTGGCCGATCAATCAACCCAGATGAGGAATGCAATCTATCAGGATCATATAGTCCTCGATTATTTACTGGCGGAGGAAGGAGAAGTCTGTGCAAAATTAAATGAGTCCAATTGCTGTTTACAAATCGACGATAATGGAAAAGCGGTAAAACAGTTAACGAAAGAAATGAGGAAATTAGCCCATGTCCCAGTTCAGACCTGGGGAGGGTGGGATATGGACTGGTTTACTTCCTGCTTACCGCAACTAGGATGGCTCCGAAAAGGTTTCCTCTTCTTTGTACTCTTCATTACAACCCTACTAATCCTAGCTTCCTTTGCTCCCTGTTTAGTTGCGTTAGTCCGACAAATGACCAATCAAATTGTATATCGACAAATGATGGCGCTATACCAGCCGGTGAAAACTGAGGATTGGGGGCCATAGAGCTCTCAAAATGCTTTTAAGGGGGGAAAACCTTGTTAGAGCAAAGGTCAACTATTTGCCTATTATCTCAGCTGCTCCCCACATGCACGAAGCTGCTTTCCGCATACATGTATACAAAACAATCAGTCAAGAAAGTCAGACATATGTATCCTGACAACCCCCAGAAGGATAATCAATCAAGGAAGTCCAACAGATGTATCCTGTTTACCCCTAGAAAGGAATTTAAAAATTCCTAGTGGCTGATACTGCAGTCTGCCCCAGGGAATGGGGCTAGACGATGACTGGCAGTAGCCTTACACTGAGGCGAGGTGGGATTAGTGGATGGGGGTTCCCCTGGGAGGGGAGACCCAGTGAGTGTGGGTACTGCCAGGGGCAGCACCCAGAGCAAGGGGCACCGGGGTCCTGGGAGGGACATGGGGGCCCAGTAGAAGCAGCAAAGCGGATCACCGGCCTGCAGAGGGCGCTCCAGAGGCTGGTGAGCTAATTCCCTGGATGACCAGCAGGAGGAGCCGCAGGGGTGAGTCCGACCTCTTACATCTGGTGACAGGTTCCAGGGGAATTTTTAACTCCCTCATTTACATTAATTCTTATGGGGAAATTAGATTCGCTTAACATTGTTTCCCTTAAAGTCGCATTTTTCAGGAACAGAACTACAATGTTAAGCGAGGAGTTACTGTAATCCCAGTTCCCTCAGCCTCTCCTCATAAATTATGTGCTCCAGCCCCCTAATCATTTTTGTTGCCCTCTGCTGGACTCTTTCTAATTCTTCCACATCCTTCTTGTAGGCCTCAGCCAAAACTGGACACAGTACTCCAGATGAGCCTTCACCAATGCCGAATCGAGGGGAATGATCACGTCCCTCGCTCTGCTGGCAATGCTCCTACTTATACAGCCCAAAATGCCGTTAGCCTTCTTGGCAACAAGGGCACACTGTTGACTCATGTCCAGCTTTTCGTCCACTGTAACCCCCAGGTCCTTTTCTGCAGAACTGCTGCCTAGCCACTAGGTTCCTAGTCTGTAGCAGTGCATGGGATTCTTCCATCCTAAGTGCAGGACTCTGCACTTGTCCTTGTTGAACCTCATCAGATTTCTTTGGCCCAATCCGCTAATTTGTCTAGGTCCCTCTGTATCCTATCCCTACCCTCCAGCGTATCAACCACTCCTCCCAGTTTAGTGTCATCTGCAAACTTGCTGAGGGTGCAGTCCACACCATCTTCCAGATCATTAATGAAGATATTGAACAAAACCGGCCCCAGGACCGACCTTTGGGGCAATCCGCTTGATACCGGCTGCCAATGAGACATGGATCACTACCTGTTGAACCCGACGATCTAGCCAGCTTTCTACTCACCTTATAGTCCATTCATCCAATCCATACTTCTTTAACTTGTTGGCAAGAATACTGTGGGAGACATGCAGAGTGGGTCAGAAATACCCAGGCCTCAGCCATCACTGCTCGAGGCCCCTTTTCAGCACCCCAGCATGTGGGGCGGGGGGAGGGGCCTGCCTTTACCGGACTGATGCCGATTGGGCGTGAAGGGCCAAAGAGACGGGGGGTGGGGGGGAGAGGAGGGAAGATTGGGGCAAACCTGCCCCTCGCTGTTTCCCCATCCCCGTAATGTCCCAGGGGGCCCTAGAGGGGCAAGTCAAAGACTGCAAGGCCAGAATATGTGCTATAATGTACATTCTGCTTACTGTATTTTTCACTCCATGCATCTGATGAAGTGGATTTTAGCCCACGAAAGCTTATGCCCAAATAAATTTGTTAGTCTCTAAGGTGCCACAAGGACTCCTCATTGTTTTTGCTGATACAGACTAACACAGCTACCACTCTGAAGCCTCTCAATTTAATGGATCAAAGCTTAGGAGCCTTCCCGCTGATGCTATCCATAGACAGTGTTGCCAGTTCTTGTGATTTTAGTGCGAGGCTCATGAGACATTTGGTATTTTTCTTAAATCCCCAGCTCCTGGAGGCAGATGACTATGAAAGACTCTCGGCTTTCTTTTTTTAAATGAAAATAAGTTTCTAGCACTTGTGGCTCCAGAAAAAAGCTTGAAAATATGACCCCGAAGCGCAGCAACACCGGAAGGCAAATTAAAAAAAGACAACATTTATTATTTTGTAAATATCATGATATTATAAGCCAATCTCATGATTTTTGCAGGGACCTGACTCACGATTTCAGCCTATGTGGGGTTGGCCACACTGCACAGATCAGAACTGGATCCTTCTCTTCTTGCTGATATTAGCTGCAATTCTCTTTTTTACACAATCAGGATGGTGTTAGAGGGCTGCACCGTGCAGCTGTGTTGTTTCCCATCAATGTGCAATCCCATGACTGGGGTCAGCCTGAGCAGACTGTGGAGTTGAGTAACCCTCGAACTGGACAGCGAGTGGCCATCTACCTAGCATCTACCCCAATCTGCCTTGTTGCTTGCATGGAGGGGGTTGTCCCACTGATTTCCCATTTAATACCCTAGATGTAAGCATCGGGTGCAGGCTGGTGCCAGGGGTCTGCTTCACATGCAGCGGGCCCGATCTCGTAGAGAGCTGTTCTAAACGCAGCAGGCTCGGTTGCAAGAGAAAGCAGAATGCAATGCAACCAGTGGGACAGAGGGGCGTAGCCAGTGATGAGCTCCCAAAATCCTAATAACTGGTTCCCTACCGGGTCCTTGGTTGTAGAGATGCATAGCTCCCGAATCGCCAGTCCACAGGCGCGGCAAACTGCTCCCATGGCTACGAGGCAGGAGTGACCTTCAATCCAGCGTTTGTGTTTGGGAAACTTATTTGGCTGATTTGATTGTACCCTCGCAGCTGGTGTTCACGCGCTCAAGAGATGGGTTCGTTATCTTATGTGCATGTATACTGCCTGGCTCTTCTATGCGCAAGAATGTAACCACTAAGAAGAGTTGTAAACAAAGTAAGGAGAGAAATAAAAACCCCAGGAAAAGTTTTCCTGGGAGGCTTTTTGCAAGAGGCTTGTAAAGCTCTCTGGCTACCAACAAACCTGGCGTTCTGTTTCCTGCGTCGTCACCACACTTGGTGGCACTTCGGTGGTGGTGGTGGGGGGACGGGGGGGGCCTTCACTCGCTCCGGGTAAAGGACACTCTGCCAGAATGCCACCGAAAACCCGGAGCGAGTGAAGACCAGGTAGGGAACCGCGCGGTGAGTACAAGCCCCACGTGCCTGTCTCCCCCCCCCACTCATCCGACCCCACCCCACGTCCAGCCCCCGACTGCTCCCTCAGAACCCGCAACCCATCAACCCCCCCGCTCCTTGTCCCCTGACCACCCCCTCCCGAGACCCTCCACCCTAACTGCCCCCCAGCACCCCACCTCCCTGTCCCCTGACTGCCCCGACCCCATCCACCACCACCCTGACAGACCCCCAGAACTCCCATGCCTACCCAACCCCACCGTTCCCCGTCCCCTGACCGCCCCCCCAGAACCTCCGCCCCCTCCAACCGCTCCCTGCCCCTTATCCAACCCCTCCTCCCAGCCCTGGCCCCTTTACCATGCTGCTCAAAGTGGCAGGAGCTGCAGAGCTGCCCAGAGCGCTGGGGCTCTGTGACGGGGGGGAAAAGCAGGGGGGGGCTGGGGGAGCCTCCCCAACTGGGAGTTCAGGCAGGCCGGACAGGACGGTCCTGTGGGCCGGATGTAGTACAGTAGGGTTACCATATTTAACAAATAAAAAAGAGGACCCTCCACGGGCCCTGGCCCCGCCCATTTCCTCACCCCCCACCCCCGCCCCAACTCCGCCCCTTCCCCGCCCTAACTCGGCCCCCTCCTCCCTCCCACTCCCAGCCACGCAAAAAGGGCTGCCCGAGCGCTACCGGCTTCACGGTTTGCCGGGCAGCCCCCAGACCCTGCGCCCCCGGCCGGTGCTTCCCCAGCGCAGCTGGAGCCCGGGAGGGGAAGCGCCTAGATGGGGGCGCAGGGTCTGGAGGCTGCCCGGCAAACCGTGAAGCTGGTAGCGCTTGGGCTTCGGGCAGCCCCTATGCCTCCGGACCCTGCGCCCCCGGCCGGGCACTTCCCCTCCTGGGCTTCGGCGGCGGAGGGTCCGGAGGCATGGGGGCTGCCCAAAGCCCGTAGCGCTCAGCTCTTAAACAGAGCCGAAGAGTCAGGGGAGGAGCAGAGCCGCCGCGGCCAGAGGCTCTGCTCCTCCCCTGACTCTTCGGCTCTGTTTAAGAGCCGAGCTGCCCGAGCGCTACCGGCTTCGGGCAGCCCCCGTGCCTCTGGACCCTGCGCTGCCGGAGCCCGGGAGGGGAAGTGCCCGGCTGGCGGCTGGAGTCCGGAGGCAAGGGGGCTGCCTGAAGCCCATAGCGCTCGGGCAGTTCGGCTCTTAAACAGAGCCGAAGAGTCAGGGGAGGAGCAGAGCAGCCGCGGGAGGGGAAGTGCCCGGCTGGCATTTTCCCGGACATGTTCGGCTTTTTGGCAATTCCCCCGGACCGGGGTTTGATTACCGAAAAGCCGGACATGTCCGGGAAAAACCGGACGTATGGTAACCCTAGGTACAGTTACCATATTTGAACTTTCAAAGAAGAGGACACTCCGGGGGGGGGGTGTGTGTGTGTGTAGCCCTGCCCCTTAGCCACTCCCTCCCACTTCCCGCCCCCTGACTGCCCCCCACAGAACCCCCAACCCATCCAACTCCCCTGCTCCTTGTCCCCGGATCACCCCCTCCCGGGACCCCTGCCCCTAACCACCCCCCGGGACTCCACCCCCTATCTAAGCCTCCCTTATCTTTGTCCCTGACTGCCCCCTCCTGACACCCCCCCCATCCTAACTGCCCCCCTAGGATCCCACTCCCTGCCTGTCCCCTGACTGTTCTGACTCCTATCCACACCCCCGCCCCCGCCAGATCCCCGGGACTCCCATGCCTATCCAACCGCTGCCTGTCCCCTGACTGCCCCCCCAAACCCCCAACCCATCTAACCCTCCCTGTCACCTGACTGCCCCAATCCCTCTCCACACCCCTGCCCCCTGACAGGACCCCCCAGAACCCCTGACCCATCCAACCCTCCCCCTGCTCCCTGTCCCCTGACTGCCCCAATCCCTCTCCACACCCCCGCTCCTTGACAGGCCCCCCCCCAGAACCCCCAACCCATCCAACCCTCCACCTGCTCCCTGTACCCTGACTGCCCCATTCCCTGTCCACACCCCTGCTCCCTGACAGCCTCCCCCAGAACCCCCGCCGCATCCAACGCCCCTGCTCTGGCTCTGCCTGCTCCCCTGAGCGCGCAGCCGCCCCGCTTCTCCGCCCCCGCCCCAGGCTTGCCTCGAATCAGCTGTCCATGCGGCAAGCCTGGGAGGGAGGGGGCAAGAAGCGGAGCAGCGCGGCTGTGCGCTCAAGGCAGCAGGCAGAGGCGAAGTGGAAGTGAGCTGGGGCAGGGAGCGGTTCCCCTGCGCTCCCCCTCTGGGTTACCTGCTGCGGGCAGCCCTCCCCGCGCCCCCCTGCCCCAGATCACCTCCGCTCTGCCACCTCCCCTGAGCGCTCCGCTTCTCCCACTCCCTCCCAGGCTTGCCGTGCAAAAGTCTGGGAGGGAGGAGGGGAAAAGCGGTGTGCCCGGAGGAGGAGGCGGGGCCTGGGATTTGAGGAAGGGGTTGGAATGGGGGCGGGGAAGGGGCGGAGCTGGGAGCGGGGCCTATGCCTAGGCCCCGCGCAGCACTGCCGGTGTGCTGAAGCTGCAGGGGAGGGGGGAAGCAGGGGAGGAGCTTTTGCTGCCGGAGAGGCCCCAAGTGAGCGGCTCAATCCGGCGTGGCTGCCCTGTCAGCCGCTTTTGGGTCTTTAAATAGCCGTCTGGGAGGAAATCCCGGACATTTTTAGTTTTTTACAAATTCTCCCCGGACGGCTATTTAAAGACCCAAAAGCCGGACACGTCTGGGGAAACCCGGACATATGGTAATCCTAGGATGTGGCCCGTGGACTGGAGTTTGCCCACCCACCAGCCCCTTTACAACCGGTTCTACATCGGCTTCTAAATTTAACAACTGGTTCTTGCGAACCGGCTCCAGCTCACCACTGGCCACAGCCACGGAGGGGCCACAGCCCATCCCACTTAACACCCAGGCCCACCCAAAGCCGAGCCTGTGGCAATGCCACATTAATTCATGTGCAGTGGAAATGATTTGCTGTGACGTCAGCTCTGCGGTCATTGCCCCTCCACCATAAGCTGGGGCCCAGTCAAATGTTCATTCCTGCCACATGGCAAGTGTGTTCTGTGGTGCCCCACTGCTGCCCTCCCCTTCCCTCAGGCCCAGGGAGGCTGCAGATCCCAGCATGCCTTGCGCTGCAGAGTGAGCGGCTCCCCGCCCCCTCCTGTTGCTGCAGTCCGTGCTGCTGTGTGCACAGTCGGGCACAGGAGGGAAGCTGGATGCTGCCCTTTGCCTCCCCCTGCTGGCTGATCCTGGCTTTGCATCTGCCGCTGGGTGCTCATCCTCTCTGCTAAGTGTTGGGGGGCAGCAGGCTGGACAGAGATATTTTCCGCATATAATTAACCCTTTGTGTGGGCATCAATGGGGGCATGGATAGGGGTGTATGAATGTTCCCCATGGCCCCTACATCCCTCCTTCATCTGCCACATCCTCACTATCTCCCCCTTCCCCCTCCCCCCCTTATCTCTCTCTGGGCTGGGAACAGCTGCAGTGTTTCCAGCACCACACCCCCAACCACACACCAACCCCCTCACTCACATGCACTGACTTTTGTTTTGCTGGTGGGTGCTCCTCTCCGCCTCCTCCCCCTCTCATGTGGTGACTTGGGGGAGAAGAAGCCGGGCGGGGGGCAGGGCCTTGGGGTGGAGCAGTGGGCGGGGCCACAGTCTGGGCACCAGGGCCTGCAAAAGATTAATCAGGCCCAGAAGGTGCTGAGCACCCCCTATTTTTTTCACTTGAGTCCCAGAGCACCCACAGAGTTGGCGCCTATGCCCTCACTCCTGTGCGGTTTCATTCAACAGCTGCTCCCAACACTGAGCAGCTAGATGTCTCTCTCCCCAACCTGCCATTCATGCTTCGTTGTCAGTCTTTCGCGCACTCAGCGGGCACGAGACAACGAAACTGCTCCATGGCACAGACGGGTGGTTTGCTCCCAGCGGCCTGCAGCAACTGGCCTCTTTTCTAGTCAGGGATCTCCAGCAATTCACACCAGCCAATGCCACCAAAGCTCAAAATAATTATAAGCCCATCACTAGTGATCTGCTGCTTCTCCACCTTTCCTGAGCTGCTGGGTTGATACCACTTCTAGGTTCACTTCCTCCTGCCTCTAGAAGTAGCCCCATGTTCCCCCATACCTGTTCCAATAGCCCCTGGAAATCATTATATTGCATATGGACTGACCTTGCAGTGCCCGAATGATCCAAATGGTGCATTTGCAAATACACATTTTGTGGAAAAACAAAACAACCAGCATGAAAGGAAGGGAGCTGCAGAGCAGGACAGGTTAGAAAATATCATCAACAAAAAAGGCTTGTGCGGTTGGGACCTAGATACTGTATGGCAGATGGGAGACCTGCTACGCAAGCCTGTAATTGGCCGCCCCAGCGAGGAAGAGAACGTGAGGAAAACATGGCAGAAAAGGGTGACCATGCTGAATGCACTGGCATCACCTGTGAAGAAGCACCACAACTAGTGAGCAACCACAACCAATGGAGGAACTGGACTGCCCAGTGTGTCGGGGCTCAGGAGCAGTTAAGGTCTCCTGCATCTCACAATCAATGAGAAAAGCAGTTTTCTGAAAGCAGTCCAGAGACATCATCGCTTGGTCTGCCAAAGGGCATTTGGTTTTATGGTGCTTTTGCCTTCGTAGTTTAGTGAGGTCCTCTATGTGGTTTAACGACTTAGGTGGAGTGGCATAATGGGGAAGTTGAAGCTGGACAAATTCAGCCAGGAAGTAAGGCGTAGGTTTTTGACAGTGAAAGTAATTAACCATTGGAATTAACCAAGGGGTGTGGGGAGTTCTCCATCACTGGCAATTTTAAAATCCATATTGGCCGTTTGCCTGAAAGATCTGCTCTCGGGGGTTATTTTGGAGCAGTGCTCAGCAATACCCTGACTCCCAAAGCGCATCGCCTGTTTCCCCCACCCCAGATCACGCTATCATGGAGGGCTTGATTTCATCTTTGCTCCCACGGGGGCCAGCAGCACCCTGCCTCGGTGAGAGATGAGCTTGGAAGAGGAAAAGGTACAGTCCCAGGGGCACTGTGCCATCACAGGGCCCTGCCTGGCATGGGGCTTCACCCAGCTGGCCAGTGGGTGACTCTATCACTGTGCCCCACCCCCACAGGGTTATTACCCAGAGAGAGGTGGGGCACAGTAAGTGGCAGAGGCCTGGCAGCAGAACAAGGGTCTTTGGTGAGCTCTCAGGGTGCTGCTAAAATATCAACCCAGCTGTTCCTACCCCAGCCTCTGGGGGCAGTAGCTTGGTACCCTGCCCCGTGGCTCCCGAGACCCACACCCCAGGTGGCTCTCCCAGCCTATCCCCATTGGCCTTAGGCCTGGAATCTCAATAGGGCCCTGCTGGGCTCTCCCCGTCACAGGCAGCCTCTGTCGCCAGCCTCAAGCCGAGAGGGTGGCATTTTGGGATCCGGTTCTAAGACTCAGCCTAGGAGGCGACCAGCCACCGCCCCAACGGCTGATGGGCTTTTTCACCAAAGGGAATGCCCCCCCCCCCCCCCCCCCGCTGTGCTCAACTTGCGAAGGCTGCCCTGGGCCTATAAGCAATGGCCTGTCCCATCCCACATCGTCTGGGCATCCCGTGGCCTTGACAGTCCCATGGGCCGGCTGAGCTGAAACATGGTGTGCAAATCCCTCTTTCAGACCTCCAAGCGGGCTGCACTGGACTGGGCCAGAGTCCCTCTTATCATGGGCACAGTCTCCACCCTCCAACCCTCTGGTTCCCTCACTGAGCCCACACCCCCTGCCCTCCATACAGCGCCCCCTCCTGGCTCGATACAGGACATTACTCCTCCCGGATTGTGCCTTTCCAGCTCAGCCTGGAGGTGGGCACTTGGTAACAAGCCAGCAGGTTGATTATAGCTCAGCCAGGCTTGTAAATGAGCCTCACGCATACAGGGCCGGCTCCAGGCACCAGCTGAGCAAGCAGGTGCTTGGGGCGTCCAAGGGGAAGGGGCGGCACGTCGGGCTCTTCGGCGGCAATTCGGTGGAGGGTCCCTGTCGCTCTCGGAGGGAAGGACCTGCCGCCAAATTGCCGCCGAAGAAGAAAGCGGCATGGTGGAGCTGCCGCCGATCGCGATCGCGGCTTTTTTTTTTTCGCTGCTTGGGGCGGCAAAAACCCTGGAGCCGGTCCTGCCCCCATAACCGTGTCCATGACACACTCCCAGCTCCCTGTGCCACAGATATCCCAGCGTGCACTGGCCCACATGTTGCTGGTGCCGCTGTGTGTCCCCATCTGTCAGGTACGCTGTCTCCACTGAGGCACTATGGGATGCACAATGCACTGCCCTGCTGAGGCAGCCAGTGGGGCTGTGTGCGTTGAACAAAGCTGCTGGGGGAGACAACTTGGCCAAGTTTGCTGTAGCCAGGTCGGATGAGGGGGCCACGACCCAGTCACAGAACTGCTGCTGGATATGCTGGAAGAATTAATGTGGGGCAGGTCTCCGGCATGTGTGACACAGGTGGTCAGACTGGATGATCTCAGTAAATGAATCTCTGAATCCATGACCCCCGGCTGTATGCACGGGGCAGGTGGGACCCACATCCCATGGACACAACACTCAGGAGCTGGGATTAGCGGAAGCTGTTTATTTCAGATTCCAAGCAGCACACACCGGTCAGGATTTGGCACGACATAATAACAGAGATGGTGACACACAGCAGTGGAGTCGGGACAGGGAGGAGGAAGGGGACTACAACAATGGGATTAATGAACAATGTCTGGTGGGCGCCCAGCACCCAGCTCTGCACTGGGGGCAGTACATCCCGAAACGGGCCATGGAGCGGCGGGAAAGAGCTTCCAAGAGCTGCAGCAGGAGGTGTGGGATGGGCTGGCACTACAGAAGGACGCGGTGCTGATTCTGGAACGTGGGGGGCATTAGCAAAGCCTGAATTATCATGCAAAGAATCTTGGGAAACATAGTCCACTGTGATGCTCTCTCTGCTGGG
This sequence comes from Malaclemys terrapin pileata, assembly GCF_027887155.1. Classification (NCBI taxonomy): domain Eukaryota; kingdom Metazoa; phylum Chordata; order Testudines; family Emydidae; genus Malaclemys; species Malaclemys terrapin. The sequence continues at coordinate 49,645,473 of NC_071511.1, forward strand.
ATGCAGGTCCCTGTGACTCAGTGAGCATCTTACCCACCCCTGAGGCGCAAAAGCAGGTAGACCGTGCTCTTGCTCCGGATCCTGTAATGGGAGAGCGTGTAGTTGTCTTGCAGCTCTTTGCTGTTGAACGTCAGCCGCTGTTGGCTGGCGGAGACACCTGTACGATCCTCGATCTTCTTCTTCAGGCCCAGGACAGTGTCACTGGCGCGGACACCATAGGGGATGGTTCTGCTGTTATGGTCCTTCACGAAGATCTCCATCTCCTGGGGCTCGGTCGTGAGCATCAGAACTGTGGTGTCGTAGAAGATGCCGTGTGATGCCAGGGTCTGATCGTCCAGCAGCAGCTGGTTTCCCAGGCCAGGCTCCTGCAGGGCCAGGCGCTGCATGTAGGGAGAGATGCCCAATGCACGCTCGAGCTTCTCCTTAATCTCCCATATGGTAGTGTATGGGCTCAGACGCAGGGCCAGGCTGACCTCTGAGAGCTGCTTCACCATCACCTGCATGGGTCTGGCTGGCTGGAATAGACACAAGGAGATGGGGATGGGTGGGGGTCAGACAGCCCAGGTGGGGCAGCGGCGAACCTCTAACGGCACCCTAGAATAGGAACCTCTGCTGGGGAGTGGAATCTCAACACGAACGTTTCCTGCAGCTCTTGGCCCATCAGATTCTGTAGCAGGGAGCTGGGCAGGTGCGCTGGCTGTGGGGGGAGAGGGATCTCCCAGCTATTTCAGTCCCAGCCTTTCCTAGCGGGGTTGCTGTGGGGAGAGGGCAGGAGTGCTGGCTGTGGGCAGGGGCAGCAATTTTAGCCCCAGCTTCTCCCAGCAGGGGGTGCTGTGGGGAGGGGGCAGGAGCACTGGCAGTGGGGGGAGCTCCCGGCTACTCCATGCTCGGGAGGCTCTGAACAGGGAAGAGCTCGTCACAGGCGGGGGTGGGAAGAGGCCCTGAGAGGCGTCGGTACCTGCACATCCCAGCAGCGGATGGGGGCGAGGCCGTTCCTACAGCACAGCTGGTCCCGGCACACGGCGGCTTCTCTCGCCAGCAGGTCCCAGCTCTTTCCCTGCCCCAAGATTCCCGTCGGGTCGGCTGGATCCAGGATCACGGGGCTGTGAACACACAACAGATTCTCTCTGTCTATGTCTCTTGGGCTGAGCCACCTGCCCACGTGGCCAGAGGCTCTGCTGTGTGCCCCAGCGCGCTCCCTCTCCCCCATGAGCCGGGCCCTGCTCTGCGTCCAGGCTGCTGACACATCTCAGCTGCCTGCTGCCCACGTTGCCTGCCTGGCTCAGGCACTGCAGAGGGGAGCTGGAGGAGGGAGTCTCAGGCTTGGCCGACTGGAGCCAGAGTCCCAGGGGCTCGGGGATGGGGCAATGGTGGAGGGTGAGTATGGTCCGGGGTCACCCCCCCGGAAGAGCCAGTGTCCAGGCAGCTGAGGGGCTGGAGACAGCTGCTGCCCTAGTCCCTGCGATACTATTGCACCCATCTCTAGTGCTGGCCCAGGGGTGCTGCCGGGTACCACACACAATCATTCACGAGCCCTCACCCCGTCAGTGTCGTCATCCCCATCATGCCCATGGGGAAACTGAGGCACAGGGTAATGGTGGCGGAGTGGGGGACAGACCTGTGCCAGGCTGTGAGCCCCCCACCCTTTCACGCTCATACGGGTGCTGCTGGGTGGAATCCTGCTCCCTTCAGTTAATGGGGTTTGGCCAGTGAGTTCCATGGGGCTGGTGCTCCCCTTGGGTGTACGCCCCCAGAGGCAGCCTGGCTGCACATGGTGCAGGGTGTGCTGGGCTGGCCATGTTGCTTGGCTGGTGCTGAGTGTAACCGCAGGGGTCTCGGGGGTGGCAGGGCTGAGAGACGCTGAGCAGAGATGCCAGTTCCCTGCTCGCATGTCCCCGGGTATGACAGAGTCTCCCGCCCACGCAGGAAGGAAGGTCGAGCTGCAGCCAGATGTGAGTGAGCCGCGCAGAAATGAGAGGAGCAGATGCAGGGGTCTTACCACGGCTTCCGCAGCAGCTGTTTGACATGGGGCCCTATCAGGGAGGACTGGAGATCGTAGAACTCGGTCCAGTAGACGCAGAGCTCTTGGTACCGGCACAGCAGCTCCATCACCGTGCGGAACCCCTCGGATGTGCTGAAGTTCTCCGCCCCTTTGGTGCCGCTCTCCCAGGCGTAGATGGTCAGGAGCTCCAAGGCATACTTGGAGGGCAAGCCCGACGTTGTCTTGGAAAGCTGTTAAGGAGATGGGGGGAAGCCGGCCTGAGACATGGGGTGTGTTGAGAGTACAGGGGCCTCAAAATTCCTCTTGCTGCCTGGTCCGGTGGGTGCCCTCCCCTGACCTTTCCCCTGCCCACGTCCTGTGCTCACCACAACCCTCAACCACTTTGCAGTGGCCAGACAAGGTGAGCCGGGGTGTAATGTACTAGCTGGAGACAGAGAGAGAGAGTGTGTGTATGTGTAATCAGACCTGCTCAGTTGTGTGTCAAGACCCTATATTGCTAACATCTAGTGGGGATTCTCCTTTAGCTCAGGTGGCAGAGGTCCGTGCTTCTGAAATGGAAGGCTCCACATTTTATTTCCACTGCTGGTGTGAAGTCCCCACAGGCTGTGGCATCAGGCACTGACTCATTTCAGGTGTTTATTAGGATAAAGAAAATCCTTCTCTCCTGACCCTGTAAAGTGTCATTGGACAGGCTAGTGTAATTTCCACTCAAGTGAGCAGCAAATAGGTCGTTAAATCATTATCTGAAATTTGCTCTTTGTTCAGTTGCTTGCCCTGAGATTAGAGGAGGACACATTTGAGATTGGATGTTTGAGTGTTTGTTTGTTATGAAGCTACACAATTTAGTTCCAATGAGGAATTTATCTCTCTGTATCTGTATCTATATATAAATTGTTGTTTTGTTTTTGAATTATTTTTAATGGATTCTGTTTCCCAGTCAGACTCTGTTCAAGATGGCCAACGATTCTGTTGTTTAACCTCTGGTCCAGTCCATGATCAGAAGCTCTCGTGAGCGCTTGCCTCAAAGTGACCTAAGGCATCTAAACCAGTGGTCCCCAAACTTTTCATGTCGTGCCCCCTTTACCCATAATGTAATCTGTCTGCACCCATGCGGGAACTGGGAGCCGGGGGCCAAGGCCAGGGCCAGAGCTGTGGCTGGGAGCGGAGCCATGGAGTTGGGGGCAGAGCTGGAGCTGGGGGCAGAGCAGGGCTGGGTGGCGCTCCCTCCCTGCCCTCTGTGGAGGCTGGCCCAGGCCCTGCGGTGTCCCCCCTGAATGTTCCTCTGTGCGCCCATAGGGGGGTGTGCCCCACAGTTTGGGGACCAGTGATCTGGACAGATATTCTGGGACTGCTAGAGAGGCACTCAGCAAACTCGCCAGACTGGATCAGAGCCAAGATTCATCTAGTCCAGTGTCCCATCTGTCTCCAGTGACACCCAGGGCCCTTTGATGGGGTAATGGAACCCAGCTGCCGCAGCCCACCCCAAGAGCATCCAGGAGAGCAGCGAGCTAGGAAAGACCAGTTTAAGCCGAGATGACCACCACCTCTGGCAAGCAAAATGCTGGGAAGCAAAGTGATCTTCTGGAACGACTTGAGAAGCGCTGGAAGGGGGAGGGGCTCCTGTCATCACCTTCAGTAGCTTTATTCCAGAGGGGTTTTTAAGGTGTGGGAGGTTCTTTTGTCAGCCAGAAGAACTCCTCAGCTGAACCCGCATTAACATAGAGTGGTAACCCCTAGGGCTGGCGGAGCGTGAGAAGGAGCAAGGGGGGTATCACTGACCAGGGCGGGGCAGGGCAGGGCAACTCACCTCTTTGTACCAGTGCTTGACCAGCCGCAGCAGGTTCTTGAGCTTGGCCGGGCGACGCTTAACGAAGTCCCTCTGCAGCTCGGTGAAGGAGGTGCAGAACTCACCGGGCCCGGCTCTGGCCCGAATCAGATCCTCATAGACCTGGGGGGAAGGTTTACTGCCAGGAGTCACCTGCCCTGGGGGAGACAGTGGAGGGAGGGTCACCACACACAGATCTGAGGGGAATCCAGTCCCAATGGGCCTTGAGCTATTGCTGTGTCCCATACATAGGCTGCACCCTCATTCCCATGAGCTCTCTCAGGATAAGCCCTGGGGCCCATGAGGCCGTTGAGGGGGGTGGGTACCCCCAAACCTGCTGGATCCCTGAAGGCCGAGCTGAGGGGCAGGGATACAGTTGCTACCTAAGGCATCGTAGGCCGGGAGCACGTCCACCTCGATGGATTCCCACAGCTTCTTCGACTGGATGGTGATGGAGAGCGAGCGCGGGCAGGTGCCCTTCTCCTTCGGCTGGGAAACCTCCACATCAACGCTGAAGGCGATGGTCTGTCGGCACCGGTTCAGCTTCTGCTTGACAGTGTCAAGCACAGCCGCACGGTTCTCCATCTGGTCCTGGTAGCTGGAGAAGCAGCTGAGGAAAAGGACCAGATCCGCATCCGAATTGTTCTTCAGGGCCGTCCCCTTCCCTGCGGAGCCGCCCTGCCAAGGAACAGAAGCATTTGCTCACTGCGCTGCCCTCTCAACAAACCCAGGGCGCTGAGCTGCATGGGGGCCTGTAGCCCTGCGCCCGCTCAGCCGGGTCACCCCTCTGGCACAACCCCCCATGCTGGGCAGCCAGAAACAAACCAGAAGCGTTAGGATGGGATAGAAAATATTCCTGAGATGAATCCAGTGTTGTATTGTACACTGCTGGGGCGCCCTCCCCCCGCAGCCTCCTCTGATCACTGATGATGGTCTAACATCCCCCACTCGTGCTTTGGGGCAGAGAGTTGAAATTGGCAGTGGGGTGACCTGCGTCTCAGGGATGCGCCTTTTGCCATGCCCGTGAAAATCCATGCAACTTTGCCCAAGCTAAGAACCTTTGAAATATCTCCCTTCGCACATGCTCAGTACAGATATGTCAGAGTTTGGCCAGTCCCATAGATAACATAGTATTTATATAGCATGTTTGTGACGTTATGAGTGTGATATAATAGCTCATTGAAAGATGACAGGGCCAGAAAGAGTTAATTAACTCACAGACTGACCTGACCCATGGCCGAACTTTAGAAACTGGTTAGGAAGATATGTAAATGAATAGAGCTTTGAAATGCAAGTCTGCATTGTTAAGAGGTAGAAGGGTAGGTGTTTGCTCAGGTCTCGTGATGTAAGCAAACAAGTCTAGTCTATTCCTATAGCTTTGATTCAAAGATCAAAAAGGTAATATTAACATTTAGGAAGATACTTGAGTGAAATAGTATTATTGTCTATATATCTCTTTGAAGGTTGTGGTAACCTGTATCTGAACTGTTTAATGGATAAATTACCCTGTGCTAATTGCCAGGATATTTGGGAGAAGGAGAGTTAAGCCTATTGTTTTCTCAGGCCAAAAGGCTGCTAGAAATGTATAAGAACCCTGGGACACAATCCTGCTTCATCTCAGATCTGCTTTGGGTTTCAAGAGGGGGAAACCTTAAGCCATAAGGATTGAGATCCCCAGTCACTGACTGAAGTCACCCTGAGCATGGACATTGGACTATAACCTATGGACTATTTCTAAAAGGACTTTTGGCAACTACAAGCTCATCTCTGCTATGTATCTGAACCTCAAGAGTTGAATTCAAGTCTGTATGTATATTAATCTTTTAACCAACTCTCTCTCTCTTTTCTTTTTTAATAAATTTTAGTTTAGTTAAATGAAAATTGACTATAAGCGTGTACTTTGGGCAAGATCTAAGTTATAATTGGAACTGGGTATGTGGCTGATCCTTTGGGATTGGAAGAACCTTTTCTTTTATATGATGAGATAAGATTTTTGGTAATCATCATCATATCTGACGTGTGTCTGGATGGAGTCCTGAGGCTGGGCACTTTAAGGGAACTGCGTAGTTTGAACTTCTGAGTAACCAGTGAGGCAATATAGAAGTTGTTTTGTGCTGGCTTGGTAAATCTAAGAATTGGAATATCCACCAGCGTTTGGGGTTTGTCTGCCCCATTTTGTTTGCAGTTCACCCTAATTGAGTGACTTCAGCTGGCTCCCACAGGCGGCACCGTCACAACATTGTACAGTCAAAGCCCAGCTCCTGTTGGCGTCAGTGGCAGCTGTGAGCACTCAGCAGTTCTGCAAATCAGACCTCGGGGGCTCCAACTGGGCACCCAAAAAATGAAGAATGCACACTTTGGGCACAGTTTGGGGTAAGTGACTTGCCCAGCATCACACAGGAACTCAGCAGCAGAGGCAGGGAGAGAATCCAGTTCTCCAGCGCAGCATTCAACTGTCTTACACAGGAGACCTTCCTGGAACCTCCTGCCCCATTCATTGCACATCTTCCATCTGCTGCAAAGTCTGTAGGGATCCTACAGACACCAGTCTCCTTCACTACCTGGCCCTGATTCACCCGTAGAGCACCCTGTGCTCTGAATGAGGCAGGATCCCATGGAAAAAATAATATGCAATCATGTAATTAAAGCTTGTATTGTAATACATATGCACAATGGGGCCGAATTGAGGTTAAACAGGCCACCTTACCTCTGGCATTTCCTAATGTTTGAGTTGCAATCTCAATAACTTTCTTTTAGTGTAATTTTTCTGGACGTAATAAATGGGACTGGGGAGAGGTTTTGCAAACTTCCTGTGCTGTTATTGGTAAAGGGAGTGTTGATTACAAGGTAGTGACCCAACAGGAGAAAGGTTGGAAGCCATTGATTCAGAGAAGATATATCAGATGTCTAATAATGCTAGATTAAAAGGCAACACATTTAAAACAGCTCAAAGGTATTTTTTGTGACACAGCATATAGTTAACCTGTGGAACTCACTCAATGAGGCCACTCTCCGCAGGATTAGACATTCGAAGGATAACTAGAACATCCCTACTTGTTTTCAGCAGAAAGGGAAATGTACAAGGGAGACAAACCCTCATGCTTCAGAGTATAAACCAACCACTAACAGCCTGTGGTCAGGAAGAAACTTCCCCTATAGGCAAATAATTCTATAATTGTCCATGAGATGGGATCTTGTGCCTTCCTCTGAAGCAGCTGGTGTTGGTCACTGTCAAGGATAGGTTACTGGGCTAAAACTGCTCTGACCTGACAATGCAGCTCCTACTTTCCTACCCGACTTCACTGGCAACTAGGAAGCCAGGGTGGATTTGGGATAATGACCCCCTGTAGTCAGCTGTAAGTGGGAGCCCTGTTCAGCATCCCTTGGCTTGTCCAGCTGGGGGTTTCGGCTTCCCCTGATCACAGCGTAGGCACCCAGGCTTTCGCCTGCACCAAAGGAGCCCTTACAAGCTCTTTCACACCGGCAGCTGGTCCAGAACAGACTCACCTTCACCGTCTTGAACACCTTGATATTGTCAAAGCACGTCTCCTTCAGGAAATCACAGATCCTCCGGACAGTGTCTTTCACCTGCAGCTGGAATTCCTCGCTGGGTTGGAGATGCTCCGCGATCCAGGCATCCAGTGAGCCCGCGGACACCTGGTACAGCTCCATCTCTGCTGCTTTGCACCCTGTCCCTGCCTTCCTCTACTGCTGCTGCTTTTAAGCAACTCGGGCACAGCCCAGCCTTGCTGATCTCCTCCCCTGTGGATGGCGTCAGACTGAGCTTGTTAAGGTGGCCTGGGCTACAGGACTGGAACTGTCCACCAGACACCTGCTGGGCATGGGCCAGGAGAGAAACCTGGGGTCTGTCCTCATCCCCAATTCCAGGGGGCAGCCCAATGCACTTCCCCCATCCCCAGCTTCAGGGATTCCTAGGAGGGGGCTGCCCTCAGGCCATGCTTGGGGGCGCTGTCCTTCATGCCAGCCCCTAACCTCAGTGTCTATCTCCCCCACCCACCTGAGAGCGACACTGTAGCCCACGAAAGCTTATGCTCTAATAAATTTGTTAGTCTCTAAGGTGCCACAAGTACTCCTGTTCTTTTTGCAGATACAGACTAACACAGCTGCTACTCTGAAACCGGACCTCACCCGTGTCAGTTTCATGCTCCCAGGCTGGGACACAGGGACTCTCTGCTAACTGCCCCCGGGACAGTAATTAACAGGGAGGGTAATTAACCATTGGAACAACTTCCCAAGGGGGATGGTGGCTTCTCCATCCCTGGCCATTTTTAAAGCAAGACCCGATGCTTTGCTGGAGGGGCTGCGCCCGAGGTTATTTTGGGGCAGGGTCACTGGCCTGTGCTGCACAGGAGAGCAGAGTCCATTCTGGCCCTGGAATTTAGGAATCAAGGAGACCCAAATGAAGGGCCGTGGGGGGGACATGAACTCCCAGCTCAGAGTCTTGTTAATGTCACTCTGCCGCCTGCTGTCTGGACACCCCTGAGCGGCAGTGGGGGTCCTGGAGCCGTCTGTCTGCAGCCTCGTGGCAGCCTCCCCACTGCTGTGCTTTGTCTCCAGCAGCAAGCCTGCCAGGCCGGCCCCTTCCTTTACGAAAGGGCTGGTTAAATGATGGAGAGGTTCCCCCTTGACCCTGACAGCGACTACCCGCCCACTGGCTGAGGGGCATTTTCAAGCCTGGCTGAAGGAAGAACAGCAGGATTTGGGGGAGGTGGGCACCTGCAGTGCACCCCAGTGTGGGAGCCAGGGCAGAGAAGCACCTGGGCTAGCACTTTGGAGCTGCTCCCTAAGGCCACCTTAACTGGCAGCAGCAGAGCTAAGGGTTTCTCCGGTTTTGATCTGCTAAGTTTCGTTTTCCATTCACTAGAGAAACGAAACTGCAAAGGCCGAGCTGGGTGACAAGGGAGGGGCCAGTGTGGGCTGCTGCTGGAAGCCGGGGATCACTCCTTGGCTGGGGCAGGGACATCGGATTCGGTTTCCATTTCTTCCCTGCGTGGGAAGTTCCCATGCCTGCCTGGCCCGGGGCGGAGGGGTGGCGCAGCCAGTGCCAGCAGGTGACAAGGAAGCAGCCTGGCCTGCTTTGGCTGGAAGTGGAAACTGAGCAGTGCAGATTATGTCACCAGCTGCAAAGATTATGTCCCAGCAGCGCTGCCCACCGGAGAGCGGGCGACGCAGAGCCCAAGCGAAACTGGGGGGATTTCGTTTACATGTAGAGTTGGAGGAGAGGGCAGCCTTTACCAGCCTAATGCTGATTGGGAATGAAGGGCCAAAGAGACAGGAGGGGGCAGATTGGGGCAAACCTGCCCCTCAGTGATTCCCCACCCCTGCAATGTCCCGGGGGCCCTAGAGGGGCAAATCAAAGACTGCAAGGCCAGAAGAAGCCATTGCTATCAGCTAGTTTGACCCCTAGCCCCTGTCACAGGCCAGAGCCCTGTCCCCCACTAACGTCCAAGGCAGAGCTTGTGGAAAACCAGACAATTTGGGTGTAAGACTGGCCAGTGATGGAGCTCCCACAATCTCCCCCAACAGTGCAGGGCGCTGCTCTGGGCTGATGTACCTGCACTGGCATCACCCCTGGCCCGGTGCAGAGACTCGCGGAGATCAGTGCACGGGAAGCCATCACAGTCGGTCAGGCCTTGGGTGGCGCCAGGCAGCACATGCCCAGGCCGGTTGCTGCTCCCAGGTGGTGCCCTTGCAATGGACCCTTGGGCCTCCCTTTACCCCAGGCCCAGCCCTTGGGTTCCTACCTCCTGCTCAGACTCCCGCTCTGGCCCCAGTCCCATCCTCTGAGTCTCGGCGTGCAGGACTGAGGGGAGGTGGCCATTTGGGGACCTGTCCCCCTGCCAGTTAGAGCTGCCTGCCCCAGGGCTAGGAGGTGCCAGTAGCTGAGGGAGCCCCAGTGGGGGGGGGGGTGAGCAATAATGGCCCCTAGTGCTGCCAGATGGGCCTAAAAGGGGCATAGTGCAAAGGAGACTCAACCCTTGTGTCTCCTGCCCCCAGTTCCCTCCCATGCGTGCAACAGTTCTGGCTGCTTGCCGGGACACAGACCCCCTCCCCCACTGGCACCGGGGAAGGGCAGGGGGTCTGGGCTGCCTCCCAGCCACAGCCCCAGAGCTCAGCACTGGCCAGTGAGTGCCGCAGGTGGCTTCTCCCTCTTCTAGTGGCTGGGAGCTGGTGACTTTGGCGCTGCCAGGTCTCACAGCCAGGGAGCAGGGGGCAGCAGCCAGACACGTAGCATCACAGGGCCCAGATAGCTGGTGGAGGGTGGGGGGTAAGGGGAGAGCTCTCAATGCTCTAGGTGAGCCGGGGTGTGTGCGCCTGCAATCCTGCTGGGAGGGCGCTGAGGCTGGGCAGCTGCCCCAGCCCTGCCTGGGCGAATGGGGAACTGAACAGAGCCCAAGGTGCAGCCCTGGGCTGGGCTGTGCCGTGCCGTGCCGCTGTGACGGGGCTTTGCCCTGCCCTGTGAGTCACCCAACCACCCACTGGGTGGCACCACCCCACCCTCCGCCCAAAGGTCACTGCGCAGGCACCCTGCCCAGGCCAGAGCAGGGTCAGGCAGCAAAGGCCGGGGCGAGGGGCTAATGGACAGGGTGTGCAAGGGGACCTGCACTGGACTGGAGGGGTGGGTGGGGAGGAGATGGGGCTGTAGGGGTAAGGTGGGGGCACAGCAAGGGAGAGCAGCTGTGAGGGGAATGGCCAGAGATGGGGCAGCTGTGAGGGGTACCATGGGAGGTCCCACAGGGATGTGGGGGGTGAGATGGGGCAAATGTGAGGGGTGCCTCCAGCCTCCCCAAAGCCCTCCAGGCTGATGGGCAGAGGAGCTGGGTGACGGTTGACCTCCTCCTTTCCCCAGTGCAATCCCAGCCCTGGAGAGGGACCAGTCACGCCGCATACTCAGATGACCCTGTCCTGTGGAGAGACAGCTAGAGAGGATCCCCAGCCAGAGCAGGGCCTGCTAGAGCCACTGGGACCAGGCACACGCGGGCATCATGCCCCCCGAGCCTGGGCAGCGAGCAGGCTTCAGGATCCAGCCAGCCATCACTCCTGGGGTGTCCCTTCGCTTCCTGCCCCCTGCCCAGCTCCCCCCGGCACCTCCTGGGGCCTGGGACCAGGGCCGGCTCCAGGGTTTTGGCCGCCCCAAGCAGCCAAAACAAACAAAAAAGCCACGATCACGATCTAAAAAAAAGCCGCGATCGCGATCTGCGGTGGCAATTCAGCGGGAGGTTCTTCACTCCCAGGCGGAGTGAGGGACCGTCCGCTGAATACCTGGACCTGCCGCCCCTCTCCGGAGCGGCCGCCCCAAGCACCTGCTTGAAAAGCTGGTACCTGGAGCCAACCCTGCCCACGGATGCCGTTTGAACCAATTCTGCACACTATAATAGCGCCCTCTGCTGCACATACACCTGCTGCCTGCTGGTCCAACCCCAGAGAGCATCTGAGCCTGCTTGAGCCCAGGAGCTTCCATCAAAGGCACCTGATTCTTAGCTCCCGAGGCCTCAGGTTTGATCCTGGCTAAGTGCAGCTCTGGTAGCCCAGGCTCCTCAGCCTGGTTCTGGGCTCAGCCACCCGTAGCAGGGGCAAAGTGCTGCCCAAGCAGGTTCAGCCCATTTCAGAAAACCAGGAGCACAAGGGTTCATCAACTGCTTTTATTGTGTTAATATAATACAGTCCCGCCGGGCTGGGTCCAGTTCTGTGCCATGCTCCCTTCTCCCACACCAGGGCTGCACTGGCCCGCCCGGCCTGTGACCGCCGCCTTCCTTCTCTTTCCACCCCCTATTTTCCTGCCTCACTGTCAGCGCAGCGGTGATCGCATCCATGCGGGCTGGCTCCTGAAAACCTAAGTGGTGCTTTCCTCTTCGCTCACCCGCGTCTCCACAGCAGGGTCAGTGGCGTCACACCCAAAGGGGAGAGGAAAGACAGGAGACCCAGGCTGGTAGGTTTCGAAGGGGCTACGCGAACGATATACCCACCCAAAGGCCAGATCCTCCAAGGTCTTTAGGAGCCTAACTTTCATTGACTACAACAGGAGTTAGGAGCCTAAATACCACTGTAGATCTGGGCTGAAATCTCATCCTCGGGGGAGAGGCCCCATTTTGATGACCTGCCGCTGTGCCTGCTGAGCTATGCACTCCATTCTGTGTGGGCACGGCCAGCCAGGGCTCAGACTTAACGTTATAACACGCAGCTCGTACCTGGAGCATTTCAGTGACTGCTCTCCATGCGCTGGCTGTTCCCCGGGCCTCGTGGCCAGGGGAAGGAGGGGGCCACAAAGGTGAAGGGACTTGGCCAAGGTCCCCTGGCAGGGCAGTGGCGGACTCCTGGTCACCTGAAGCCCGCTGCGCTACCCAGCTGGTGAAAGGCGCTGCACGGACGCAGCCTGGGACTGAAATGCCTTGTCCCTGGCCAGGAGCAACTGGGAAAGCTGCCTCCACCCCAGGGCAGCCCCCTCCCCTGACCCCCCCTATGGGTGACAGCCGCTCTCCATCCCCAGACAGGCCTCAGGCTTCTGGTGGCGACACCCAACAAGGGAGGCCAGTTGCGATGGGCTCACCTGTTCAGCACCAGTCACCAATGGCCAGCAGCCAGAATGGCCGCCAGGCACTGCCAGAGCCGGGCTGAAAGTGCCTGGTCTAGACCCAGATCCCACTTCCACAAGGCCTGCGGTTATTCCACTCCCACAGAGCCAGGTTGGGGAGGTGGTCGTGGGGAACCACTCTGTGGCTCAGGCCTCAAGGCCAGCTGGCTCCTGGCCTTGAATGCCCGGCACGCCCCATGCTTCCCCAGGGGCCACGGATCAGTTTGCCCTGGGTTTGGGATCGGGCCGAAGACTCGGGGCATTGGGGTCACTTGCTCCTCCTTCCCCACACCCTGCAGGAAGCTGGAACCTTCCCAGCCACACAGTGCTCTCTCCTGTGCTGCCTCATTAGGCGGGAACCCTGCCCCTAATTCCAATCAGGGAGCGGCTTGGGCTCTGATCTCCTGCCTGCTGCGCCCCCCCCACCCCCATTGCACCATGGGACCACACACACCCATCCCAGAAGCCACCAGCCAGGAATGTGCCCATGTACCTAGGACCAGACCAGCGCCCCCCAGTCCGGGTGCAGCCTGAGGCGGGTTTACATTCATCAGTAACAGTCCATTAATAAATACATCAGTGGTCGTGTCCCCAGGGGAGCAGGGGGAACCCAGGTACCAGCTTCCCTGCCCCCCAGCGCATGCCAAACAGGGATTTGCCAGGAACTGTCTCCGGGAGGTTCCTGACTCTGGAGAGGGCTGGGTTAAAGGATGTTGGGCAGGGGCCGAGGGCCAATCGAACAAAAACAGTCCCTGCTGGATTGATCTGCCCCATGGGGGACGATCCAGGCTGGGGCACGGTCAGATCCAGGAGGCCTCTTCAGTATCTGGATGGCGCAAGGCCCCTGCTCCTCTCCCACTGGTCTCCCAAAGCCTTTGGTCTGAGGCCTGGGCCCCCATCTCTGGTTGTGGGGCAGGCCCCGGGGGCTCCCCCCGCACTTGGCTGGGGAGAAGAGTGTCTCAAGGGCGCGGCCACCCCCACCTAGCTACGCACAGAGGGAACCCACTGCCAGCTCGGCTCGCCGGTCTCCCCTCTCCCCACCCTCCCCTCCCTCCGCCTCCTAGCAGGAGTCCGGCAGGTCACCAGGCGGCAGCGCTGCGGGGTCCTCTCTCAGCGCGGGGCAGCTCGTGTGTGCGCCGTTTGCGGGCTTTCCGTGTCTCCTCCACATATTTCCACTTGTGGGGCTTGGCCTGGATGCTCAGCGGGGGAGGCCGGGGTGGCTTCTTCTTGGGCTGGTGGCTTGTGCGGCCCCACAACTGCTGGCAGACCTGATCCATGGCGCTGAGGTTGGGGTGGTCCACCAGCTGCAGGAAGTCCTGGTACCACAGCTTGCTGCTGGCTGGCTCGGCGGGTGCCTCCTCCTGGGCGCCGATCACCTCCAGCGAGAGGCGCAGGAGGGTCTGGGTGAAGCCATGCTCCGTGGCCTGGCAGTGGTAAAGCCCGGCATCCTTGCGCGCCACGCTGCGGAGGAGGATGCCCCGCTCCGTCAGCAGCACCCGCTCATCCAGCTGCACCTGCAGGCCCGGGGAGACAAGGCAGAGCTGAAGCTGGGGGAGCAGGGCCAGCACCAGGGCCAAAGTGCAGTGCCTCAGCGCACCACCCTGGCCTCCTAGGCGGGGCTGGGTAGCTCGGGGGCAGGGCTTGCTGCTAGCAGGCCATGGGCTGCGCCAGTGCTGCTGGGTGGGGATGGGCCGAAGGGGCATCAGGGCAAAGAGATGCCTGATAGGTGCCGAGAGCTTGGTTCAGAGCTGGAGCTGACTGAGCTGGCACAGGGGAAGGATGGGCCGGGACTGCTGGAGCGGGGCGGGGCAGGGCAGGGCAGGGCCCGGCTGGATTGGGTGTCCTCGCACCAGGGAGGGATCAGGAGGGGAGAGTGAGGTGGTGGGGCTGAAGGGTCTATGCAGCTGGGAGGGGTCCGGCTGGGGGTGGCCATGTGGCATGCATACACAGCAGTGAGGAGGTGGGAAGGGGCAGAGGATGGGAGGGGGGTGCTGGAGCCCAGCCGGGAGGGCACAGGGATCCAGGAGCCTGGGGTATGATAGGTGCCAGCCTGTCTCTCTTGGCTCTGACCAGCCTGGGCACAGCCAGCACAAAGCCCCTGTATCAATGCGGCACGTGGGTCAGGCCAAGCAGCCTGGCTCCTGGAGATGGGGGGCCTGGTACCTCCTTCCTCGGGGTGTTGCTGGCTTTCTGGTAGGTCCACAGCACCCGGGCCTGCAGGGACTTGGGCACGCACTCCAGGAAGGCACTGCTGCCCTCTACCCCATACAGCTTCTTCTCCGGCACGCTGCTCTGGTGGGGATCTGCCGGGCACAGGCCACAGAGAGCGTGAGCATGGGAAAACACACCAGGGCAACCGGGCCATGGGACCGGAACGAGCGAACATGCCCGAGCCTTTTGGGTCACGTGGCATGGAGCAGGCACAAGCGAATGCACCAGGGTGGCTGGGACAGGAAGAGTGTGGCTGGCATGCACCAGAGCCATGGGCCACGCAGCAGGCATAAGCTATCGCCCCCAAAGGCGTCTGTGCTGAGCGGGCAGAGACACGGCCATGACCTGTGCCCATGTCTCTTCATGCCAGGCGTGTGAGCAGGGGGAGCACCCCGCCCCACATCCTGCGGCACACGAGCAGGCAGCAGTGGCACTGTCTGGGCACTTCTCTTTCTGGGAGGATGGGCACGCAGAGGGCTAAGGGCTGAGCTGGTACCCCAGGGGCAGGGAGAGG
Source organism: Malaclemys terrapin pileata (assembly GCF_027887155.1). Lineage (NCBI taxonomy): Eukaryota > Metazoa > Chordata > Testudines > Emydidae > Malaclemys > Malaclemys terrapin. The sequence goes on from NC_071511.1 coordinate 49,660,618, forward strand.
GCACACTGACCTCCAGAACACAGCGTGTTGGGGTCGCCGTTCCGGACGTCCTGTCGCCGAAAACGCCTGTAGGGGGGGAGCAGGAAGAGGGGTCAAGGTGGGGGCACAGCGGGGGACAGATAGACGCACAGACATTTTCCGAGGAGCACAGGGGCTCTGGCAGCCTCTCCTAGCGCCTGGGGAGCAAGCCCTCTCCCCCCAGCACCCACCAGGAGCACCCTAAGCCAGGCACCCTGCTGGACCCTGGGGACGGAGCCCCACAGTTCTGCGACACAGGGCCAAGGAGTCTCTCCTATCAGTCCCTAGCGAGGGGCTGTCGTTGTCCTGAACAGGCTGTTGCTGTGCTGACGGCTGGCAGCGCCAAGGTTCCTACCAGGCCCCCCATCACCCTAGCATCTGGGTGCCTCACATTCTTTAATGTCGCTCCCCTCACACGCCTCTGGGTGGCTGGGCAAGGCTCTTCTCCCCATTGCACAGATGGGGAAACTGAGGCCAAAGTCACCCTGGGAGCCTGTGGCACCGAACAGAGGCCTCCCGCCCCGGGCTGGATCTTACCGCTTCAGCTAGGCCCAGGATAAGGCTGGCACAAGATCACCCCAGTGCCAACCCTACCCCAGACGTCACCCCAAGCCCTGCAGTGTGGGGGGCACCTCTGATGCAGCCAGCACCCCTCGCGTGCCTTTCCCCGGTTTCCCGGCATCCTCTCCGGTCCCATGGCATCCTCCCCATGGCTCGGCGCTTCCAGGAGCAGCGAGAAAATGATCTGAGTGAGGAGCCCCTGGGCCCCATGTGGCTGGAGCGGAAGGGGCTGTACCTCTTGGTGTTGGGCATGTAGCGGGTGCAGCTGGTGCCGTTCCAGGCACAGTAGGGGTCTCTGGCCAGGCAGCACTCGGCACAGCCCTTGCCGTAGATCCCGCAGCGGTGCAGGGGCAGCTGGGAGAGGGACGTCGGGGAGCCCACGTAGAGTTGTTGCTATTGGAGAGGCAAGGCCAGACGGTCGGGGGCGGATCCAGCACCCGGGTGCATGCCACGGCACCGCATCCCTGGGAAGGTGCCCACGCAGCATGTGGCCAGGGGGTCACCGCCCACATGGGGCCTGTGTCTCAGGAGGTGCCAGCATGGGGAAAGGAGGGGAGAATCTTCCCCTGGGATGGGGTGGCCACAGTGCCCAGCCTCACCCACTGGGCACCACTGGCGGGCATTTGGGTCAAGGCAGGTCAGGGCCAGCCTAGCTCTCCTGCAGGGGATGATGCCAAAGGAGAGCCATGGGGACTGCAGCGAGGGCCCCGGCACAGCACACCAGCTGGGGGGAGGGGCAGACGGCTGCCCAGCCTGGCGCCCACCTGCACTGGCTGCCCTGGACGTGTCACCAGGGCAGCCCTGAGCTCTCCAAGTAATGGGCCGACACATGGGTCAGTCTCCCTACACCTCCTCCAGCCCCTGTACCCAGGACTACTTTTCCTTGGTCTCCGGTGGCGCAAGGACAACGCTGTGCCAGAATACGGAGCTAATCCCCAGCAGGCCCTACCCTTGTTATTACAATGGCTAGCTCCAGGGCACGGGGGGTGAGGGGCTGCACAGACACAGATGGTACAGTGCCTGCCCAGGATCCAGCTACGACTAGCACCCCAGCTCAGCTGGCACAGTGCCACAGCTGGCACTCTGGCACAGCATCAGAGCCAGCACATCCCACAGCTGTTTCTCCACCCCCATCTCTTCCCCTCCAACCCTCTCAGATGTTGCCTGTGCCCGCCGGACTCCTCACCCGCTTGGACGAGATCTGCATGCTGGTGATGGGGGACGAATCCTGCTGAGACAAACAGCACAAGGCATATTAAGGGGGAGTCCAGGCAGACACCAGGCTCCTAGCACAGCCCAGTCGTTGGTGCTTTGCCCGTCTGTCCAGGCCATGCCTGGGGGGGTGGTGGTGTGTGTGTCACCGCACTTCTCTGGAGGGTGGTGTCAGCCCCATTGCCCTGCTCCATGGGCAAGGTGCCAAGAACCCAAGTGACGCACCTGAGAGCACAGAGTGGCGGGACCATGGATAGAACCCAGGAGTCCTGGCTCCAACCGTTGGGTCAGGCTGGCGACGCTGGGTTAACGTGGGTGGCAGGGCTGCCTGCCCACAGCACCGCCGGCCCCACCCAACGTGGACAGAGGGGGACGGGCCCATGTGACAGGCACCCAGTCACACACCTTGCCGTGGGGGCTGGTCGCCACATGGCCACAGCTCCCTCAGCCCCCATTTCATTAGGATGTGGCACTGGCTTTTAGCACCCAGAAGGGGAAAGGGATACGCTGAGGCAAAGTAGTTCCAGCCCATGGCTCAGGTTGCTTTTCGCCAGCTCCCAAGAACGGAAGAGGGGTAGAAGGGGAGGGGGGGGCACAACTTCGCCAGCCTGCAACAAGACAGGTGTGTGTGTGTGGGGGGGAAAATCAGGCCCCCAGCACCTCCCTGCCCTGACCACTGTCCTACCTTAAACACCTGCAGCTCCTCCAGCAGCAGCTCCTCCATGTTTTGCCAGCTCTCCTTGGGCACCGAGACCACCTTCAGCACCGTGCCAACGTCTGCCGGAAGGGAAGGAGGGGGTGACAGGGCATGACAACATCCACAGCTGAGATGTCCCACCCCTGGGCAGCTCTCACACACTCACACCCGGCTCGGAAGAGACGCAGGCCCAGGACCCCACTGCCCAGGGTCAACCTCCCAGATCTGTATGTGGGCATCGAGAGAAGGGGGCCCTGACTGGCAAAGGCAGTCCCAGGGAAGACAAGGGGTCACAGTCACGGCTTAGTATGAGCAAGGCCAGCATAACCCCCTTACTCTCAGCCCCCACAGCTCTCAGGCCGGGGCAGTATTGTTATCCTCATTTTACTGAGGGGAAACTGAGGCACGGAGCGGGACTCATCCAGCAGGCCAGTGCCAGGGCAGGGAACAGAACCCCAGTCACTGAGCCACTGTCGCTCCCCTATTTGTCCTTGCACTTAACCACACGCCCAGCTCCCTGCGCTGCAGGAGGGCCTCAGGGCAGCTGGGGCAGTCCAGGTGCTCACTGGGCACGTGTGGCGTGGGTGAAACATTAGAGGTCCCGGGCTCCGCCCGCGACGGCTCCAGGGAAATCTGCGGCTGGCAGGAGCGACCTCGGTCTGGGAAGGGCAGCGGGTGCACCTGTGCCAATGAAGAGGACGTCGTAGTGCCCGTCGGCGGCCGTCACCCGGTCCACGGCGATGTGGGTGAAGGTGTAGTCCCCGCTGGTCTGCAGGAAAATGGGTCGCTGGTTGTGTGGCAACACAGGGTTGGCCATGAGTGGGTGGTTGCGGGCGAACTGGATCACATCGTCGGGGAAATCCTTGGTGGAGCTGAAGGTGCCAAAGGTTTTGCTGGGGCACTGAGGGGGCAGAGAGGGGCGAGGTCAGCTGGGGAAAACCGGGGAACATGAGACGCTGCTGCTCGTCACTCCCGACCCACAGCTCCCTGCTATCCCAGCCCTGGGTTCCTCCCGCACACAGCTCTGCCGGTGCCTGTCAATCCCAACCCGCAGCCCCTGTGGTTCATCCTTTCCGGGCCCCTTGGCCAGAGCCAGCTCAGTCATTTCCCTTTGGGTGAGGGTGGCGGCTTGTTTTGGCTAATGGACTCGCTCTGCACTGGGCATTGAGCTCCCTACCAAATCCACTGGTGCTGAGACCTGGCACACAGCCCTGGCTCTGCTGCATCCTGCAGAGCACTGACAGCAGCTGAGCCTTCCCTGCTGCCCAGACCCCTCTCACAGCTGGCCACCCCCTGCCCCCACAGGCCTCTTGGCGGAGGCAGGGTGGACTCTCCCCCCAGGTCAGGCTGGCAAAGCTGTGTGTGGGCACTGAGGTACCAGGCTCCGAGCAAAAGGGGTCCAGGATTGGGGCATGATGCAGGGCTGCAGGTATCGAGGGGCTCGGGCAGCTGCATAGCCCTGCTGAGGGACGACGCTGGGGGAGGCGCCTGATCCCCACTGGCTGCAGGGGGAGCCCCCTGCCCTGCGTCCCTCCCGGCCAGCTGGGGACCATGGCACGTACCATGCCCGGGCGAGGGTAGGGCACACGGCCCTGGTACGATACCCACTGGTAGTTGGGTCCCTCCTTGTGAGCGAAGGGCCCCAGGAAGGCTCGGCGGATGTCGTGCATGTTGTACAGGCAGACGGCAGAGCCCCTAAACACCGAGCTGCAGGGAAAGCAACAGGCAAGGGCGTAAGGGGGGCACGGGGCACTGGAAGCAAAGGGGGCATTGAGTGGGGGAAGGGCAAGGGGAACAGGGAGAAGGGGTCAGAGTGGGCATGGGGCAGGAGGGGAAGAACTATGGGTCCCTGGCCCTGAGCACCCCCCTATACCAGGTCCAGCTGCAGAACCTGTGGGTGCTCTGGTGAAGGGGTCGTGGAGGGGCAGCGTGGAGCTGGCTGGGGGTGGGGGGAAATGAGCTGGAGGGCCAGATGCACTGGGGAGGCTGATGAGCTGGGGGGGGCTGGATGAACTGGCTGAGGGGGCTGGGCGCATGGGAGGGGCTGGGTGAGCAGAGGGATCAGTGTGGAGTTGGCTGGCGGGAGAGCAAGCTGGGGGGACATGTGGGGAGGCAGGCGAGCTGGGGATTGGCGCAGAGCTGGCTGGGGAGCCGGGCATTGGGGGGGCAGCATGGAACTGGGTGGGCTGGGCAGCGCTGGGGGGGTGGGTGTTAGTGGGGCCTCGCCGTACCTGGAGGTGGAGAAGACGGCGTAGAGCAGGGGGTTCCGTGTGTCCCTCGTCCTCAGCAGGAAGACGTCACCTGTGAGTGGCAGAGAGGGATGGGCGTGTCATTGATCAGCCCCCCACCCCAGGCACACATTCCCCCTGCCTATACTGCCTCCGCCAATACCTCCCCCCACCTGACATGACCGGCCCTCCTCCCCAGCACGCAGCCTCCCCACATGCCCTGTCACAGAGCACCCGCCATGCCAGGCAGTGATCCTGCAGCTGGCGCCTACCCCACGCCACTCACGGAGCTCGTCGAAGAAGGTGTTGCCCCCGTCGCTGCCTGGCACCGAGCACACTAGCCTGGCCTTCAGGAACGTTGTCCACTTGTTCACCAGGCTCCGCTGCCCACCCAGGTCATTCTGTGGGGAGGGGCAGACAGGCTGAGTGGGGGCTGGGCAGGGGGCTCAGCAGGATGCCTGCCCCCAGGGAGCCTCTTCACCCACCAGGACGCCAGCGCTGCCAGGTCCCAGGTGTGGAAGCAGAGAAAGAACTGACAGGAAGGGGATTGCAATGCATGACAGTTTGTTAGCAAGAGTCAGGCTAACTGTAACCCTAATAACGCGAGATTTGTAGAAGCGAGGATTGGGTGAGGCGAGTGGGAAAGAACTGTGTGAGAAGTTGTTGCGACCTTGTGTAGATAATGTTGTATGTAGACTAGAGTCTAAACAAGCGAGGAAAACAAGGTATATCAGAATGACCTATGTATAAACAAAATGCTGCTGTTGCTCATTACTGTCTGTAACAAAAGGTATAAATGCTTGCTGTAATTGTTTACCTGTTGAGAGACCTGTTTAGCTCTCTCCCTCTACGCAATTGCTAGAGAAAATAAAGTATCTGACTTGCTGTACCCAAACAAAAAGTGAGAACTCTGTTATTCTATGAGTCAACAGTGTGCTCTTGTTGTCAAGAAGGCTAACGGCATTTTGGGCTGTATAAGTAGGGGCATTGCCAGTAGATCGAGGAACGTGATCGTTCCCCTTTATTCGACATTGGTGAGGCCTCATCTGGAATACTGTGTCCAGTTTTGGGCCCCACACTACAAGAAGGATGTGGAAAAATTGGAAAGAGTCCAGCGGAGGGCAACAAAAATGATTAGGGGTCTGGAGCACATGACTTATGAGGAGAGGCTGAGGGAAATGGGATTGTTTAGTCTCCAGAAGAGAAGAATGACGGGGGATTTGATAGCAGCCTTCAACTACCTGAAGGGGGGTTCCAAAGAGGATGGAGCTCGGCTGTTCTCAGTGGTGGCAGATGACAGAACAAGGAGCAATGGTCTCAAGTTGCAGTGGGGGAGGTCCAGGTTGGATATTAGGAAACACTATTTCACTAGGAGGGTGGTGAAGCACTGGAATGCGTTACCTAGGGAAGTGGTGGAGTCTTCTTCCTTGGAGGTTTTTAAGGCCCGGCTTGACAAAGCCCTGGCTGGGATGATTTAGTTGGGAATTGGTCCTGCTTTGAGCAGGGGGTTGGACTAGATGACCTCTTGAGGTCCCTTCCAGCCCTGATATTCTATGATTCTAATTTGGGGGCTCGTCCGGGATGGCAACGCCCGCAGAGGCACCGGCAGCTGCTACAGATTGTTCCCCTTCGAACCCCATGGCGCCACAATAGAGGTAGGAGACCTTTTGAAATCTCTATTGGGGTGTCGGAGGAGGACTGTCCGTGGGGCCGTCTCTCCCTGTTGGGCTCACGCCATCTGAACTTATTGACTGTGCAGCAAGATCAGAACTGTTAGCTTGGCCGCCCCCATATGCATAGGTATGCACCGGTGCTGAGGGGTTTTTAACTGCCTCAAGAGGGGTTGTTACGACCTCATAGTGTATTGAGTCCAGACATAAGGTACAGATGCATCGTGGTATTTGGAGAGAGAGAGAGAGAGAGAGAGTGAGTGTGTGTGTACACACACACACACACACACACACACTCTGCGAAGTCTTTTGGCTCATGACCAGAACTACTCTAACGCAAGCCCGGTAACTAGAGGATCTTTAAGGAGATCCCACCCACGGTGGGCTAACTCGGCCTGACATCGTCCGGCGAGGAAGCTACCTGGGTCTAGGAGTGTGTGAACCCATCTTCCCTCCCCTTTCCTCTCTGTGTGAGCCACTGACAGTCTGATCATCTCGCTGGATGCAAAGAGAGTGAGCGGTGCCGTCTCTCAGAGACTAGCCGACGCTCTTTGCTGAAAGGAGGTGTAGGAGGGTCATGGCCATCCTCGTTAGCCTCTCCTGTGTGAGTACCCTGTAGGGAGAGATCCTTAGTTTATGTGCCGCTAGAGCGGACAGGGCATCCTCCCTCCCTGCGTGTGTGTGATTGGAAAATGGGTGGGGGACAGTCTAAGCATTCCCTCTCACCCCCTAAGGGTACCCCATCTGATTTCATGTACGTACATTATGGTTCTAAAACCTGCAGGTATTTAGAGAATTGGAATCATTACACGCGTGAAAATTCATCTAAACAATGCCCACTAGAAGGTACCTTCAATCTAGATAAGATCATACATCTCAGAGGAGCTTTTAATCACCAAAAAGTCTCTGACACACAATGGGAGCAATTTGTCTATTGAGGAAAGGAACGGATTAATTTGAAATTCAGCTTGGTCCAGAGATAAAGAGAAAGTTGATCTGCGTTCAAGGTCAAAAATCAATGCAGATCAGGCTAAGTACAAAGAAAAACTGCTTTCGGTCCCAGCTGGCTGTGAAAAAAATATAGACATAGTCAAACCAAAGGCAATACAAGTTACAATGCTGAGATTACATTTGCAAAGCTTAACTGTCCAGTGAGATCCAACAGTCTGCCTTTGCGACCCTGGAGCCGGCGTGGTTTGGGGACGCTGAAGAAGCCACAGGCAGCCGGCCTGGACTGGAATCACTGAAAAGACGCCCCTGGAGACCCCAGGGCGTAAAAGAGAGGAAGCAAGTTGGAGATTGCACAGCGCCTTCTCTGAACGTTATACACAGACGTGGCCAGTCTGGACGTACGTGTGCGAGTATGAAAGTGTGCCTACTCTCAGCCGTAGTAAGTCTGAGAACCGGAGAGGGGTTTAGCATTCCTCTGTCCACCCCGGTTGATCGGGAAGGGTGTCAGGTGGATCTACCCCAGTCGTAGCAAGACTGGGCAATAGAGAAGTATGGAGAAAAGGGAAGAGTTGTGTACTTGATAACTAGAATTGAGCAATTAAGAGCACAGATCATGAACCAGGCAGCAACTCAAACCTACGCCCAGGCCAAGTTGCAAGCCTTGAGACAGGACTTCCAGGCAGAAAAGGAAGCACTGGCTAAGCAAGTACCAGTCCTTCAGGGACTTGTCAGAATTTAACCATTTGTGTTTCCATATGCTGTAACAGCAGTGTATTTGCCACAAGAGAAAATTTAATAGTTAAACGCCAATGGGCCATGTGTTTTGCCCAGGTGGCAAGCCTCATGAGGGAGGACTCGGGTAGCCTTGTGAGTAAGAATGTTTAAGGGAAGAGACCAGGAAGGGTGGAGGCTAGTTGAGAAGCCCACCCTCCTAGCTAAATTGGTAGTGGAACAAGGAAGGGACGGTTCAGCGAGAAAAGCAGGATCAGGCCCAAGCGGGCAGGCAACAGATAGAGAGATTGGAAAACAGGTTGAAAACTTTGAGGGCATAGTGGAAGGAAAGGAGTAAGTAATTATAAGCATGGGGATTTCAAATCCCCAGGACAATAATTGGAATGGTAAAAACTGAGTTGATAGGGTGTGGTTTGGGAGACAAGCAAGTGATTTAAGAAAAGAGAGTGAGAAGTTAACTCTGTAGTTGCTAGAGGGACTCAAGCAGTGACACTTGGTAGGAATGTCTGTAAGTAATCCAGGCAAGAGTTTATTTAAGTGGAATTATTTGACTATGAATACGTTAATCTAATTTACTGAAGAACACTCCTGCTGTGTACAATCTGTGTTTTATAAGTTTGAGATGAATTGGTATTGTTTTAAAGTTGCAAAACTGAGAATAGTTTTGCCAGACACAGGAAACTAGTGTTGTTTAAGGTATTTAGCATTTAATCCTTAAGGTGACTTAATGCTTTACGAGATTTAAAATGTTTTAACTAAAGACCAAAGGTTGTGGCTGCAGCAGGGTAGTCAAAGCCAGGAGAATAAAAGATTTGAATTTGGTTTTGGGTAACAAAATAGCAGATAAAAGATCTGGTAAAGAGAGAGAAGGACAGTGCCCCTGGCTCTGTGTGGTTGAGCTGTCACTTTACTAGGGGTGCATGGAGATTTTGTAAGCACAAAAGAAACAGTTATACCTTGTGTAGAAATTGATGCTGCTAGTGTTGTGGAAATTGAATTGTGGAGAGGATGTGCATTTTCCCCAGAACATGTGCAGTGTATATTGTAGCAGAGGTAAAAGAAATGCAAACCTACCAAAATAGGTTGTGTTGTCTTTTTCAGATCACTGTGTGTTTGAAAACAGGAGTTAAAAGTTAATTGTGTCCTTTTTAAATAAGAGTCTTTAAGCCGTGGATAGCTTTGGATCCAGAAGCAAGCCAGAAAGCATCTGTACTAATGCAAATTATCTAACTGATAAGGTAGAAGCTACTGAAACCTGGGCTGCCTATGAAACAAATACAAGGAAATATGGGGTAATTCCTCTGTTTTGCCTGAAATCAATAAGAGTATTTGTATATAAAGGAAATATTTTAAGCAATGACTGACTGCTCAGAAGGGGTAGACCTCTGTTCTTTTGTCTTTCAGATCATCAGAGAAAATGGATGCCAGCTGAACAGCATTCAACGTACCATGCATTTACTGGTACAATAGGAATTATTTTTGTGTTCTATGTCCTGTCTTGTGGTGTTTGTCTTGTGGCCAGAATTGTTGTGTTTAATATTTTCATAAGACAGTCTAGTTCAAAATTAAATATAAGGGTTAAATCAAAAAGTAGATACTTGTTTTATTCAACTTGGAATACAAAGTGTTTGGATAAATCAGGAAAATGTGATATACTAAAGTCTAATACATTTGCTTAAGTAAGAAAAATAAACTTCATTGGCCAGATTTTTTAACTGAAAAATTGCTGTTAAAATTTGCATACCAACAGTCTTTGGAAGCGAGGACATGGAAGGTTAACCCACTCCCCATATTGCACATGGGATCCTTCTGGCTACCTCAGATTTCTAGCCAGAGAGTGGGGAGGGAGGAAAGCTATTGGACATCAGAGGTTGTACCAAATGGATTCCTCAAAAGTGGGTGTGCTTGTCCTGGTTTGTTGCTCCAAAGCTCTGTATATAAGTTATTTTACTGGAAGGGTGTATATGGCATACATTGAATAATAAGACTAATGTACTGTATAATGGCAATGTGTATGTGTTCATTGTTGGGAAAAGGTGTATGAGTGAAGAGTGGAAGTTTCCTTTGTAGGTTAAAAGAAGCCAAGAAGGGGAGAAGGAAAAAGAACAGAACGAGTTAACTGGAAAAAAATAGCTAGCAAGCTCAGTCCAAAGATAAGACGCTGGCCTCATTCAAGGACACTGCTACAGCTAAGACTGGGCTGACAACCAAGAAAAGCGGGGGGGCCTGAATGTGCCCAAGCAACTATGAGATCTGCAAAACACTGCCAGACATTAATGAAATGTGTTAGGTTTCTTTTCTCACAGATAAAAGAAGTGCTACCCATTGTTTCATTGAAACAAGGAGATTGAGTCTACGTAAAGTCCATCAACGAAAGACTGCTTTGGCTCCACACTGGAAAGGCCCTTTCCAAGTCCTGTTAACCACCAACACCGCTGTGAAGTGCCAAAGACTGCCTACCTGGACCCATGCTTCTCACTGCAAAAAGACCCCTCCACCTCGGGAGGACTCTCCGACTGATAAGCCTATTTCTCCTTCTAGCTGTGCTGTGCCTTCTGGACAGCAGGAAAAAGAAAAAAAAAAAAGACAAGGTGAAGTGCTAGTAACCTCTCCCTTGTCCACTGACAGACCTAATGTACCTTTGGATTTTTCTAGAAGACGCAAAACCATTACAGGGTGATGTGCTAGTAACATTTTCCCCTGTATGATGCTGAACCACACTGTTTCAGGAAAAGAGAAGAAGGAACACTTGCTTCATTGAAACCACAAAGTCCAGGGATTCCTGACTACAAAAGACATTAAGAACTGACCCTGGTGAAGAAACAAAGAATTTTACACTGGCAGGAAGAAACTTGTGGGACCCATGCTTGGGAATGTGGTATTGATTGGATTTTGGGGTTTATTCTACAGGCTGCGCCCTGTGTTTTGGATAAGTCCTTCAGCATGTATTGCCCTCCCTAATTGGATTTTAAATAAGTACCAAAGGCAACTTGTTGCCATTGCCCCGCCATCTCCTCCATTACACTATTACTCCTGTAACACATCCAAATACAGACAATGCCATATATTTGATAAAACCAATGGCCAAGGCCTTCGCACTTTAGTGATTTATTTAAATATTGGTTGAAAAAAATATTTTTAAGGTTCAGGATATCCCATATAAGTGAACAATTGAATGGAAAAGAATGGATCAGTGGAGATAAAAGTATATGATATCACTACAGTGAACCCCAAGAATCTGTAATTGCAATTGATGGGTTCTATAGCGAAGTAGATATGATGGCTGTTCCTGGAATTTGCACTGTGTTAAACGAGAGAGGCCCTTATTGTTATTTGGTCACCCAATCAGTGAACAATTAAACGAATACCCAAAGAGTTGGTTTTGCCACTGGAAATTTTACCTGCATAGAAATTATTCCAGTGACTAATAATGTTATTTCCGCCCTTAGTTCAATGACCCAGAAGTTGCTGACAGAGATGGTATTGAATATCACTGAGGCTGGGAAGGAATTGCAGTGGGATCTAGCATGTTCAGAAATTCAGGATTTCCTGAATGACCAGCTAATGGCCATTCGGAATGATCTAGAGTATCAGGCTTGGCCCACTGCCCTTACAGACGCATCAGGAGTACCATCTTTGCAATTCTAAAGAAGGGTAGAAGGGAGAACAGCAAAATAGAGACAATGGATTTCAGGAAGGCAGATTTTGGGAAGCTCAGAGAGCTGATAGGTAAGGTCCCATGGGAATCAAGACTGAGGGGAAAAACAACTGAGGAGAGTTGGCAGTTTTTCAAAGGGACACTATTAAGGGCCCAAAAGCAAGCTATTCCGCTGGTTAGGAAAGATAGAAAATGTGGCAAAAGACCACCTTGGCTTAACCACGAGATCTTGCACGATCTAAAAAATAAAAAGGAGTCATATAAAAAATGGAAACTAGGACAGATTACAAAGGATGAATATAGGCAAACAACACAGGAATGCAGGGGCAAGATTAGAAAGGCAAAGGCACAAAATGAGCTCAAACTAGCTACGGGAATAAAAGGAAACAAGAAGACTTTTTATCAATACATTAGAAGCAAGAGGAAGACCAAAGACAGGGTAGGCCCACTGCTTAGTGAAGAGGGAGAAACAGTAACAGGAAACTTGGAAATGGCAGAGATGCTTAATGACTTCTTTGTTTCGGTCTTCACCGAGAAGTCTGAAGGAATGCCTAACATAGTGAATGCTAATGGGAAGGGGGTAGGTTTAGCGGATAAAATAAAAAAAGAACAAGTTAAAAATCACTTAGAAAAGTTAGATGCCTGCAAGTCACCCGGGCCTGATGAAATGCATCCTAGAATACTCAAGGAGCTAATAGAGGAGGTATCTGAGCCTCTAGCTATTATCTTTGGAAAGTCATGGGAGACGGGAGAGATTCCAGAAGACTGGAAAAGGGCAAATATAGTGCCCATCTATAAAAAGGGAACTAAAAACAACCCAGGTAACTACAGACCAGTTAGTTTAACTTCTGTGCCAGGGAAGATAATGGAGCAAGTAATTAAGGAAATCATCTGCCAACACTTGGAAGGTGGTAAGGTGATAGGGAATAGCCAGCATGGATTTGTGAAGAACAAATCATGTCAAACCAATCTGATAGCTTTCTTTGATAGGATAACGAGCCTTGTGGATAAGGGTGAAGCGGTGGATGTGGTATACCTAGACTTTAGTAAGGCATTTGATACGGTCTCGCATGATATTCTTATCGATAAACTAGGCAAATACAAATTAGATGGGGCTACTATAAGGTGGGTGCATAACTGGCTGGATAATCGTACTCAGAGAGTTGTTATTAATGGTTCCCAATCCTGCTGGAAAGGCGTAACGAGTGGGGTACCGCAGGGGTCTGTTTTGGGACCGGCTCTGTTCAATATCTTCATCAACGACTTAGATATTGGCATAGAAAGTACGCTTATTAAGTTTGCGGATGATACCAAACTGGGAGGGATTGCAACTACTTTGGAGGACAGGGTCATAATTCAAAATGATCTGGACAAATTGGAGAAATGGTCTGAGTTAAACAGGATGAAGTTTAACAAAGACAAATGCAAAGTGCTCCACTTAGGAAGGAAAAATCAATTTCACACATACAGAATGGGAAAAGACTGTCTAGGAAGGAGTACGGCAGAAAGGGATCTAGGGGTTATAGTGGACCACAAGCTAAATATGAGTCAACAGTGTGATGCTGTTGCAAAAAAAGCAAACATGATTCTGGGATGCATTAACAGGTGTGTTGTGAGCAAGACACGAGAAGTCATTCTTCCGCTCTACTCTGCTCTGGTTAGGCCTCAGCTGGAGTATTGTGTCCAGTTCTGGGCGCCGCATTTTAAAAAAGATGTGGAGAAACTGGAAAGGGTCCAAAGAAGAGCAACAAGAATGATTAAAGGTCTTGAGAACATGACCTATGAAGGAAGGCTGAAAGAATTGGGTTTGTTTAGTTTGGAAAAGAGAAGACTGAGAGGGGACATGATAGCAGTTTTCAGGTATATAAAAGGGTGTCATAAGGAGGAGGGAGAGAACTTGTTCACCTTAGCCTCTAAGGATAGAACCAGAAACAATGGGTTTAAACTGCAGCAAGGGAGGTCTAGATTGGACATTAGGAAAAAGTTCCTAACTGTCAGGGTGGTTAAACACTGGAACAAATTGCCTAGGGAGGTTGTGGAATCTCCGTCTCTGGAGATATTTAAGGGTAGGTTAGATAAATGTCTACTAGGGATGGTCTAGGCAGTATTTGGTCCTGCCATGCGGGCAGGGGACTGGACTCGATGACCTCTCGAGGTCCCTTCCAGTCCTAGAATCTATGAATCTATGAATCTATGAATCTGATCTGTGGCCATGGAGACATACTTGGAGACTTTCTGGGTGGAAGTGTGGACGTTCTCAATGCTCCTTCCATGCATATGGACCGGTTAGGGGGCTGTGGGGTCCCACATACCAAATCCTGCTGGGTCCATGGGGAGGATGCATGTGGGATTGGGTAATTCACCGAGACATCTGGGAAATTAGACTACCTGATATGCCCAATCGATTTTTAGTCAGTGCTCCTGGGATTACATCTGACATTTGGATGGGGTTAGGGAGTCAATGGACATTAGAACCCCCACAGCTTCAGTATAACCATAAACTGAAGCCAGGAGAAGTTGTTACTCTTCATGTCTACGTTTGCTGGGAGGGTAGGGGACAAGGAACTACCCCGACAGGACACTTACTTTTTCAAGCTAATGATAGCTGTGTGTATGGTAAAGCCACCACATTGCAAGACATACATTTTAATCTCATTACCACTGCAGGCAATCATATTATTTACTGGCCTGCAGGCAGAATTTTCCAAGTAGGCCTTAGGTTCCAGATACCCTTTAATTGGACTAGTTTAGTACCTGATCGATTTCAAAATTTGCTTTCACTGTTACCAGAGGTTCAGAAAGTCTCTGAAGTACAAGGGCAAACTCACATGCTTAAAAATATATATATCAAGTTGAAAAGTATGCCTTTCATACAGCTTATAGAGTGTCCACCTTATGTACTAAGTATGATGTATTGTGTTTTATGACTAAGACTGTACAACAACCCCATCATATTATTGCTATGGGAATATTATTGTTTGTGTTGGTGTTAGTTAGTGTAGGATTACGTTATTGTTGTTGTAAAGGACGTAATAGTAATACCTTTCATGTCCATGCTCATCATGCATTGTCATTACATCCAATCAAAACCCCTAAAGGTTGAAGCATCTGTTGTAGAATCTGAATTCCAAGACTTAATGCAAATAGAGATTTGAAAATGTTTGTTGTACTAGTAGTACAAAAGGGGGGGTTGTGGAAGCAGAGAAAGAACTGACAGGAAGGGGATTGCAATGCATGACAGTTTGTTAGCAAGAGTCAGGCTAACTGTAACCCTAATAATGCGAGATTTGTAGAAGCAAGGATTGGGTGAGGCGAGTGGGAAAGAACTGTGTGAGAAGTTGTTGCGACCTTGTGTAGATAATATTGTATGTAGACTAGAGTCGAAACAAGCAAGCGAGGAAAACAAGATATCAGAATGACCTATGTATAAACAAAATGCTGCTGTTGCTCATTATTGTCTGTAACAAAAGGTATAAATGCTTGCTGTAATTGTTTACCTGTTGAGAGACCTGTTTAGCTCTCTCCCTCTACGCAATTGCTAGAGAAAATAAAGTATCTGACTTGCTGTACCCAAACAAAAAGTGAGAACTCTGTTATTCTCTGACACAGGGCACGACAGACGATGGACTCCCCGTCTCCCGGTTGGACCTGCTGCAATGGCATGGGAGAGCCCGACTGAGCTGTCCCCAGTGTGGGGCTCCTGGGGAAGGATCCCACAGGCCTGGCTGGCAGAGCCGCTGCCCACATGCCAGGAGGGCTCGGCTCCAATCCCAGTGTCACTGCTGTGCAGGCGGAGCACAGATGGGGGTCACACCCATCCCTCCCGGCCCCCCAGGGATGCAGTGAAAGGGACCAGCCCATTGTTCCAGCTGGGCCGGGTGGGCACGGGAGCGCTCACCCTGCAGATCTGGCCGATGCGGGCGAAGCTGGCCTTGCCCAGCCCCTGCTGCCCCTCCACCGCCGTCTCGCGGAAGAAGAAGTAGATCTTGTCGTCGTCCGGGTTCTCGCTCTCCGGGATCCAGAACACGTCCACAAACTTGGGCTCTGGGCCAGGCAGAACACGGGGAGGAAGGGAGGGTCAGGCAGGGGGAGGCATGAGGTGAGCACCGGGCACCCATGCCATCCAGCACAGGTGCTCAGGCAGAAAGCAGAGCGAATAACAGCTGCACTCGGCCCACGTCAGGGCTGCCAGAGCTTTGCTATCTGACCTGCGTGCTAACCCATGCAGGGGCAGTGCCCTACCCCCGACTGACACGGGGGAAACCGAGGTACGAAGAAGGGATGTTACCCAGTGAATCAGTGGCACAGCAGGGAATAGGACCCAGGAGTCCTGACACCCACTGCTCTAGCCCCCAGCCCTCCCTTCCCCAGAAGTGAAGCTAACAGCCTGAACCAGGCCAGGGGTCACGTGGGCTCTGCACTGCCAGGAGATCAGCCGGGCCCTGCCCCGACTGTCAGGGAGGACCTGCAGCCAGTGCCGGAGGGGTGGTTTGCTGCCTGGAACCGGCTCGGCAGTGAATGGGGCCTGGGGTCGGAGCTGCAACCCAGGTCCCCTGCCTGTCTGGGGAGGTTCGGGGGAGGCAGGAGGGCACCCACCCACTCCCCAACGTGGTACCTGCCCTGCCACAGGCAGCTCCGTGCTCCCCCAGCACCCCCCTCATCCGTGCCGCATCAGGGACCTGCCCAGGCCAGCAAGACCAGGCTGGGATTGGGCACACCTGGCTGTGCTCATCCCCCTGCCCCTGGAACGTGCAGCTGCGGGGATCCCCATGCCCATGCAGCCAGACCACCCCCTGGCTCCATCACTCCACAACTGCCCCCTGCTCAAAGGGGGCCCTGCAGTCACACGCCACTAGGTGGCAGCCTAGATCCACCAGCTCCCACAAGGAGAGTCAGCCCAGCCATGAGAGCGGGTCCAGGGCCAGAGAGAAGGGAGACTGGGTACGGGGTAGACGGGTGATGCTCCTCAGTCCCGACCCACAGCCCCCCAACCTCCTGCTATCCCAGCTCCCCCCCCCAAGCTATACCCCCTGCTAGACCAGCCCTGGGCTCCCCCAGCCAGCTGTGCTGGTGCCCCTCACTCCCGACCCACAGCCCCTGCTAGCCCAGCCCTGGGTTCCCCCCCACAACCCTGCCTGGCAATTCCTGCACCCGGTCCGTCCCAGCTTTGGTGCCCAGGAGGCAGAGCCTGGGGGTGCCAGGTCACTGCACTGTCTCAGGGTGACCTCGAGCAGCTCCCAGGGGCTCTGCTATTCTTGGTGCTGCCCATTTCCAGGCGATGGCACCTTCCAGGCAGAATAGGGCTGGGGCTTAGCATGGGCAGGGTCCACAGGCAGCCCCAGCCTGGCAGCCCCCCCAGCCGCTGTCTGCAGGGATGGGGACACTGTGAGGGAGCCGAGAGTGAATCCCAGGGCCAGGCATTGCCAGGTGAAGGGTGGGAATGAGGCCCCCCCAAGGGTGAATGAGGCCAGAAGCTCTTGCAGGACGACGGGTTCATTATCCCAGCAAGACAGATGGTGGGATTCAGAGGGCGAGTCAGCAAAATGCCAAAGGGGATGAACGGAGCACAGATGCCCACAGGATTAGGGCCAGGAAAGCTTCTTCATCCGTCCTGCTGGTGTCCCTCACTCCCGACCCGCAGCCCCTGCTATTCCAGCCCTGGGATCCCCTCCCACCCCAGCCCTGCCAGTGCCCCTCAGCCTTTGGGAAATGACCCCCAATCAGGGGCATGCACAAGAGGGGACAAGCAGGGGCACAGGGCCCCCAATAATGGGAAGGAGCACAGAACACACGCCTGCTCCCGAGTTCTGAAATCTCCCCCCAGAGACAGAC
Source organism: Malaclemys terrapin pileata (assembly GCF_027887155.1). Lineage (NCBI taxonomy): Eukaryota > Metazoa > Chordata > Testudines > Emydidae > Malaclemys > Malaclemys terrapin. Next base: position 49,678,177 of record NC_071511.1, read on the forward strand.
ACTCAGGGCCCAGCTCTGCCTTCCCCGTGACGTTACTGTTCCCACCTGTGCCCAGCGACTGGCATGTTCAGATCTGGGAGCCTCCCCCACCCATCGCGCAGGGGGCTGAGCCGGAGCTGGGCCCGGACGAGTCTGTGACAGGGAGTGAAATTCACTAGGAGCTTGGCTGAGGCTGCCAAACTCACCACACTCAGGACGCAGCCCAGCATCCTCGAGCCGAGGGATCGGCCCCTGGGCAGCAGCAGGATTACGTTCCTGGGCCTCACCCCCCCTCCCCAGAAACCCCCCTAGCCCTGGCACTGACCGTTGAGCCAGCGGGAGTCGTGCTGCTCGGTACGGATGGACGGGCGCAGCCCCAGGCTGCGGAAGATGGTGAAGTCGCGGCCCATCAGGTCGGTGGCCACCCCAGAATACAGCTCCTCCCCTGGGGCAGGGATCAGAGGGGTCAGGGGCATTAAACACGGGCATGCCCAGTCCTCCCTGCCTACCTCCGCCTGCCTCATCGCCAGGGGAAAGGCCAGGCGCCCTGCTCCTCAGACAGCCAAGGGATCCGCTCCACGCTCCTCACCAGACGTCACTGGAGGGGGGGAATTTACAGGGGCACCCCCGGGGGATCAGGGGGTTAACAAGTGAATCCCCGGCTCCCACCACCTGGGCCCCGCTCACCCCTCCTCCCCATCTCAGTGGTGAGTTCAAGGCTCAGATTCCTCTGCTGGGACAGTCCCCGGTGACCCACAGGGGCTCCTGTGTACTGGCTCTGCACAGAACTGGCATCTTGCCCTCAGCACCCCCCAGAGGGCACAAGCCAGCAGTGTCTCAGCCAGCCCAGCCTCTTCCCTTAGGGGGCGCTGTGGGGAGTTGGATAGGAGTGCTGGCTGTGGGGGGAGCTCCCAGCTACTCCAGACCCAGCCTCTCCCAGTAGGGGGTGCTGTGGGGAGGGGCAGGAGCAGGGGCATGTGGCAGTCAGCAGGGCCCAGCAGACGATACAGAGGGCCCCACATGCCAGCTCAGGGCCGTCGCTCTTACCCACGAGCACCGAGGCAGCCACGTGCCGCGGGTCGTACGGGCTCTTCCCTTTGCCGTCCTCCATGGCTGCAGGATCCAGCTTAAAGACGGGCTCCTAGAGAGAGGGAACGAAGCACGTCAGCAATGGCAGGGGTGTCTGGGGCCAAGGCTGCTAACAGAACCATCCCCCCCATCCCCCGCCCCCCGATTTAGTTGATTTAGTTGGGGATTGGTCCTGCTTCGAGCAGGGGGTTGGACTAGACCTCCTGCAGTCCCTTCCAATCTTGGTATTCTATGATTCTATTAGAGGTAGCGGTCCCATCTGCCCCAGATTTGGCCCCTGCAGGGCAGGTGGGGGGCAGGGGATACCCTGGGCGTTGGGGCTGGGAGACCATCTCTCATTTGTCCCTTAGTAGGGGTGCCGCCGGGCTTACCTCCATGCGCTGGCCGACCTCCACGAAGGCGCAGGTGGGGTGGAAGGCACCCGTGCCGCAGGCGTATAGGTGGGTGCGGTTGTACAGGTGCAGGATCTTGATGAAGTTCATACACTCGGCCTGAAAGACACAGGGTGAAGGGAGATGGGGGTGAGTGGGGCGGGGCCTGGCGGGGGCATGTTCCCCCCTGCGCCCCCATAGCTGGCACCACCCTGGTCAACACTTTGCCCAGCTCTCTGTGGGCTCCCCTCTATCTGTCCTGGGCAGGGCAGCGGCTGCCCCGGACCCACAGCTCCCCCAGGATACAGCTCACAGGGCTGAGACCAAAGCAACAGCCCCCTTGGAGTTTCTGGGTGGGTTTGGCCAACAACACATCTGAGCCCAGGGCTCCAGCTGGCCCTCTGGCCCCTCTGCTCTGGCCCCTGGAATGCAAGGTTCAAGCGTTGGGATCCATGGCCAGGAGTTGGAGGCTGGGACGCTGGCTCCCTGCTACGCCTCTGGGGGTGCTAGTGTCCCTGGCCAACAGGCTCTCATTGCAGCACGGCCCAAAGACTGCTCACTCCCCACTGAACACACTGAATTCCCAGCAGCCCCAGCCTCTCCTAGCAGGGGGCACTGTGGTGAGTGGGGCAGGAGTGCTGGCTGTGGGGGAGCTCCTGCCCCACACAAGGAGCCCCCAGGCCAAGGCCTCCCACGCTGACTCATACACCAGGGCAGCTGGCGATGGGAATCCAGGCTGATCCTTCCCCCCTGCGGTTGCCCTGAGCCATTCCAGGGGCACAAAGATCCAGGCCGGTCCCCCCCCAGAGCTGCCCCCAGGGCAGAGGGGCCCCGCCCATATCCCTGCCCGGGGCAGTGATTCACTGTTCTCAGGTGTGTGGACAGGGATGTTCCATCCCAGCCCTGAGTCACCTGGGCCTGGTGCCTGGTGAGCGGCAGGGCCTGTCCGTCTGGAATTGCCTTCTCAGGCAGGTGCTGCCCTGGCTGGGGTGTGACCTCAACCCCCACTAGCAGGCCAGTGGGCTGGGGAGAAGGGAACCCCAAGAGCAGTGGCACTGCTCCTGGAGCAGGGGGGGCACCAGGTGCCGCCCCAGTCCCTGCCGCTTGGGTAATAGCTGCATGCGGGACAGATCAGGGCACCAGGCCATGGCACAGATGGTGCCACCCAGGGCCCAGACACGCATGCCTAAGCCTCCGCTCGTTGCTACTTATCATGGCCCTGTTGGTGCCGTGGGCAGGGCCGTGGCGCCAGGAGAGGGCGCTATCAGGAGATCCTCACATGACTCAGAGTGAGGGTCCGACAGCTCCTGGAAAATGAGTAACACTAATGAGAACCTAAGGGAAGGGAATGGCCGGGCTGGGCACCCCAACCCTACACTTCCAGCCTGGAGTTGAGCTGCCACAGTATTCTTGCCGGCAAGTTAAAGACGTATGGGCTGGATGAATGGACTGTAAGGTGGATAGAAAGCTGGCTAGATCGTCGGGCTCAACGGGTAGTGATCAATGGCTCCATGTCTAGTTGGCAGCCGGTTTCAAGCGGAGTGCCCCAAGGGTCGGTCCTGGGGCCGGTTTTGTTTAATATCTTTATTAATGATCTGGAGGATGGTGTGGACTGCACTCTCAGCAAGTTTGCAAATGACACTAAACTAGGAGGTGTGGTAGATACACTAGAGGGTAGGGATTGGATACAGAGGGGCCTAGACAAATTAGAGGATTGGGCCAAAAAAAACCTGATGAGGTTCAACAAGGACAAGTGCAGAGTCCTGCACTTAGGACGGAAGAATCCCATGTACTGCTACAGACTAGGGACCGAATGGCTAGGAAGCAGTTCTGCAGAAAAGGACCTACGGGTTACAGTGGACGAGAAGCTGGATATGAGTCAACAATGTGCCCTTGTTGCCAAGAAGGCTAACGGCATTTTGGGCTGTATAAGTAGGGGCATTGCCAGCAGATCGAGGGACATGATCATTCCCCTCTATTCGACACTGGTGAGGCCTCATCTGGAATACTGTGTCCAGTTCTGGGCCCCACACTACAAGAAGGATGTGGAAAAATTGGAAAGAGTCCAGCGGAGGGCAACAAAAATGATTAGGGGGCTGGAGCACATGACTTATGAGGAGAGGCTGAGGGAACTGGGATTGTTTAGTCTCCAGAAGAGAAGAATGAGGGAAGATTTGATAGCTATTTTCAACTACCTGAAAGGGAGTTCCAAAGAGGATGGATCTAGACTGTTCTCGGTGGTACCAGATGACAGAACAAGGAGTAATGGTCTCAAGTTGCAGTGGGGGAGGTTTAGGTTGGATATTAGGAAAACCTTTTTCACTAGGAGGGTAGTGAAGCACTGGAATGGGTTACCTAGGGAGGTGGTGGAATCTCCTTCCTTAGAGGTTTTTAAGGTCAGGCGTGACAAAGTCCTGGCTGGGATGATTTAGTTGGGAATTGGTCCTGCTTTGAGCAGGGGGTTGGAATAGATGACCTCCTGAGGTTCCTTCCAACCCTGATATTCTATGATTCTATGATACTGCAGTCCTGGACCCCCTCTTTGCTGTCCCCCAGCTCTGCCAATGTCCTCAATCCTGATCCGCAGCCCCCTGCTTGCCCAGCCCTGGGATCTGCCGAAAAGCTCTGCCGGTGCCCCTCCTCAATCCCGACCTGCAGTCCCTGCTAGCCCAGCCCTTGGCTTCCTCCCCAGCTATCCCCAGCTGCAGGGGGTGGGGGGTCAAAGAGCCCCAGGAGCTGAATCTGGCCCCAGGGACCCTGGCAGAGGGCAGAGCCGACCAGGAGCAAGAGCACTTGCAAGGCTACTTCTGTCCAATGTCTCCTCTAAGGGCAGTGGCTGGATAAACAGTGGGGCCAGCATTAGCAGGGGCCGGTCAGCGCCCCTAGACAGACAAACAGGCCTCAGGCTGCTTGTTTGCTGCCCTTTCACCCCAGTGCAGGAGCCAGGCTCAGCGCTGCCGGCAGGAAACCAGATGGGAGTGAAGTCGCCATGGCCATGTCCAGCCAGACCAGTATGCCATGCAGCACCACCCTGCCCCTCCTGCCCACAGCCCTGTCCAGGCCCCTCCTGCCACCCACCTGCCCCTGCCCAGCCCCTCCTCTGCCCACCCCCCAGCCCTGCCCTGCCCCCTCCTGCCGCCCACCCCCAGCCCCGCCCTGGGCCCTCCTGCTGCCTGCCCTCAGCCCTCCCTGGGCCCCTCCTGCCCCCAGCCCCCACCCTGCTTGGGCCCCTCCTGCCACCTGCCCTCAGCCCTGCCTGCCCCCTCCCACCCTGCCTGGGGCCCTCCTGCCTCCCACCTGGTGGGATTGAGGGGCACCAGTAGAGGGAGATAGGGAAATATTATCCCCATTTCATGGTGGGGAAACTGAGGCCCAGAGCGAGGCAACGACTAGCCCAAGGTCCCTGGGAGGAGCCCAGGCTGCAAAAACTCCTCGATCCCCTTCACCTCCCAGCTCAACCCCCCCCCCCCCCGCATCCATCCAGAGGACCGCCCCACCCCCCCAATCCTGCCTACACATTGCCACCAGGCATTCCAGAGTGCACTGGGGCAGGAAAACACAAAGCACCCCTCGGGGAGCACCTGGGGCTGTGACCCACAACCACCCCCACCCCAGCCCAGCAGACAGGCCCAGCACTTGCCCAGCCAGGCAAACAATCGGCCCTTGTTTCTCCCAGCCACTTGATTGATGAAGGTGAGGTGGGGGGAGTGGAGGGAGGGGCAGCACCCGTCAGTAGCTGGTACTGGGGCCTCGGGGAGGATCCCGGGATCCCTTCCCCCTCTGCCGGGCATGGACAAGGCTCTGAAGAGCAAAGTTCGTGCTGGAAAGTGGCAGGCAGGTGTCCAGCAGTGAAGGGGTTAAATGCTCAATAAACAGTCACTCAGGCACGGCCACCCCATAGGAGCTCAGCCTCCAACTGCCGTGGGGCTGGGATTTCACCCACCATCTTCCCAGCTGCCTGGATCAGCCTCCCCCTCTCCAGCCTCAGGCTTCCCTGGATCTGATCCTGCCTGGGCCTGATCCAGCCTGGGCCCAGCCTTGCAGCAATTGGCCCCCGGGGGATCCCTCAGCTCAGGGGGACTCGGTACCCACGACGTGTCCCGCAGCCTGCTGACTGCTGCCCCTCTGCATCACTGCACTGATCCCCCCCTTGGCCGGGACTACTTCCCAACCCCCGGACAGTTCCCAGCAGCCTGCCAGGATGGTTCTTCCTCCCCGCATCCCAGCCCAGGGGGCTCCCCAAAGAGACCCTGGCCCCCCGGCAGTGTTAAGCCTCCCCGCACCCCCTGCAGGCTCTGCTGCTATGTGCTAGCCGCTCTGGGAACCCCCCACTACACGAGCCAGGGGCGGGTCCCGGCGCCCAGGCCTTGTCTATCTCCAGGGAGGGCAGTGGCCTGGTCAGAGCGGGGCAAGGTCCACGGATGGCATGGCCCATGCTGCCCAATAGGAGCAGAGAGGCTGGTGGGTAGCCTCCGGCTTGGTCCTCCCAGTGCCACAGCAAGGGGGCAGGGAAAGACCCCTTTTGCCCCCCAGGGGCTCACCCCTGCCCAATGGGGATCAAGAGCCTCCCTCTGTGGGGATCAATGGAAGGGGGGCCATGTCACCCCAAGCCCCACAGGGGCCCCTCCCAAAAGCACACTGGCTGGGCCACTTTGGGTGCCTTGGCATCGCCTAGTCCTTGGGGCCCCTCACCGTTGGGGCTGGCAGAACCATTGGGGGCAGTGGCCTCACCCCGTGGCAGCCTGCTCACCCCACACTGTTCTTGTGCCCCTTGGCCAGCCCCCTGTGAGTCAGATGTGGTCTCACCCCAGCCTGTCATGGGACCCCAGGTGGCCTGGGGCCAAGAGATCTGGGCTCCACGAGGCCCCATGCCCTACCTCAGAGTGGAACAGGGTGTCCCGTCTCCACTGAACGGGGGGCAGACCCCAAACACTTCTGACCCTGCCCAACATACTTGGCTCCCATGGGGAAGTGCTGGGCTGGGCTGCCCACTCTCCGCACTGGGCACCACACAGGATGCCCCCAAACAGACCAGGCCAGGGGAGGGTGGTCAGAGCAGGGCTCCATCGCTGTGACAAGGCGCTGTGGGGAGCCGCTCCATGGTGCCCAACTCAAAGGCCAGGCTTGAAACCCCTGCAGGGCACGGGGGGCTGGCAACCCCTGCACAGCCAGGGCGGGTGCTCCGGGGTCAGTAGGGAAGCCTGCCCACCCCCCTAAGTTAAATCACCCCCAGCTCAGCCTGGCCGGAGCACTTACGTTGATGTCTTTGCCGGCCCAGTTGCATTCCTCCCTCCACTCCACAGGCGCCGGCCAGTGGATCTGCGGGAAGAGAGTGGAACAGATCAGGGAGAGGCATCTCCCTCTCCCCCCATGGGCCCCTCAATCCCAACCCGCAGCCCCCCGCCAGCCCAGCCCCGAGTTCCTGCATGAACTGTGGTGCTGGGCTCGGGAGGGTCAGCCTGTGGAGCGTAAGGCCGAGACCCTCCCAACTCGGTTCACACCAGGAACTGAGGGGCAGCATCCCTGGAGGCAGAATGAGGCCCCTGCCCTGACAATGCGCTCCACCATGCCCCTGTAGAGGGGCTCCCAATTCCCCTCTCCATCCCATGCCCTGGAACAGCAGCAGCCAGAGCAGCCTGGAGAAGTGGCTCGAGCGTGCCAGTCCTCAGCACCTCTTTGGGCAGGGCTGTGCCTGCCCAGCTGAGCACCAGTACGCTCAAGACATGCAACACAAGACACACGGTGCCTTGGGAGCAGGGGCTCCTCCAGCAGCTGTGGTGGGGACTCAAGGTCCCAGCAGCGAAGGCATCAGCCGACCCCCCCACCCCCACCGCGGCTTCCAAGCTGGACGGTCGTTACGGGCGATTTCATGGGGGAGGTGAGGCGAGGCAGCTGGAATGCCAGCAATGTCGCCTCTCGAGTGGGCGCCTCTGCCCACTGCCCCTCCCCATGGTGGGTGCCCGGATCCCTCCGCCCTCTGCTGTGCAGCAGTCACCTTCTTGTCCTGCTTGCTGATGTTGTCCAGGCTCAGGGAGGCCAGGTGGTTCTTGCCGCCCACGAAGAGCCGGCCCCGCTCCTCGTCCAGGAGCAGCGCCTCGTAGCAGCAGGAGCGCTCCAGCCCATAGGTGCGCAGCCCATGGCGCGCTTTTAACTCTGCAGGGAGACATGGGGGCTGGGATCAGGCCGGCTCTGCCCTGGCTCTCAGCTTCTCTCCGGGATCACAGGCCAAGGGAATGGAATGCAAAGACCCCGGGCCTGGGTCCTCAAAGGTATTTAGACACCCACCCTCCCATGGGAGTTAGGCACCTCTGTGGATCTGGGCTTTGGAGATGGCCAGTGTCAGGGACGCCAGCACAGGCCCAGAGAACAGCGCCGCCCCAAGCCCCACATGCAGATCATCTGGTTCCTGGCACCTGCCGCACAGGACTTGCCCTGGGTGCCACTGTGGTCAGTTTCAAACAGCGCTGGGGGCCCGCTTTTTCAGAGCAGGGCAGCCAGCATGCAGCCATGGGCACTGCCCCTCTGAGAGCTGGGCCACCGGGGGTGTGTCTCCGCTGCAGTGAAAGAGCCGCAATGCGGCTGGGACTGGCCCGGGGCAGCTGGCTTGGGCTGGGCTGCGGGGCTGGAAAATTGTGGTGTAGGCATTTGGGCTGGGGCTGGAGCCTGGGCTCTGGGACTCCACCAAGGGGGTGGGGGTCTCAGAAACTGGGCTCCAGCCGGAGCCTGAATGTCTACACTGCTTTTAGCCCCGTGAGCCTGAACCAGCTGATCTGGGCTCTAAGTTATCGCAGTGTAGACATATCCAAGGATACGGTCACAGGTGGGAAAAGAACCCAGGAATCCTGACTTCCAGTTCCCTGCTTTAACCACAAGACACCACTCCCCTCCCAGAGCCAGGGATAGAACCCAGGAGTCCTGGCCCTCAGCCCCCCCGTTGTAACCCATCCTATCAGACCCCCTTCCCCCCCCCCCCCAGGAATAGGACCCAGGAGTCCTGACTCCCAGTCCCCTGCTTTAACCAGAAAACCTCACTCTCCTCCCTGAGCCAGGAATAGAACCCAGCAGTCCTGAGCCCCAGTCCCCTGCTCTAACCACTGGTGGATTGCTCTCTTCGGAGTGAAATAAACACGGTGGATGCCCATTAGGGCTGCTGCCCCCCCTCAAAGTTCTGGGGGCTCCAATGGGATCAGAGAGATCACCCCCATTTCTGGTGCTTTTCCAACTCAGACAATTGGGGTGGAGACCCAGGAACAAAGTCTCTTGCACATGAGTCGTGTGGGAGCCAGCCCAGCCCTCTGGAAGCTTTGAAACGAGCACTGTGCTGCTATGGGGCCAGGTAGCACTCTCTGACTGGCAATGAACATGGGGACATCGCTCCCCGGGAATGAACATTAACCCACTGAGCCCACCTCCCCAGCCATATGTGCACCACCAGAGGGTGACACAGTCACACCGCTGGGGTCGGCATCAGCAGGTGATGCTGTCAAGGCTTCTGATTGTTTTCTCTGAGTGCGCGAGCAAGTTTTGAGTCTTGGGAAGACATGCATTGTAGTAATACGGGGTCTGCGTAGAGGCAGCTTGAGCAGAGAAGGAGTGTGTGAGCAGGAAGAGAGAGGATCTGCTCTGCCGTGGGCTCTAACTGGAGTCACATCTCAAGGCTGAGTTGCTCCTGGGAGCTGAACGCTGCCCTTCGGTTGAGATTGCTGGGAGAAGGGACTGCCCTGCATGCTGACTGACCATCTCAGTTCAAAGACTGAGGCATGCACGTAAACAAGTCACCCTAACAACACAACCAACACTCCGTGTCACTAATTTCTCCTCCAATAGGAAGGTGACCCCATTCCCCTCCCAGGGCTGGGGACAGAACCCAGGAGTCCTGACTCCCAGCTGCCCTGCTCTAACCATTAGATCCCACTCCCCTCCCAATGCTAGAGATAGAACCCAGGAGTCCTCCCAATCCCCCACCCCCATGCTCTAACCACTAGACCCCACTCCCTTTCCAGAAGGCAGACCCAACAACACTCATGTCACCCCAAGAGTTAATGTTTCCCATTTAGCCCCCGCTGTTCTCCATAGGATTTCATACCGCAGGCTGTGTGCAGCTCAGGCACGCTGGGGCTGGCAGTGTCTGCAGGCCGGCCCGCAGCCCTGGAGCTGTGCTTAGTCCATGCCAGAGGCAGCACTGAAGAGGTTAATACAGAGGCTGGAGCCCTGGGTTAGGGAGTACAGGGCCAGGCCAGCTGCCTCCTGGCAGGGTTAAATGTCAGGGAAGGCAGAGGCTGTGGAATTACCCCTGGATCCGGTCCCAGTGCTGCCAACACTGGCATTGCTGTCCCCCAGAGCTGGCCAGCAAAGTCTCCTGCAGAAGGAATTAATCCTTCAGGGCCAGGTGCCCCATAAGTAATGTTGCCTGGCATCAGGATACCCAGGGACCATGGCACTGGTGAGAGGGCTTCCCTGCCCAGCAGGCACCTGGGCACAGTGCTGTGCCTTAGGGGAGCAGTTAGAGGCCCCATTGTGCCAGACCCTGAGTGAGAGAGAGTCTCCAGCACTCACAATCTAAATAGACCGGGGAGGAGAAACAGAGGCACTGAGCGGGACTGGACACCGGTGGCTCTGAATGTATGGGGCACCCCAGCACAGAGAACCCCCAGGTCCCTGGGGGAGGCAGTCAGCTGGATGCCATGATCCCAGAAGATGGGCTGTGGCAGCTGTGCACCCCACAGGCCTGCTCAGCCTGCCCTGGCTGGGGACATCTAAGAATGGTCAGAGGGTGCATGGGGTGAAGGGGGTACCCAGGGGCTGCTGCTTCCCTCTGCATCCCTGGCTTGTCCCTGGATCCTCTGTCCTGGCACCCCCTCCCCCCACCAGCTTCACCACATCAGTGGCAGCACAGCACAACAGGCTGTTCCCCAGAGAAGAGGCCCCACAGTGCCTGATCTGCTGGCCCCCGCAGGAACAAACGGGCCATTGTGGGGAGGCGGGGGAGAGCAACTTGCAGGGGACAGGCTGCCTGTGCCAGAGGCGCCTGCAGGGACCACACAGCCCAGCATGGCTCAGGGGCCAGAGTCCAGCCAGGTCTCTGCCCCCTCCCCCGCAGCGCCAGTTCACCCCCCCCCTCTGCCCCCACCCCACTCTGCCAGCTCACCCCACATCCGCTTCCCTGCGGTGCCAGCCCATCCCCTCTCTTCCCCCTCCCTCACTGCTCCCAGCCCCCTCCACTGTGCCAGCTCACCCCGTATCCCCCTCCCCTGCAGCATCAGCCCATCCCCTCCCCCACTGCCAGGCCACCCCACTGCCCCTCCCCCACTGCTCCATGCCCCCTCCCAGGCCACCCCTTCCTGCCTCCTCCCCCACTGTGCCAGCACATCCCTCCCTGCGCTCTGACGCCTTCTTGCTGCCCTTCTTGCTGCCGCACCAGCCCAGGCCCTGCCTGCACGCCCCCCCCCCCCCAGGCTCCCCTGCCGTCCAGGACCCTGAAGCCAGCCTAAGGAGGGGAGGGCTCAATGCAGTGGGGGGAGGAGGGGGCACACAGGGAGGAGCCTGTGCCTAGTACCCCACTGCCTCTTGTGGCTTTCCTTTCGCACAAGGCCGGCAGGTTCCCTCTGCTGCCAGGACACGAGGGGACAATCGCCCGCCTGCTCCACGGCCTCTCAGCTCTAACTGGACAGGAGAGCGAAGCCAGGCTGGTCAGTTTCACATTCCTCTCTAGTCAGTATGGCTAGAAGGGACCACAAGCAATCCCCAGGCTCTGCTGGTTAGGCATGGACTCGCACTGCCCTGGCTGCCCACGGGCTAGCCCAGCTAGGTCTCCTCCCAGTGCGGAGACAGTCCCAGCTCCAAGTATGAGGGACCCTCAGCCTGGCAGCCATGGCCCCTGTCCAGCAGTGGGACACCTGGGAAAAAGGCACTGCTGCTCCCCGAGCTGGGCCCACTTCTAAAGTGGGGATGGGGGTGAGGGTCCAATCCAGGGGTCAGTGACACACTGCTGAAACCAGGTGTGATAGTACTGCAGCAGATACAGGAACTGGGAGCAAACACACTTAGGTGGGACTGGGGACACTGACAGCCAGCGCCCCTGCCCGTGTCCCACAGCACCCCCTGCTGGGAGAGGCTGAGGCCCCACAGCCAGTGCTCCTGCCCCGCTCCCCGCAGTGCCCCCTACTGAGAGAGGCTGGGGCTGGAGAAGTCAGTAGCTCCCCCACATATCACAGTGAACCCTTCCCTGTCCCACGCCGGCCATTTCCCCTTTGGTTCAATCCTGCCTGACACCGGCTGCTCAGGGACTTGACTGGGAGCATTCAAGGACTGGCATCACGTGAGGTAACCCAGCAACCCCAGGCTGCTGCTTAGCAACTATTCTGGAAACCGCTCAAAAGGCAGCCCCCCTCCCCCCCTACATACCTCTTTAATGAGTTTCTGGCTGATGGACAAATTAGTGGAAAGGGCAAAGGCCTCCCGGAGGCCTCCGCTCTCAGTGCGGCAGCACCCTGCCACTGATTGCCCCAGCCACCTCATCTCCCAGGAGGGAGGACACAGAGCCCTGTTTTGGGCTGCACCCCAGCTCCTGTTTGCTGCCCTGGCCGTGGGAAGGGGCCAGAACTGGACTGATCTGCCCAGTGGTAGGGTACCCTGGGGTGAGGGGTGCTCTCTGGCATAATGGCCTCATGCCACCCTCCCTGGCAGCTCCCAGTGCTGGGGGGGAGGGAGTCAGAGCAGTCCATAAGGGCACCAGAGCCCTCCCCGGCCCCCAAGGGCACCAGGGCCTGCACCGGTCCCCGAAGCCAGGAGGCACCTCGGTGCCGAGGCCAGCGAGCACCAGTCCCCGTGGCACGCTGCGTGGGGGATCAGCGCTGAGCCCAGGCACTGCTGCAGCCCAGCCCATTGCCGTGCCCCAGCTCCTTAAGCGCCCTGGGCTCCTGGTGGAGCTGGAGTCAGCGGGCATGGGGCAGCAAGAGGCTGTCTGGAGCTGTGCCTGGGGGGTGGGTGGGCTGCACGGCTTCCACTCATTCCACAGCATCACCCCTGTGAAGGCCCCTTTCTTCCTGCTGCTGAGAGGGGCCGGCTCCAGCCCTCCAGGCCCCTCTCCAGAGAGCTGTAGCAGCAGGGCCAGCCCCACCCCCACCTGCCCCAGGAGGGTCCTGTAAGGAGCAAGAGGGGAAGATGTCTCCACCCCCCAGCTGCTCCTTGGGTTTGAGGCTTCCAGCAAGGGGACAAGGCTGCCTAAAGGGTAGGGGCTGGGGGACACCTGCTACCTCCCACCCCCGAACCCATGTCACATGGTCATTAACCCCTGGGAAATGCCAGGGGTCACTTGCACCCTGGGGTGAATCGGAGAGCAGCTGCTCAGGACTGCACTTCCCAAACCTGGGGCCAGCCAGTCCCCCCTGCTCCAGGGCCGGATCAGAACTGGGGACCTGGAGATGAAAAGGTCCAGATCCCCTCCTCGAGCCAGCCAGCTCCCAAGACATATACATGTCCCAGCAGGGCAGGGTGTACAGGCTGGGTTGGGGGTAACCCCCTTTCCTCTTGCTTTGAAAATGTAACCCTGAGACCTTCCAAAGATGGGGCAATCACATGCTGGGGTGTGGGCAAAGGGGGAGAGTTCACATCTCCTTGAGCTGAAATCCAGATCCTACCTGAGGAGCTGTGTGTGTGTGGGGGGGAGAGGGGGATGATGGGGGAGGTGACCCAAGTTATAGCCCTGCCCCCACCGCCAGATGGGAAGGCAGCTGCTCCCCCAGCAACATCAACCATCCACAATGAATGGGGCAGGCCAGGCCCCCGCACAGTGGGGCGTCCAGCCAGGCTGCAGAAGTCCAGCTCCTGGGCTGGCCTGCAGCACTGACAGGGTTCATGCGTGCGGGGACAGAGTGCTGTGGATGACATTGCTGCCTGTCCGTGGGCATTCCCGGGCCACCAAGGGGGATGCAGCATCTCTGCACCCCATGCTCTCTCTACAGCGTCAGCTGGAGCCCCCGGCCCGGGTGCGGAGCTGGCCCAGTGTCAGCCTGGCAGGGGCGAGGGGCACTACACGCTACTGGGAGGCCTGGCATGGCTGTAATAAGAATTCATCGCAAGCCCCCACCTGCCCCTCGGGTTGGACAGAGCATTCGCTTCACGTAGGCTGGCTCTGATCCCAGCCAGAACCCCACAAGAAAGGCCCTCCTGGTGCCATACACGGCCCAGCCCAAAGCCCCATAATCCCTCCCAGAACTCTGCCTGCTGGGGGTCACCCGCATAAGCTGCAGCCAAGCCCTGAGGGCTGGATCCCCAGCTGGCACCAACCGGCACAGCTCTGCTGAAGTTACTTTACAGTTACCCGTGGCTCGGCCTACTGGGGATCTAGCTCCCAAAGCTGCTGCTAGGAATCCAGCCTGAATACTGATCACAAAAGCCTATGCCAACGCCACTCCCTAATGCCACCCCGCATGCTGCAGGGCATGGCGGGACAGCTATGGGAGGGCAGCTTTCGTTTCCAGGAAAATACACCTTCTTCTGTCTCTGGGACTGGAGGCTTTAATGTACCGTATTCACCAAACACAGAGTCAGAACCTGATCCTGGTTACCCTGGCCGAAATCCAGAGTAATTCCACTGGCTGGCTCAGGATTTGCACCTGCTGACGCAACCGAGATCAGAATATGGCCTGGACTCCTCGGCAGTCAGCAGAGCAACAGGATTTATGCCAGTGGTGGCTGATGGCGGAAACCGTCCTGTGGGAATCTGTCATTCATCACTGCGTCCCGTATTGTTTAACTCGGGCGTGGGTTTCCGGATACAGCTTGGATAAGAGATGCCAAAAGGGTTCCACGCGACCACCTTTCTCACAGGGCGCGGGGAGGTGCAGCCCATGAGACACCCCTACAGATCCAACCAGGTCATTCACACACACACCCTCCCCGAGGCCTGGTGGCAGGATGGGGATTCCATGGATCCGCGTGCTCCGGCCGGGACCTCTTTCCTCAGACAGCACCTGGGCCGCGCTGTGCTTACCTTGGAAGGACAGTCTGAGCCTGGGGTGGGGGCCAGCCATCCTGCCCCATCCGCCCAGGATCCGGAGCAACAGCAGCAGCAGCGCGGGGATCATGGTCACTTTTCCAGCTCCTCCGCAGGCTGGACTCTGAGCCTCAGACAGCTGGAAAGGCAGAGGAGCGAGGGAGACAGTGAGCTCAGATTACAGCCCCCTCCCCAAGGCGTGGGGGGGGGGGGAAGGGTGATTTCAGAGTCCGCCTCAGGGGAGGAGAAATGACCCTTGGCAAGACACACATTCCTCCTGCTCTCCCTGGAGTGGGGCAGGTGGCTGGGAGGGACTTGGGCCAGATCCGTCCAACCCTTGCAGTGAGAGGACCCCACCAAAGCCAGCAGCTGGAGGGGTTTCTGCTCTGGATGAGGGGCCGAGACGGAGACTCGCTCACCCTGCACCTTGCGCAGCTGTTTATACCCAGGCCAGCCCCTCTCTGATCCGGGCACATTGGCACTCGCTTGGTAAACAGCAGGTGGGTCAGATCTGGCATCGGAGCATGCCCACGTGGCCTCCTGGCAGGATCTGCATCTGGCCTGCTGAGAATTGCCACATCTGGGCCAGGAGCCCCCATTGGGTTCTGCACATCTGGAGCCCAGCTGAGCTGGGCTTATGCGGAACCGACATGGCCGAGCACTAGGGCCGGGCGGGGATTTTGTGACTCATTGTGTTTTGTCAGAAGATGCCAATTCATTGAAACTGGAACTGTACCCGAAGCAGGGCCGGGCTCGGCCAATCTCCCAGCTCGGAAAAAAGTTTCAAACTTGTCATCGGGTTGTTTTGACAGTTTTGAAATGAAAAATTCCAATTTGCTGGTTCAAAGCCACTTTTCCTTTCTAAATTGAAGCAAACTAGACTAAAAACAAAGATTAAAAAAAGGTGGAAATCATAGAACCACAGGAGTGCAGGGGTGGAGGGGACCTCAAGAAGCCGTCAACTCCAGCCCCCTGTGCTCAGGCAGGACCAAGTAACCCTAGATCAGCCCTGACAGGGGTTTGTCTGACCTGTTCTTAAAACCTCCACTGACAGGGATTCCACAACCTCCCTTGGACGCCTGTTCCAGAGCTGAACTACTGTGATAGTTAGACATTTTTTCCTAATATTGAACCCCAAAATCGCACTTGCTGCAGCTTAATCCCATTACTTCTTGTCCTACTGTCAGTGGCCACGGAGAACAATCTATCCTCATCCTCCTTATAACAGCCCTTAACGTAATGGAAGGTATTAACAGGTTCCCCCCTCTGGTTTCTTTTCTCAAGACTAAACATGCCCAGTTTTTTTAACCTTTCCTCACAGGTCAGGTTTTCTAAACCAACCATTTTTGTTGCTCTCCTGTGGGCCCAGAACCAGACACAGTACTCCCGCTGGGGCCTCACCAGTGCCAAGTAGAGAGGGACAAGGAAATATTTTAAAGGAAACATTTCGATTGACCCAAAATGGAAAAAAAAATAAATAAATAATAATAAAAAAAAATCAGTGTTTCAATTTGCAAATATTTCCGAGATTTCCACTTTTCCTCCTCACTCGAGTTGGGGAAAAAAATGTGAACTCTCAAAACTATTTGCGGGTTGAGGAAACTGCTTCCTGGCCAGCTGCTGTGAACCCCCCTTGCGAAGATCAGCTCAGTTACAACGGAGCAATTAGCGAGGCAGTGCCAACCAGCGGGTAGAGCAGGAGGCAAGGGGTCAGGACACCTGGTTCTAATCCCAGCTCTACCACTGACCTACTGTGAGAGCCCAGGCAAGTCACTTCAGCTCCTACCCCTCAGCTGTTTCGATGATATGCTCTTTGGCCAGGGACAGTCGCTGATGACCCATTTGCACAGCACCTAACACAACAGGGCCAAATTGCAATTGGGGATTAATGTAGCAGCACTGAAAACTCCAGTGCCTGACCTCATATTAGCAACTTGGGCTGAGTTTATTTTTATTTATTTACATATTTTAATGTCAGCCACTTCTCAGCTGTCTCCTTTAAAGTAGGGCCTACAAGAACAGCCAGGTTTTGTGTCATTGAGTGCCCCCTGCTGGTTCGCAGTGGCCAGCGCTGCTCCCCATGCCAACTGAACGCAAACCAGCCAACAAAAGGTCTTTGCATTACAAGCAGCGAGAGACAAAGAGACTGAGCCGGGAATGCAAAGCTGCATTGCAGAAGTGGCTATGCAAAGGACAGCGGAAAACTGCCATGCATAACCAAAGGGGATGATGAAACCATTGTATTCCCCAAGGGAAATGCAACATCTGCAGATGGGGTGGAAGGAAGGAGTGAATTGGAGCAGAAAGACCCCTCTGTACCCACTTTGAGCTCAGTGCTGACCCCCAGAGCTAACGGAGAATCACCATTGAAGGCACACAATCTAGGGCTTATGACATATAGGGGTGCAATTCTGATGTCCTCCAGCAGAGGGCAATGGCGCACATTTGCATTAGCCTCTACATTACTGCATTATGGAGCTGTGACATTATTCAAGCTAAAGCCAGGAGCTTCCTGTCACAGCTCTGATTTGACACAAAGCAATCCCCTTGAAATCCCCCTCCACAATAGAATTCCACAGGGAGGTTGGGGGGAAAGAGATCAGCAAAGACATCTACACAGCAGGATTTAAAATTAGAACTTGAGCTGCTGCTGCCCCAGGATACACCCTCATGGGTGTGTGTGGGGGAAAACGGGGATGACAAGAGGCTAGGGGACAAATCCAGAGGGGCAGAGGTCTGGTGGTGAAGCAGGGGGGGTGGTGGTCACAAAGATGGTGGCAGAGGCAAAGAGGGCCAGGGTCTAGTGGGGTTAGGACAGCAGGAGACTGGAGGAGTGTGGAGGGGGATTGAAAGGGAATCAGGGGAGCAGGTGGGGTATTTTGGGGGGCACAGAGGGGACAGGGAAGAGAGAGGACTTATCATAGATGATTAGGATTGGAAGAGACCTCAGGAGGTCATCTAGTCCAATCTCTTGCTCAAAACAGGACCAACCCCAACTAAATCTCCTCGTAACTTGACCCACGTTAAGGACTCTAAGGATGAAAACCTGGCCCCACAGCCCCCAGCTTTCACCCCACGTGTTTAAAAACTTCTAGAGAGAAAACTTTAAGCCTCACATGTTTCCAGTGTGGATTAAAGCCTATCCCCTCCCCCAAACCGCAGTGGGCAGCTTGGAGGGCAGAAGGGAAGAAAGGGTTGGAGGCTGCTCTGGTACGTAACTGCAGCGGCACCGCCACCAGAACAAACGGTGCATCTGGGAACGTGCTGGCATTCCCCAGCCTCCCACTAAAGCCACTCTAAGCTCAGTGTGACACGGGGCCATAAAGCAAACAGCGAAGGAACCCATTCCTCTCTGGTCTGAGTACTGAGCTTCCCCGATAAGCTGCGATCAACTGAGCATCACAGCGATACAGCAGCCTGGAACATCTGGGCACTGGGCCAAGAAAAAGCCGGCAATCTAAAGGGACAAGACAAAGGACGGGCAGGGAAACTGAGGCCCAGCGAGGGGACGTGACCTGCCCATGGTCACTCAGCAGATCAATGGTTGACCCACAGCTACAGAGTCCTAGCCCAATGGTCTGTCCACCAGTCCACACCCCCTGGGACTGCAGCAATAGCCCAAGCTCCCTCAGGGGGACCCAGGCACAACCCATACAAGAGGCCAGCAAACAGCCTCTCCGCTCTGCATGGCATCAGACCCAGAGGTACCGGTGCAGAGCCTGCCTGTGAATGTTGGAGGAGCACTTGATTTTAATCTTTGGTTCTCACTAATAAGACAAGCCACGGGAAATTCTCCAACCCAGCCCTCCATTCAAACCAAGCGAATTTGGCTGAGCAGAAGCCAGAGGCTGTAATGCTCTCCTGAAACCTCTTTACACTTTCTCTGCCCAGATCCTACCCCTGAAAAAGCCCTCAGATGTCAACACCTGGAAATGCACAATAAAGAGATCCAGGCAGAGTGATGATGCTCGATAGTTTGCCGCACTCCCCCGACTCACACTGCTCAATGAGGTGAAACCTGCTCCTTTGCTCTGTTCCGTTATCGCTGCAGTAGGTTACATATTGCTTATTAAACATGTAATAATAATTTCAGAAGGAATATAGTGGGAGCACATTGTTAGGCCAGAGTTCTCTCTCATGTCACAGGGTGCTGTGTGGGTGGAGAAGAATATTTCTGTGAATGAGCGGTTTGCTGTTATGAAGTGCGTCGATTATATGGCCGTGTAGGTTTTACGTTCACGCCCATTAACCTTGCAAGTCTGTATTTTTAACTACATTGCAGAGTAACTCTTGCATGTCGCTTTCTTGCTAGTGGGGAACATTATGGGCCTTACCCGGGTAAGTGAACTTACGAAGACTGCTTGCAGGGTGTGGGCCGCAGCCTATTGGGAGCATATCCCTTGAATAGGGTATGAGTCTCAATGAGCTTCCAGGCACTGCTTATTTCTACCTTTGCATGTATCTTTGCAAATTTCAGGGGGCAGAGTTAAGGTCATGTGGATAGGATGAATGAGGGGGACAGGATCGGACGGTGAGGCGGCTGGGTGGGGCAGGCACTGGCTTGGCTGTTCATTTCCAGAGTTTCTAGCATAACGGTGTCAAATTTAGAGTAATATTGCACCAGGGAGTCCGCCGGGCCCCCCTAAACCACAGTTCTAGCCTTAACTCTTTCTTGAGCAAAGTTTTATGGTTGGAAGCACTTGCCCTAGGTTTGCTTTGTCTGCCTCCAGCAAATACCCCCTTCATCCCCAGCCACACATACAATGCCACCCAGTGGCCTCCAGCAGAAAAGCAACCTGTCTGGATTTCATTACCCCTTCGGTTCTCTGGCTGCATTATGCAAGAGATCAGACTAGATCCGCCTGGGCTGAAGGATCTTCGGCGCCGTTAGCAGCACGTGGCTGAGGAGAGTGTTTCATGAGACAGCCTGGGGAAAACAATAATCCGTATGACGTGCAATGTCAGGACAAAAGATGATTCTAAAATATTTCAGTCTCAGGGCTATGTGCCCGGCTGACCCCCCAGCAACCACAGTGTCTGAGCAGCTCAACCCACCACCTTTTACGTATCTACTGAACAACAGGGCAGGGCTCATGCCCCATTTCACAGAGGAAAAACAGAGGCACAGAGAGTAGCTTAGCCAAGGCCACACTGAAAGTCTGTGGCAGAGCTGGGAATTGAACCCAAGTCTCCCACAGCCCCAGTTAGTTCTCTTCCCCCAGAGCCCTGTGGAGTCAATTGCGGCTTGCCCCATGCACGAGGAGCAGACCAGACTGAGGCAGTCTGATCACTGACTGGCCATGTGACCCTGGGCAAGCCACATCCCTGCTCTGTGCCTCAGTTTCCCCCACCTTTGGGAGGTACGGACAAGAAGGGCTGGATGTCATTCTGATGCGAGTAACTTTAGAACGCTTGCTGGATCGGTGCCCAAGCCCCATCACAGCTGGATTATCTGTCTGATATCATTTGATTAGACACAGAAGAGGCTAAATGCTGCTCTATGCTGCCCCTGGGCAGTCAGTGAGGGTCAGCAGGTGCAAAGGAGAGCAGAATGAGGCCCACTAACCACTGCCAGACAGAAGCTTAGCAGAGCAGGGCTGCCAGGCCCCACCCCCGCACCTGGGAGTGAATCCCCCTTTGAGTTTCATCCTCCTGGCTTCCCTCCCCCACACCACCTGAGGAATTATTTCCCGGTCCTGTCCTGCTCCTCTGCCAAGGGAACAGACCGCAGCATCACAGCCAATGTGGCTTGTGCAATGGCTTCCTTGCATTGACTGTGATTAAGTGACATCAACTTCCCAAAGCAATTACGGAGCCAGCACAGGGCATCTTCCAGAGCTACTCCAGGGGCCATGGGTCTGCATCTGAATCAGGCAACCAGCGAGCTCTCTGCCCTGGGAGTCCATGGGGAACGAGGGTGAGAAAAACCACTGGATCTGAATTCTTGAGCCCCCTGGAATGGATTCTGTTCCCCTCCACGCTTGCTGTCCCACACCCCGCCGGGCTGGGCTGCTCCAGCCAAAGCAGCTTGCGCTTCGCTTTAGATCAAAAAGCAGAAAATTCCCCCATGCGATTGCCTGGAAGCAGCTGCCTCCTTCGACTGGAGGAGAAGGAGAAGACGGCCAAGAAAACACGGCCTCTTTTCCCATAGCATCAGTTCCCTGGACTGGGCGGGGGGCAGCCCGAGTCATCAGGGCTCACACACGGAGGTGCAGTTAGCCAGCTGCGGAGGCACTGGGCAGGCCGCAGTGCCGGGAGCTGCCTGCTGGGGCGGGGGGAGAGCTGGGAGTCAGGATTCCTGGGTTCTCTCCCCAGCTCTGGGAGGGAGAGGAGATTTGTGGGGCTGGGAGCCAGGACTTCTGGGAGTCTGGGACCTATCCCCATCTCTTGCTTGGGAAGTGTAGTGTAGTGGTTACAGCAGGGGCCTGGGCACCAGGACTCCTTGGTTCCAGTACTTAGGAAGGTAACATCTATACATATGTAACATCTTTCTCCTCTGCCAGGCAGGGCTGAGCCTAGTGAAGCGGCTGCCGGGCAGGCAGGTGGCCACCTCCTGGCTTTTGCTCAGGGAATCAAATCACCATGGCCCAGCACTGCGATGCTGCATCACGCCATCTGTGCCATGCGCCACGACCCCCTGCCGCCTGGAGGCCATTCCATACCCTGGGCTGAAGACGTGGCTGCTATGCTGGAGATCAATCTGTGCCCTCACTGCCTGGAAGCTGCTCTCAGGGGTCCAGGGCTAGGACCTGTGGACTGTAGGTAAGAGACGCAGCTTGCTGCCCATCCCAGAGCAATGTGCAACCCCCACCAGTTGACCAAGCCGGCGAGCCACGATCTGCCTCAGGTGACGCGTGCAAAGCATAAATCGGCTCTGCAAGGGCCCTAGCATCTCAGCCACAGGGGCGCCTGCTTTTCAGTCCCCCAGCCCAGCCAATGCCTGCAGCCATCGGGGGATGTGCCCGCACCGCGGGTCTGAGGCTCGCAGCACCGGTATGGCAGCCAGGAGAGCTCAGCGCCGGAGCCCGGGGAGAGGCCAGCGTCACTGCTGGGGAAGGAAGCCTGTAATTTCTGCCCATAGTCATGGAGATGGCATGGCAGTGACTCCCTGGGATGCAGGGGCCCCCTGCAGCTCTTGGGGGGAGCCTCCCCCCACAGCATCTGACCCTTCAAAACCTGAACAAGATGGGAACCAGCTCCCGATCTGGGAGTCTGGGTAGGCCAGTCACACGGGGGCTGAGACACATCAAAACACTTGGCTGCCGCCTCAGAGTCACATCTGACTTTTCATGGCTTGGCTGTCCCCGGGCCCAATCTAACACCCCATGAAATCAGCAGAGGCGCGCCTTAGCTCATGCCCCATTTCTGGTGAAGCCGAGAGCAGCTTTGGTTAGCGGCAGACGCAGGCAAGCATGCCGACAGCTCTGAACATCATCCGGTCACTTTCATACTGGAGCTGGGGGGAGGGGTGTCATTTGCCCCCTGGATTAATTGCATAACCCCATGGTACGTTCATTAGCTAAACAACTCCCCTGCCCCTGCAAAACCAAACAATCCACCCCCGATCATGCTGGACAGCTTGAAATTGAATCATCAAGGTCTTGTCTTTTAGCCTGGCAGCTTCTTCCAGGTTTGTACAGCGCCTGGCACAGCGGGGGCTGGTCAAGCTGTGACCTCTAGATCTGTCCACACTATAAATTCCTCGTGAAAACACAGTTTTAGGAAAAGGCAGGGGGGCGTGGGAAGAAATGTGGCAGGTCCTGGTTTCTCTCCAGTGATGGACCCTGTGACTCTCAGAACCCCAGACTGAACAATTAATTCAAATCAGCTTGAGGACATGCAGCCAGGGGGACCCAAAACCGTCTGCAAGGCCATCACCAGCCATAACAGCGACTGGCCATGGGTCAAGCTGCAGGGGTCCAATTTGCCGGGGGAGGGGAGGCAGCGCAGCATAGGTCAGTGCTGGAAAGAGCCTGATTTGACCTCTTCAGGAACACTGTGGGGCGTGGGGTCATGACACTTACAGACCAAGAGGAGCTGCAGGTAGCAGGGGAGAACCGAGAAATAACAAAACTACAATTACTGTTACCTCTTAGCATCTTCCTTTCCTGGCCAGCCGCCACCCACTGCAGCCTCCAGCCAGCACCCCACGAAAATACCTGCCAACACATCTCCCACTTCCCTGCACAGGTGGCGTTCACCTCCCTACACAAGGCAGGTGTCAATGGTCCTTAGCCAGATATGGAAGGCTTAGAGCATGCTGCCAGCTTCTCACCCTGTGCCCAGCTGTGTCCTTAGTCACAGGAGTCAACAGCTTCTCAGCATGGCATGTGTGGGTGGGCGACTAAACTGCCCCTAGAGGATAGAATCACTGCCCATTCCCAAAGAAACCCTGCTGCGAGATCTGTGAGCACTCATTAGCCCTCTGCCATGACTAACAGCCCATCGCAGTCATTAAAAAAAATCCCGTGATCCTGTAAGTGCTAATCCCAGTGTCCCAGCCAAACCACATTCCAGTTCTGCCCCCTTGGTGGGGAAGATTTTCTTCACTCCCTTCCCCCATGAAAAAAAACCACTCGCCCCCCATTGAGTAGTGTTGTTCCACAGAGGCAGCTGCATTTTGATGGTAGGTGGGTCTGAAGGGGGATAGAGAAATAGACAGGTATGTATAGGGATGGACAGATGTATGTATGTATGTGTGTGTGTGTACGGGGGATGGATGGATGGATGGGTGTGTGCGCGCACGGGGATGGATGGATGGATGGGTGTGTGTGTATGGAAATGGATGGATGGACTTTGATATAATTCCCTAGAGAAATGGAAGGTCTCGTTACTGATTGA
This sequence comes from Malaclemys terrapin pileata, assembly GCF_027887155.1. Taxonomy (NCBI): domain Eukaryota; kingdom Metazoa; phylum Chordata; order Testudines; family Emydidae; genus Malaclemys; species Malaclemys terrapin. Next base: position 49,701,454 of record NC_071511.1, read on the forward strand.
CCAGAATAACACGCATTCCATCGAGCAGGTAATGCCTGTGTGGGCATCACAGCAATACAGAGTGCAGAATAATCCAGCTAGGTGACACTTGTTCTCCCGTGAGAACAGAGGAGTGAGGCGTCACACACACCTCCCATTCCAGTCCAGTTTCCTGGAGGGTGGTGGGACACCCCCTGAGACGTTGCTCCTTTCCGAGACAGTGCTGTTCTCACAGGATGTGCTCCCTGCTCCCCACTGGCCAAAGGACGCACGCTGTCCCTTTAAAGCAAACTCCAGTGAGGCTGTGGCTGGCTGGCGGGGCTCGGGCCGGTGCCAGCCTGCGAACTGCTGTACACTTGAAAGGCTGTAAAAGTGTTTTATGGGATCGGGTGACAGGCAAAATAGAAGTCAGCTGGGAAGGCCACAGTCCTGCCCCCTCACCCCAGAGCCCACACGAGCTGCTGGTTGTCAAGGCCAGCACTGGGTGCAACTGTGAACCCAGCATGCTTAAAAACACCCCCTTCTGGGCCTGGGACAGACCCCTCGATGAGCCGCCTGCTCTGGGGGAAGCACGAGGAAGGGAATCAAGGCCAGCAAGGCAGTACATGGCATTGCTGGATGGGAGGTTGGAGACTGGGGGCGATGGCTGTGGTGGAGGGCAACCTGCCTTCTCTGCAGGTGCCCTGGCTCTACCCTAGAAGCCTCGCTCACTATCTAGCCCCCACCCCCACAGCATTCCCCCTCCTGCTTTGCCCCTGCAGCTCCCTCCTCTGCACTAGCATGGCTCCCAGCCTCAAACGCCTCAAGACCAGCCATCTGTGCCTTCCCCAGAGGCCTGCCACCAGATTGGGGGAGGAGAATGATGGGACGAGGGGACACTGTAGACAGCAGGGGGGTTTCAGGGAGTTAAGCTACTCTCCCCTCCACCTCCCCCCACACACCTGCTCAGACCCTAGATCTGCCAGAATCAGCCCCTGGGGACCCAGTTTTCTTGCCCAAACAGCCTTTTCCACACTGGACACGCCAGATCACTGCCGGGAGCCGGCAGGGGGTGCTGGGGCCCTCTGCTCCCTCCAGCCCCCTCACCATCCACTGGCATCCAGGCCCCTCACTACTACAGCACTGTCAGAGAGAGGGGTGGCACTGAAATGGGGGAGCAACAGGCAGAGCCTGTATCTATCACAGAGCTCACCCCTGGGCCTGTCTCTGTCCCATCCCCCCAAGCCTGGTTCTGGAGCTGCCTAGGGAAGTGCTGATGCTGGGAAAGCCGGTCACTCTCCTAAGAGACTTAACTGCATTGTACAGCCCTGAAGGCCAGAGCACCTGGCTCTGACATCTCTGCCTCAGCCCCAGCCCCCAGGAGGGACTGGTAGCCCCAGTCTGATCCCGGACTCTGTGCCCCTGCCCCTACGCACACCCGATCCAGCCCTAACAGGCGCTCAACTCAAAGTGCTGTACATGGGGCACTTGCATTGCACAGCCAGGGAAACTGAGACAGGGAGTGGGGTGACTGCCCAGGCTCACACAGGAAGGACAGAGCTAGGAATTCAAACCAGGTCTCCTCAGTCCCTAGCTCCTGCACCCACACCGCCTCCAAGAGCCAGGAATAGAACCCAGGAGTCCGCAGTTCAATCCTTGAGGGGGCCATTTAGGGATATTCTATGATTCTATGACGTCCATCCCTGGTCCCCTCTAACCACTACACCACACGCCTCGCCATCGCTCCCCGCAGCACCCACACATGGTCCCTCTGCACCCCCCAGGATCTCTCCGTCCGCTGCTCCCCGCCCAATCCTCTCCGCGCTGAGCCACCTCGCGCCCCTCACCGTGGCGTCCACCGCCCCGCAGGAGTAGGAAACCAGCGGCTCTGGGGAAAGGCTCCGTCCGCAGCACCTGCTCCGAGCGCTGCCTCTGCGCCAGGGCTGGCCGGCAGGGACCCATCGCCCGCCTGGGGGACCCCAAGAGGGCTACAGCAGAGGGAGGAGGACGCCCAGCCCGGGCCCTCCCCGGCGCCCCGAATCGGGGCTGCGCCTCCCGCCTGTGGCCGCCCCTCGGGCAGGCAGCGCTGCAGAGCCCGCGTGGACCGGGAAGGAGGGAAACCAACCTGACTCGCCGCGGGCCCCCGGGGGCCCCGAACTCAGAGCAGCAGGGGCAGGCTCGGGGCGCTGGAAGGAGCCGGCAGGACGCAGCTGGAGTCCCAGGCTGCCGTGCGCTCGGCGCCGCTCCTCGAACCCGGCCTGCGCCTCCGCGGCGACTGCTGCTGCTGGCTCCAACCCCGGGGACCGGCGGGGCCAAGGGGAGGGGAGCGCCCAGCGCAGCCACAGGCAGGGCGGCTCCCTCCCGGCGCTTAAAGGGGGCGCTGCCCGGCCCGCAGGCTGCAGGGGCGGAGGGGGAAACGCTCCCTGGGCAGTGGGCTGGGGCCCTGCCGAGCTGTAAAGCTAGGGCGTGCGCACCTCCCTGCACTCCCAGGGCACCCCCTAGCGCCCCCTCCTGCTGTACCCCATTGCACCCCCACACCCCTCATCGCACCCCCAGGGCACCCCACACCCCTAATCGCACCCGCTAGTGTACCCTTCCTCCTGCACCCCAGCACACCCTCACGCTCCTCATCGTCCCCCAGCACACACCTCTGTATCCCCAGTGCACCCCCACACCCTCATCGACCCCCAGCGCATCCCCTGCACCTCCAGGGCATCCCCTAGCGCTCACCTCCTCCTGCACTCCCACACCCCACATTGTACCCTCAATGCACCCCTGACACCCCTCCTCCTGTACCTGCAGAGCACCTCCTGTCCTCATACTCACATCCGGCATGCACACATAGCTCATCATCATACACATCCACACACCATACACCCCAACACCCCCTTGCTCCCTCATCATGCACCCCCAAGACCTATCCACCTCATACATAGCCCTCCCCCACACACATCCCCAGCATGCAGCTCCTCCCAGACACACATCCCTCACACCCCTGCTACACTCCATCCCACACAACCCCCCCATTTCCCCCACCCCCATGCACAGCCATGCTCCTGCCAGCAGGGCCCCTCACACACCAAGGCCCTGATCCCTGCACTTGCTCCTGCCCTTATCCTAGGAAGCGAGAGGGGTAGGAAAGGGTCTCAGGGCCCATTTGCCACCCCATGGGCTGTGAGTGGCTCACTCCTTGGCTCCGGGCAGCATCTGGCCACTGCAACCAGCATTTTGTCCAAGGCGGGAGCCGACCCTTCACCATCCTGCTCGCCGCAGTATCCTGCAGAACAGGTTGTTTGCCGGTGCCCCAAGGGCTGGCAGCCGCCCCTCCGCACAGCCATAGCTGCCCACAGAGCCACCATGACCCAGCCCCCTCCTTGGCCAAGCCCCATGGCTGTGCCTGGGGCTCCCTGTGTGATCCTTGGGGAAAGGAAGGGGGGTGACAGGCAAAGAGAGGGGCCCAGTCTTGTCTCCTCCCAAGAACTCCAGAGCAGCGGCCAGAGAGTCCCTGGAGCATGGCCAGGCCCCCGGGTTGTGCGCCACCTTCACCCTGAATCCTCGCCTGCCCCGGATCTTCTGGGATGTGTGTGGGCCAAAATGGCTCTGGCAGGCCTGCAGCTGCGGGACGGAACCATCCAAGTGCAGTGACCTTGAGCACATCTCTGCTCCCCATGCACGCCTTGCCTCTTCCCAACCCCTCCCTGCCTGCACCCATCTTCAGACTGATGGGGGGCCATCCAGAGCAGGGACAGGACGCCTTTTCCCAGTGCTTAATTTGTGCCAGGGCTGAGCCCCAGCACCTCTGGGCCTCGCAGTTCAGAGCCCCGGCACCTCTGGGCCTGGCAGGTCAGAGCCCCGGTACCTCTGGGCTTGGTAGCTCAGAGCCCTGGCACCTCAGGGCCCAGCAGTTCACAGCCCCGGGCCGGCACCTCCGAGCCTAGCAGTTCACAGCCCCGGCGCCCCTGGGCTTGCCGTGTTAGTTATGAAAATAAAAAAATTGCTTGAGCCCCAGCCCCTATTTCATTACAAATTAAGTTCTGCCCTTCCCCCATCACACCCCCACTGCCCAGCCACGCAGGGAACGCCTCCTTCAGTCCTGGTCCCCTCCACTGCAGCTCCCATGTGGGGTAGGCACAGGCCTGAGTCGGATTAAAACGCTCAAACTCTGGTTCTGATCTAGGACCAGACATTGTGCCCTATATTGGGGGGGGGGAGGGGACAGAGACCAGACACCCCCATCTTTGGAGAAGCTGCAGATCTGGGCTCCACAGGCAGATGCCACATGAGCGTCTTGGTGGGTTTCTGTTTCCCTTCCTCTCCGAGACACGGCTTTTCCCCAGGCTGTGGGGCGCTGGCCTTCAGGGCTGTTGTTCCATGGGTTCACCCATGGGGGGTACTGGGGATTTAGCAGCTGGGTGGGAATTTGTTGAGTGGCGGGCCTGAGGACTCAGGTCCATCCAATCCAGGGGGAATATTGATCCGCTGCACAGAATTAGTGCAGTCTCAGCCCAGGCCAGGCTGTGCAGATGGGGCTGCTGGCAGGACTCAGGGGCATCAGCAGAGCTGGGCAGAAGCCCAGCATGTGAATAGGCTGACACAGTGAGGACATTTTCCCTGGAGATTGGCCTCTCAGCTCATGGATGCTCCTTGCTGCTTGTAGGATCCCCTGCAATGTCAGTGGCTGTATGGCTGTGCCCAACGCTGTGCACCCAATGCTGGCACAGCAGCTGTCCACCTCCATCCCCAAGTGTTCAGGCAAGGAGTCCATGGAGCTCGGCGCCTCCTGATTGCTCTCCTGGGCCAAAGGAGGAAGGCGGGAGAAGCTCTCTAGCAACACCAGAGGATAGAGATCGTCCTGCTGAGCTGGGAGGATGCTCCATGGCTCTCCACCCTGCCTGCTGGCGCAGAAACGACGGGGGGCAAATGGTCCCTGTTTGTTGGGAGACACCAGGAGCTCGGTCCCGTTTCCTCTGGTTGGCTCCTGCAGGGGCTGCTTTAGAGGGTGGGGATTGAACCTGGGATCTCCAGTCACTATAACATGAGCTGACAAGCCAAGGCCTCTAGCGATGGCCCAGCAGAGCACCTATATACCCAATGGGGTATGTATCAGCAGAACCAGCGTGCGCGAAGGCGACATAGAATGCATGGAGGAGCCTGCTCAGGTGCAATGATTTCATGGGGGGGGGGGTCACAGATCCCACAGACCAAGTCATTGGCCATCGGCTTAGAGGTGGATGATGGAATCCGTCAGCCTCCTCCTTGCTCAGCTGTGGCCCAGCTGCCTGGCTTTGGCCCAGCCAAAGGAAAACAAAATTCTTTTGATGCTTCTAATTTTCCACCCAGCGCTGCCAAGAATAGCAAGTGCTGTGCAGTGGATGGTGCTGCGCGCTTCCCACCTTTCTGCATGTCCTGCGGCCAGCCGGGGGCTGCCGGGTCACATCAATACCTCTGCACTCATCCCTCGGCCACTGGCATCGCCACGCCCAGGGCTGCACTCCAAGGGAAACACAGGCTCGGGGATGGGAAAGCAATGAACTGGGGGCAGGGTGGAAGCAGCTGTGTAGGCAGATCTGTCCTCTCTGGATTGGGGCAGTTCCTTGCATGCTCAGGAAAGGGCTAGCAAAGATGAGGAGTGGGGTTCAAATCTAAGCCCTGCTCAGCAGTCGCTGTGAAGTCATTGCAACATGCCAACTTCCAGGGGCCTGGGTGACCCGAGTCGGGAGTCCTGGTCCATCCTTTCCCAGGCCACTGGTCTCCTTCCACCCACGGAAGGGTTGCTCCAGGCAAGCCGGGCGGGGGAAGCTCATGCTGGCCTCCCGCTCAAGGGGTATGTAGCAGGCTCCGTCTCCAGGGCTGCCAGACCTGGCGCCTGCCCAGAGCTCACCAAGAACTAAGTGATGAGATGATGGCAGTGCGTATGCCCATGTTGCTCCTGGCATGGCATCTGCTTGCCCCGCTGTCACTCCCAGAATTACACCAGCCATGAGGCTACCTGCCAGCTAGTCAGGCCATTTAGGTTGCCCAGGAGCCAGGAAGGCTATCTGATGCCCAGGGAATTGGGTAGTCGGGGGAGGTGGTGTAGCTGTGGGGTAGGGGAAGGGCAGAGGGGAGCCCTTGCAGGACTGTCCCATGGCCTGGAGCTTCATGCTGCCAGCCTGCCCTAGCAGAGGGAAGGGCGGGGTGGGAGCTGCCTCATATCTGCCTGCTGAGTGCTGGGGTCCTGTTGTTCGGAGCGAGATGTAAACACTTCCCGGCAGCGCTTTGGGCCCGGTGGGAGCAGTGAGCATTGGCTGGGCCGTGTTTTGGCTGCTGGCTGGCATGTCCCCAGCTGAAGGTCTCAGCCCGTCGCAGAGGCTCCTCTGGGGAGAGGTCAAGGTCAGCACTGAGCAAACACGTTGCTTGGATTTCTCCCTAGCACCCGCGAAGGTCCATCAGCCCCATGCCCAGGGCTGGTTCCTCAAGGCACCTCCTCCATAGGCCGGCACAGTCCCCCTGGGGACCCCACAGCATGACCAACCCCCCATTAGAGAGAGCTACGCATTGCACATCATCCCACCATCCCCTCACCCCTAGTCATAATCCCGCGTTTCAACAGCCCTTTTCCCACCTTCCAAAACAGTCCAGGGTCTGCCTTCCTCCCTCAGCCTCCTTGTGCATAGTAAGTACCCCCCAATAGCCCGATTGCAACTGGCAGCGCCCAGTCCAGGTTTGTACAGCTCCATGCACAATGGGATTCCAGAGCTCTTCGGTGCTACAGCAATACAAGCTAATAACTCGACCAGGGCCTCATTGCGCCAGCCCCAGGCCCAAAGAGCTCTCCAGCAAACTAGACAAGACAAAACTAGCATGGAAGAAAGGCGGTGTCTATCTCCCCCGTCACCCGCCACATCCACAGGCTGTCATGTATCCCACCGCCTCCAGGGGGCAAAAGACTCTGGAAAGCGTGACCAAATGCGCCACCAAAAGTCCCACCAGGTTGTGGAAATTTTGCATCTGAACTGAGAAACTAAGGAAAGGAACAGCCTGGGCTTTGCAATTGTTCTTGCACCAAAAAATAAATAAATAAAATAAAATCCCAGGGCCCAGTGTGAGCCACGTGGGAAAGAAAGAAAGAAAGAGAAAGTTCATTAGATCTTGGAAAAAATTCTCCAGCCAAACTTTTTGACACACATTTTTTTTTTTTTTGCAAAGCCAGAAATGTTCACAAAAATTGTTAATTTTTGTCAAAATCTTCCACGTTGTCCCCCTCCCCCTGCAAACTGCAGCTGTTTGAGATTGTAGCAATTGAAGCACAGTTGGGGGTTTCTGGGTTTTCAACAAAAACTTGAAACATTTCTAAAACATTTAAAAAAGAAAATGACCAAAAAACATCCGAAGTGTTTCAGAGGAATTTTTTTTTTTTTTTTTTTTGGCAGGGAAACGTTTCCCAACTGGTTCTGCTAGCCCTGGCCTGACTCGGGGAGCTGGTGGTCTATAAGTGAGGAGGGTGCTCTGGCATCAGGGGCTGTAAGAGAGAGGGAGATTACAGGCCACGCCAGTGGTTTTTACCACCTGTAAGACCACAAGAAAGCCACCATGTGCCTCATTAGCTGTTGGTACCAGCTGTGCCCATTGCCCACCAGATATGTGACCGAGGTGCCCGGATGTGCTCACCCTGCCCCTCGGTGATCTGGCCCCGAGAGCTGCCTGATTTGCTCAGCAGAGAAGCTGGCTGTACCTCACGAGTGAAAGTCCACAGCCGTGTCACCACAGCATTTCCAGATGGCTGGGCGGGGAGGTCCGGGAGTCAATCAGGGAGTAGGTTGGTGTATGTCTGCCTGGCATGGCAGCGGGCACTGACAGGGGATATGGGGGGTGTGCCAGCAGTTCTGCCCATGGCTGGCCACCTATGCCAGATGGCCGGGATACTCAGGTGGCTCCGCAGGGGAGGAACGTTATCGCTTCTCCTCGCCCACGCCCTCCCGCCCTGGCTTGTTTGTTTAAACAAGGAGTTCCCAGGTTGCGTGCGGACACATAACCCTTTCACTGCTGGCCCAGCGGGGAGCATGCTGGACCCACACGGGACCCAGGCCCAGCCCCATTCTGGTTGGGGACACACCCACCGCAGGCCCTTCTGCAACACTCAGCCTGGGCAAAAGTGTTGGGAGACCCCTGGTGGTGACAACAGACAGCCCAGGCTGCAAGCAGGAGAGCCCAGGAGAACCACAGCTCTTTCTGTCCAGCAGCTGCTGCGAAGAATCCGCATGATCGGTGTCTTCTCCTCGGTGCCCTGTGCTCCCTGTCCGCCTACCTGTCTGCTCCTGCTGACTCCAGCCATAGGTTGTGAGCTCTTCGTTATATGTGGCGTCCAGCGCCTGGAACCTTGGGGCCAGGTCTGGGAGGACGCTCCTGGGTGCTCCTGCCATGCAAATAATAATGGCGTCCAGTCCATTTCATCCAGCGTCCGATGTGCCAGGGCTGCACTGACTGGGACGTCTGCAGGGACTGGACTTTAGATCACGGGATCTCAAAGCACAAGTCTCTCCTGCCTGAGCTAAAGGGCCATGCCCATTATCTTGGGTGCAGTAAGAGACTCCCAGATTTTATAGCCACTAGAGAGGGGCAGCAACCCACATGGGTTAGTCTGGGTCCCACTGGCACAGATTATCCCCTGCAGGGGCCATGCTCTCCACGGACGTGCTGGGCAGCGCCGGCTGGGCTCCCTGATTTTGGGAACGCCTCTCTCAGAGAAGCCCTGTGACCTGGGGCCACTCAGCGTCTCAGCTCCTGCTGCTCAGCAGCAGTGTCTAGACTTGCACTGCTCAGCAGACGGTGGTTTCCGCAGCAATCCAGCCATGCCAGCCAAGGTAGATGCAGTAGCGAGTCCTGCCAAGGGCGTGAGCAGCTGGACAGATAGGGCAGCAGCTGTCAGACAATGGCTTGGATGGTGCAATATCCTGTGGCCTGGCATCATCCCGAGCTGAAAGCATTGACCTCAGGCCAAGAGCACAGCACCTGTGTGGCTCACAGACCTGTGGGGTCTCTGCAGCAGCCTGTCTATGCCCGGCCCTGAGACAGGACACCTCCATGGAAGGTCCCGTCTTGCTCATCATCAGAGATTCCTCGCCCCAACCTCCTTGGTGCACTGGGCACCTTCTCCTGGCTCCAGCAGGCCTGTCCCTTGGCGCGCAGAGCCAGAGCGGCCGAAATTGATGGGAATGAGCATCTCCTCTGGGCACCATCCCAGATGCTCCCCGAGTGCTTGCCCATGTCTTGTTTCCTCGGCTCTGCCTTTCCTGCCTGCCTGTCCAGGGTCCTTCCTGAGGCCTCCCCCAGCAAGGCTCCAGGCTCCAGAGCTCATGGAAGCTGTGTGGGCCGCTGAAACAGCCCTGCATGCTGCCTACCGGGTCCTAAGGACATAGGATCTCCCCACAGCCTTCGGTCAGTGCCAACCAAAGGGGTTCTGCCCCCTGCAGGTATCGCCAAGGGCCACCGCTCCAGCAGCTGTTCCGGGCTAATGGGCCATTTCTGCTCCGTTACCCCGGCGGGATGGAAGCATTGATGGGACAGAACCAGACCCACCTCCCATGGTAGCAGACGGAGCCCAGCAGCCATGAGCCGCAAGACTGAGACATGACTGTAATCCAGCCCCATGCGATGCCAACGTGTTCCCTTGTGCATAGTCCAGCTCAGCCCCTGGGGACTTCCAGCAATTTGCCACGGGGAGTCCAGTCACTGCGACCTTCTGAGACCCCTTCACTAGGGGCATGGAGGGGGGATTTGTCCTACCAAGCTGGGTGCAGTATGGAGGGCAAAGCTAAGGGCTCCACCCTGAACCCAGCAGATGCTGCTGCTCCTCCAGAGGTACCGGGAGAACATCTGCGGGCCATCCGCCTCCAGTGCTGAGTCACGCAATGCCTGGTGTGTCAGCACAGGGGCGTTGGCAATGCTGGAGCAAGGGACGGATGAGTAGCAATCACCACAGCCCTCCAAATCCTGACACCCACTTTCCAGGAACTCCCAGAGGAGATAAATATATTCAGAGGGGGAAACTGAGGCACAGGGAAAGGAAGTGACTCGTTCAGTGTCATAATGAATCAGCAGTAACTATGAACACAACCCAAGAGTCCTGCTGCCCAGTCCTCTGCTCTGACTGTTAGATACCACTCCCCTCCCAGAGCTGGGAAAAGAACCCAGGGGTCCTGTCCTGACTCCCAGCCAGTCAACAGGAGGCAGCACGGGGTCCCTGGCAACACCACCAGAGAACAAGGATAGCACCAAGTCCCTGGCATTGCCACCAGCCAACAGGGGCAGCGTGGGGTCCCTGACACTTTCACAAATGAATGGGGACAGAGCATGGTCCCTGGCACCACCACCAGCCAACAGGGACAGCACCAAGTCCCTGGCACTGCCACCAGCCAACAGGGGGCAGCACGGGGTCCCTGGCACCACCACCAGAGAACGGGTGTCAGCACGTGGTCCCTGGCACTGCTACCAGTGAACAGGGGGAAGTGCGGGGTCCTGGCGTCAGTCCCGAGTTTACAATGGCTCCAGTGGCTCCATGGAGCTGGGCCCATGCTCAGAAGGGGCCCTGGCCTGCTCCGCTTGCACTGAGCCCCGAGACCCCGCTGCCTCCCCCACCCACCACTTGCTCCTCTTGGCCTGCCCACCTGCTGCCTCCTCGTCCCCACTCTCCTGTTCCTCTCTGCCCCCTGGCCGGACCCCAGTGCACCTCCAGCTCTGGGCAGTCTCTGCTTCCCACCACCTGTGGGACCCCACCTGTCTCCCCGGAGCTGAGCCGCCTGGGACTGGTGCAGAAGCCTGGCCAGTCTCAGCCAGGGTTGGAGGGAGGGGGAGGGGGGGGGAAGGGGACAGTGTGGGGAGCTTGGCTGGGCCCCTCCAGGGGAAGTGTGTCTTGAGGGAGCCCGGCCGGGGAAGGCCCTGGCCTGGCTGATCCCACCACTCCCGAGGGACCAGAGCGATTCCCCGCTCCGGGACTATCTCTGACTGCGCTGCCAGCTCAGCCTGGCAGACTCAGTTGCCTCCCAGCAGGGCCAGTGAGTGTGGCTGGGAGGAAGGGCTTGGGGGAGTGGGTTTCTTGCAGGGAGGGGGGTGCTGGGCTGTGAGGGGGCAGGGAAGATGTGTATGTTGGGGCACTAGGGAGTGGGGGTTCTGTGGGGGGTGCTGGACAGTTGTGATGGGGCTGTGGGCAGGGGGGTGCTGGGCAGGGATGGTGTTGTGCAGGGCGCTATGCATTTGTGTGGAGGGGGTTGGGGGTGCTGGCCATAGGGAGTCAGGAGGATGTTGGGTAGGGGTGCTGTGTGGCACAACATGGGCCCACCCCCCGAGGGGAAGGGGCATGCTGGCAGCACAGGGCTGGGCAGGCCACTGTGTGTCTGGCAACTGCCAGTTTGTAAATCGTGCCCTTGCACTGGGCTGGGCAGAGCAGGGCTGCCCCTGCCATGCCCCATTGCCCCTGGCTGGCCCCTCACTCTGGGGACTGACCTCCACGCATCATGCTCCATTGCCTCCATGGGAGCCCACAAATAAGATTGGTGCCGGGCCCACAAAAGGTTAATCCGGCCCTGCTGGCACTGCCACCAGAGAACGGGGGTCAGCATGCGGTCTCCCCAGGATTTATGGCTCCTGCAACAGCTGGCTCCCGCTCCTCCCGCACATGCTCAGTGCCAGTCCCACTCAGTTGCAATTCCCAAGCAGCGGCCCAGCCCTCTTGCAAACACCTGGCACAGCAATCGCCTGGATTCCTTCTCTGCTTAGGTCATTGGGGGAGGGGGAGTGCTTGCCACATCCACTCCTCCTGCGCCAGCCTTTCTTCCCGCACACATGGGTGCAGGCCGGCAGCTGGGCGCCGGGCTGCAGGGGAGAAAAACAAGCTCCAAAACTAGCCAGAGGAGGAAGGAAATTTGAGCCTGGCAATGATGTTGCAGTCTCCTGGAAGAGAGCCGCCTGCTTCCCGCTGCAGGCCCCTGCTCCTGGAAGAGGGGCTCTGGTGGTGCCCCAGCTGGGTAGGAGAAGCAGGACTGAGAACTCATCCCTGCTCTGGCATGACTCCTGGGGGATCACTCTCCTGTCTGCCCTGGGAGGAGCTCAGGGCCTGGCCCATCCTGGCAGCCTGCACGGGAGGAATGGTCCCCTGCACCCTCTTACAGAGAGGGAAATAGAGGCAGGGAGCAAGGAAGCAACTTGCTCAAAGTCATCGAGTGGGTCACTGGGGGAGCTAGGGATAGAATTCATGAAATCCTGATTCCCAGTGCGCTAACCACTAGACCCCGCTCTGGAGCCGGGACTAGAACCCAGGAGTCTGGACTAGACCCACATGTGCTAACCACTAGACCCAACTCCCTGCTCCGGAGCTGGGAACAGAATCCAGGAGTCCTGACTAGTCCTGCATGTGCTAGCCACTAGGCCCCACTCCCCGCTCTGGAGCTGGGACTAGAATCCAGGAGTCCTGACTCCTAGCCTACCTGGTCTAACCACCAGCCCCCACTTCTCTCCCATTCCCGGGAACAAACTCCAGGAGTCCCGATTAACAGCACCCCCCATGCTGTAGCCATGAGAGAACTCTCCCTTCTCAGAGCTGAGAACAGAACTCAGGAGTCCGAACTCCAAGCCCACCATGCTCTAACCCAGGGGTAGGCAACCTATGGCACGTGTGCCGAAGGCGGCACGCGAGCTGATTTGCAGTGGCACTCACACTGCCCGGGTCCTGGCCACCAGTCCGGGGGTCTCTGCACTTTAATTTAATTTTAAATGAAGCTTCTTAAACATTTTAAAAACCTTATTTACTTTACATACAACAATAGTTTAGTTATATATTATAGACTTAAAAAAGGAGACCTTCTAAAAACATTAAAATGTATTACTGGCACGCGAAACCTTAAATTAGAGTGAATAAATGAAGACTCGGCACACCACTTCTGAAAGGTTGCCGACCCCTGCTCTAACCATTATATCAGGCACCTCTCCCTGCCCAGATCCGTGAAGAGAACCCAGGAATCCTGACTCTCAGATCAGTGCCCTCCCGCTCTGGCCACAGAGAGCAGTATATGGACCCTAAGTCCTTCAAACTCAGAAATGGATGGATTTCCTCTCCCCTCCCCATTTCCCAAAAATTAAACCCATCCCCTAAGAGGAAGTGAGGCAAATTCGAGTTAAGAGCAACATCTGCTTTGTGCCTTAAAAAAAAAAAAGTTTAAAGAATACTTCAGGGAATAGGAGAAAGCACCTCGGTCATTTGAAGATACACGGTCCAACCTTAATAAATAAATAAATAAATAAATAAACTAATCAGCCAGAATCTAACTGAGATCAGCACTGGAACAGGCTGACTGTAAAAGCATAAGGAGAAAAGGATCCTTGACTCCTCCAGCAAAGGTTACTTCTTGTTCCAAACCTCAAATTTGATTGGCTGGCAAAGAGATGCCAAAACCCCCAGTTGTCGATGGTTTCTCCATTAGGAAACATCATTTTCTAGGACATGAGCTGGCGAAAACAGCAAGGAGAAAGTTCTTCCCGCGGGGGGATTAGACAAATGATTTAATGACAGCAGGCGGGGAGATTTGCAAAGTTAAGACACAAATTGTCGACATAACATAACAGTAAATCTCCTTCAATTAAACCCCAATAGGTTCTTAAGCAGCATTTTTCTTACCCTGCCTATCGGCACATTTCGATCAGTATGATGGGAAGAATTCTTGGCCAGTTTGTGAGTGCCCCGTGGTTCCCCCAACGGGTCGCCCACCCTGCCCATCCAGTCCCAGCGCCCACCCAGTGCCTACAGCTGCCTCCCCCACGCGGCTGACGGCTTTTGGCCCGTCTGGAGGCTGAGCAGGCCAGGTGCTCCGCAATTTCTTGGTCATCCCTCCTCTGCCCCAGCCCAGAATCCTCTGTTCCTTTGGCGTCTCTGGGATCTTCACTGTGGCTCCTGGGCCTGCCCCAGCGGTGCCAGGGGTGGATGGCAGAGGTTGGGCAAGGCCAGGACAACGGAAGCTCCCAGCATCAGGCCAGGTGGGGTGGATGCTGCGGACAATGTCTGAGGGCCAGTGGGGTTTGCCTGCCAACAAGGGAGCTGGGAAGGGCACAGGGCCACATCCCAGCACTGGCCACTGGGCACAATGCTTCCCAGGCCCCATTTGGCCCTAGCGTGGACCTGAGACACTTCCCCAGTGAGGGCAACAGTGCCACATTGCACAGGCATCAGTGACAACCCCGGGCTCCTGGGCGTAGAGTCGGGACCCCTCTCTGGGGCTTCCCCCTCCCTGGGCACCGGGCTGTTGTAGCCCTAGACCCACTCCCCGCTTTCCTTCCACTCGTAGCCCTAGACCCACTCGGTCCACTCGGCCCCCCACAGCACACCCTGCAGGCCCCAGCCACAGGGATCTCTCCGCAGGCACAACACTGCTATAGCCTGGCACCGTTCTCTTCAGCTCGCATGAAATCCTGGCCTGAACTCCCCCTTCTTGCCCCACATGCACCCCCCCTCCCACCCGCTGCCTCTCCAGGAAGAATTCCAGCCTTGTCCCAGCTGCCCCCCTGCCCTTCGACATGCCACCCAGATGGCCCACTGCCTAGGTACGCTCGGATGGCCACCACATGGCCCTCGCAGAACCGCTCCCTTTGATGGAGGCTCTCTTCAGAGGGACACAGTTGTGGTGATAATGGTACATAGGCAACAAAACCTCACTCCAAAGGATGGGAGCTCGAAGTGCCCAAGCACAAGGAGCTCGTCCAATCAAAACACTCAGCAGGGACGCGGATAACAGCCACATCCCCCCTCTCCCCCCCCCCCGCCAATCTCAATCTGATGCACCGAGTTGAAGGTGAGAATCTAGTCTGAGGTCCTGTAGGAAACAGACAGAGCATCCCCGAGGGGTTGCTGCATCCCACCCACACCTACTAGCTGAGCTTGTGCAAATCTCTTACTAAGACATTCAGCCTTGAGGCAAAGACTTCAATGATGGAGAATCTACCACCCACTGCCAATGGCTGATCAACCTCACAGTTAAAAGGGTGAGCTGAGCTTTATTTCTAATGAGAATGCGTCTAGCTTCAGCTTCCAGCAACTGATCTCCTCCTGCTGCTGGCTAGGTAGAAGAGAAGGCTGCTATCAGGAGAGGTATTTAGTAGCCCATGATCAAGTCATCTCCTAACCTTTTCTCACATAAACTAAATCAATTGAGCTTCTTTAGGCTCTCACTATGGGGCAGGTTGGCCAGACCTTTGCTCATCCTTGTGGCTCTTTTATGAACTCTTTCCAATTTGCCAGGGTCCTGTTGCAGCATGGGCACCAGAACTGGATACAGTATCCACTAATGGCCACACTAATGCCATGCACATAGGTAATGTCACTTCCCTGGGTCTACTTGACATGATGTTCTTGCTCATACATCCAAGGGTCGCATTAGCTCACTTAGCTACAGGATTGCACTGGACGCTCTACCTGGGTCAGTTTCCACCACGGCCTTAAAGTCATTTTCTGAGTCGCTGCTTTCCCAACGACAGCCCCCCATCCTGGTAGCATATCTGATACTCTTGATTCCCAGATGGGAAATCTGGCATTTGGCTGTGTTAAACGCACGTTGTTTGAATGAGGCCACGTGACCCAGATTGCTTCGGAGAACTGACCTTTCACCGTTATTTACCACGCCACCAATTGGGGTGTCACCGGGATCTCCTCATTCAATGGGCCCCAGAGGGAGCTCTTCTTCCCCCACTGGGACAACCCCCACCTTCTCCAACCTGCCAGATGCCGGGGAGGGGGGGCAGAGATGATACCAAACATCTCCCTACTCTCCAGAAAACAAGAGACTCACGTCATAATGATCTCTTCCTGGGATGCTGCACTTCCACAGACCTCCAAGCACTTTGCAAAGTGGGGAAACTGAGGCACAAAGCAGCGCAGTGACTTGCCCCTGAATTCACACATAAATCTGTGGTGGATCTGAGAATAGAAGCCAGGAGTCCTGAGTTACAGTCTTCTGCTCTAACCCTTATATCACACTGCACTCTCGGAGCTGGGAACAGAACTCAGAATGTGGACTCCCCACCGCCTGCTCTAATCACTCTATCACACTGCCCTCCCGGAGCCAGGAAGAGAACCCAGGAGTCCTGGCTCCCTCTCCCCAGTTCTAACCACAGGGCCCTGAATTTCCAGCCAGAGATTCCCAGCGCCAGGACAGCTGCATGGAAACTCCCTCTGAGACAGAGGTGCTCACAGAAATTTCCCCGCTACCTTAAAGACTGAGGGGCGCTTTTCAGCTCCGCCATGCATTGTTCACTGGCCGCAGAGCTGCACACTGCCCCTTTAAAACCACACATGCACTGTCCACATCCCTCCTGCCAACTCCCACTCATTGACATTCTGGCTAAGGGCGCCTGCAGATGATTTCCTATTGGCCGGGCCCTGGGACCCCGTCTGACATGAATCACTTTGACAGCTGGCCGAGGACATATCAAATACACCCAGCGCTTGAACTGGGGACTGAGATCACCCGTTTGCCTCCTAACGCCACCTCCCTTCTGGGGCCGGCTGCTGGCAGTGGGATATGGTCCCGGGCGATCCTGTGAACCCGTCTGTCCCTTAGCTCTGAAAGCCCTGAAAATTCCTAAGGCTTTATCGACTCACCTCCAGTGAGGTTGGGAAGGGTCAGATCCTAGGGGAAACTGAGGCATGGGGTAGCAAAGGAACTCACCCAAGGGCCCACAAATCAGTGACAGATCCAGGAACAGAACCCAGGAGTCCTGACCCAGAGCCACCCTCCGGCTCTAACCACTAGGGAAAACATTCCCTCCCCAAGCAGCCATGTTCTAACCCCAAGACACACTTCTCCAGAGCCAGGAAAAGAACCCAGGAGTCCTGATGTCCAGTCCTTTGCTCTCACCATGAGGCCAGAATCCCCTTCTGAGCTGGGAACAGCCAGCCTGACCTCTTCCCCAATACATACGCACAGGGCCGTATGTCCCTGCTGCTTCTCCAGAGCTCCATATCCCAGAGGCCAGTGGGGTTCCCACCAGATCCGTTGGGCGTCCCAATCCGGATCCCTGTCTGAGTCTGAGCCCTGGGCTCTGATATCTCCATAGCTCCAGGGCAGCCTGACTCCCCAGACGCCACATTCCTCACACCCAGGGAACCCTCTCTTGAAGGCTCGGTGAGCTGCAGGCTGGTCATGGAGCGGGAGCCCATAGTGTACCCCAAGGGGGACAGCTGGTAGGGGATAACTGTTCCATGGCTTGGGGCTTGGCCAGCTATTTACAGGCACCTGCCAGTCTGCCAGTGTTCACCTAACTGATTGGCCCATGCGTGGGAGTTCTCCCCCTCTCTGGAGAAACCACCCTAGTCCCAGAAGTCTCTCCACCTTTATTAACAGCCACCTCCAAGCACCACCTGGTCCTCTCTAGGACTCTGAGTTCCCATTTAACTCCACCCCTCCCTTCCTTTAGCCGGCGATCCCGTTTGGATACCCCGTTTGACAGGAGACGTGTGAGGAAACTTGGGGGAGTCTCACCCCAAACCAACTCTGCCTTTTGAAACCCTTCACACGGAGAGAGCCGCTTTAACCTGAACTACCAACAGTCCCTACAGTGGGTGGGTTGGATCCCCGAGCTGGTGTGAATCGGTGAATAAACATGAAGTCAGTAGAGCTGGGCCAGTTCGAACCAGCTGGGGATCTGGCCCCCAAAGTCTTTTAGGAGAGGTCTGCTGTGCCGTTCCTACTTGGCCTCTCTTGGCCGGGAACACGCTTCGTCCCTGGTGGAGAAGTCCCTTGGGGGTCTGCACGAACCAGGAGATTTCTTGGTCCCAGAACTGTTCCTAAGCACTGGGCTCACTCGAGCCCAAACCCAGCTCCTGGGCTCAGCTCTGGTCATGCATTTTACTCTT
The DNA here is from genome assembly GCF_027887155.1 of Malaclemys terrapin pileata. NCBI lineage: Eukaryota > Metazoa > Chordata > Testudines > Emydidae > Malaclemys > Malaclemys terrapin. Next base: position 49,719,287 of record NC_071511.1, read on the forward strand.
CAGCAAACTTTCTAGCTTTGTCGCTGCTGAATTTTGGTTGTTGCCTCTTTCCTTTGGAATCACTCCTGGCCGCTTGGCTTGATGCTTGCTCAGAGATGGTTCCTGGCCTTTTTCCCGGTCAGAAATTTGGCTGGCGACAGTCCCCAAGCAAGTAGCATTGACGACCCTACTCCTGTGCCTTGTAGCAGTTCTTCCCCCACCCCTATTGTTCTCGGGGTGTGCGATGTAGTCTCCTCCTTCTAGTGCAAATGCTCCAAGTGCTGCCTATGGATGACGAAGTGGGAATGTTCTTAATGTTTTCTCTGAATACTGTGTGTTTGTGCCTCAGTTTCCCCGTGTGCTCTCAAGTATGTAGGTGGTGGGACAATGGAGTGTGATCGTTGCAGAGACCCCTAGAGGGCAGGTGCTGCCTGGGCACAGAGAACGGCTGAGCCTCTTGTGACGAAGTGGGACTGTTCTTAATGTTTCCTCTGAATACTGTGTGGGTGCCTCAGTTTCTGACCGACCCTCTGCCGCCTAGCAACTAATGGCCAGGCCCTTCCGTCCTGCAAGGGGATGCTAAAGGTGTGGGAGAACAAAGAAGTCAGGTGACCTCCTGGCCCGGGAAAGGAACTCAGCAGAGAAGGAGGGGCTGGAGGGGGTTTCAGTTTGGAGCTGGCTGGGGACTAGGAGGGAGGGCAGACGGGGGTGTCTGGCTCGCGGGACCCCAGGATGGATCCAGCTGAGGGGTCCAGTTCTTTGTACCTACAAGCTCTGTTTTAGACCGAGTTCCTGTCATCTAATAAACCTCTGTTTTACTGGCTGGCTGAGAGTCACGGCTGACTGCGAAGTGGGGGTGCATGCAGGACCCTCTGGCTTCCCCAGGACCCTGCCTGGGTGGACTCGCTGTGGGAAGCGCATGGAGGGGCATATGCTGAATGCTCCAAGGAGAGACCCAGGAGATGAAGCCATGTGAGCTTCTTGCCCTGAAGACAGTCTGCTCCGAGGGAGAGGAGGCTCCCCAAAGTCCTGACTGGCTTTGTGGGGAGCAGTTCCAGAACATCGCCCAGGGGCTCCGTGACACTGCTGTATCCTGGCAACTAATGTCTGGGGCCCATCCCCTGCAAGAACCAGCACATCTGTTGGAGAACAAAGAGAAGGGGCAGACCAGGAAGGAGACAAAGGAAAGAGGAGGGGCAGCAGGTCAAGTTGTAGGCCGGGCTGAAGGAGGTGAGTCGATTTCCTGATTTGGGACTGGGGGGGAGGGCCAGACTGGGCTCTGGATTCCCCCACTCCGCCCTGCAAGATGGACTTGGCTGAAAGTCTCTGATTTCTGTGCTAACAAGTTCTGTTCTATGCTGTGTTCCTGTCGACTAATAAACCTTCTGTGTCACACACTGGCTGAGAATCACTGCTGGATGTGGAGTGGGGTGCAGGGTCCCTCTGGGGGCAAGTGAGGCTTCCCCAGGTATCCCATCCAGGGGGACTCGCTGTGGGAAGCTCACAAGGTGAACAGGGGACTGAACGCTCCAAGGTCAGACCCAGGAGGCGCTGAAGCCAAGGAGGCTCCTTGCCCAGGTGACAGTGCTCCCCGAGGGGACATGCTACCCCAGAGTCCTGCCTGGCTTCACTCCGAGCGGTTCCGAGTACCAAGCCTGGGACTCCGTGATAGATGTTGGGAGCTGCTGCCGGGCCCGGGGACCTTGGGAACAGCTCCCGAATGTACACGACAATGAGGCCCGTGTTGATGAGCATTGCTGAGAGCTCGCGCTATCAGGAGATGTCATTGACGGCAAGGACAGCAGAGTTTCAAATCCAGGAAAGGAAATCTCTCGCTGCATGTGGCCAAGCTCTGTCGGGAGTAATGATCCGGGTGGGTGTTTGTCTGTCCCTATCTCCACAGCCCTGTACACCCATCAGCTCTGCCGACTCCAGGGACTGTCGTCCTCCTGCCCAGGACTCGTTTACACCCCAGAGCCCCGCAGCTGTTTTAGAGAGAATCCCCTTCCAGAGCACAACAGGGATATGAATATTCCGCTCCTTCACCAGCAGCCACTCTGCCCTGGCGAGGTGGTTGCAGCCCAGTAACGTGGCGCAGGTCTGGTGGGAGTTCAGGTCCACTGTGCCAGAGATGCGTATGTTTCTGGCAAGTCTCCTTCTTTCACTAGGCACTGGAATTGCTGCTTTCAGTTTTGCTCGTCACCCGTACAGGGCTGTCTGATCTCCAGCGAGAGCCTTGTGCTCTGAGAGCCCTCCCTGAGGAGTGTGAGGTGCAGAGAGGAAATCGGGGTGGCTGGTCAGAGCTGCAGATCCAGGGTGGAAGGTTACAAAGGGCTTTGAATCCTCTGGAGCCACGAAGGGCTTCGGGTTTGTCTCCGTCATATCAGGCCTGACTGAATGCTGCATCGTGGCTGGAGCTTCTTTATCCACCTGCACACCATGCTGCGCTGGCTTGGAGAGCTTTCTGCATCTGTGTGTGCAGATCTCGGGCCTCCTGCTGGCTGCCCGGCTGCGAGCACTGCTCCTAGACATGCAGAAGCAGCTTGCCAGATGTGGGGCCAGAACAGGTGGAAATATCAGTTGTTCTTTTATTTCAGTCCACTCCTGTGGTATGGACTGCAGCCCAGCTACACAATTACACCTGTCACAGGGCTCCAGACTGCCCCCTCATGCCCTGGGATGGGGAGGAGGGGCTCTGCAGCAGCCCCTGCCTTGGTTTCCCTCACCAAGTTTTTCCATCTCATCCTGGGATTTGCTGGCTCAGGCGTCTGGCTGGGTCGCTCAGAATCAGCCCCTTTTCAGGCCCCTCGCAGTCCCTTGGACATCTCCATCACCACCTTGGATAAGAGACCCCAGCTAAATAAACAAAAGGTCTTTCACCCCTCCAGGCTCAGTTCCCAGCTCCTCTCACATTGGCTCCAGGGCTTTTCCTGGTGGCTGGTCTCTTGCCTCCCTGGGCAGGTCGCTCCCAGCCCTACCTAGCTGGAGTCCTTCCTTCCCCTGCTGCTCAGGGTCCTCTGCAGGAGCTGGTTTCCTCCCTGCAGCATTGGCAGCCATCTGCCAGCCCATCAGCATCCCTCCCTTCCCTGTCCTCAGGCCTAGATAAGGCAGAGGCCTGGCTGAGGCCCATCATCTTCATTCTTCCCATCTGGGGAGGAGAGAGGGCTGTGTCTCAGGTGAGGCAGAGCCCCATCTCCTTTGCAAGGGCCAGCTGCCATGGGGCAGACCGTGTGGGGTTTCTGGTGGCTGTTCTGAGTCTGACAAACATGGGGTATCGTCCAGAACCAGGCATGAGCCCCAAGAGACGGCTGGCACGGGAAATCACTCCCCCTCGCGGGGATTGGCCCAGTCTGACAGGCCTTCCTCAAGGGCTCTGAGCTGCCTTGTCAGAGTGCCCTCCTGGGTGGGGCCCGCTCGGAGAGTCCATCTCCCACTGCCGGCCAGAGTACAGAGGGTGGATAAGATGTGCCATGGGGCTCCGGTACCTCCGTGCTGTGAAGAGATGTTCTTGCTCCTGTCTAAAGGCAGCAGCAGGTCATTGCAGCAGGGGAAGGCAACCAGGCAGGGAGGGGCTGAGGGCACTTGGCTGGGTTCTGCAGGAGAAACGAGCCCACAGCTGCAGGTCACGGCACGAAGCCAAAAGGAGTCAATGGAAGGACCAGGCTCCACACCACCAGCTGCTGCACCTGGACTATTGGGCTCAGGGTTCCTCCTTACTGGGACGACGCTGACAGTGCAGAGGGGAGGAATGGTGGAGTGACCTGAAGGGCCAGGGGGACGCCCGAGAGAGATAGATGAATTACAGTGTAATGAGTTGGGTGAAATCTTGGCATGGGTCAAGTTCAAACCTGACTGAGATAGAAGGGTGTGAACAGGGCCAATCGGGGGGAGGGCGGGGCAGAAGGGCCATTTGGCCTGGCCCTCAAGCTCAAAGGGGGCCTCAAATTTAGACACGTTAATTTTTTGGCATTTGATAAGTTTTGCAACTTGTTTTTATGCGCATCCCTATCAGACCAAAATGTGACACACGCTCTCAGCTTAGAGCTGCAAATTTTAGCAAATAAGAGATGTGATTTGGTAAAAGACATAATTTTTTTGTTAACTGATATAGATTTTGTCATATTAAAGAGTAAAAAATGTTCATAAATATTAATAAAAATATATCGGTTCTGATGGCACAAGATTAGATCATGATGAACGTGTCCTCTCAGATCAGCTGATTATATAAACAAACCACTACTAGTGGCTGGTGCTGGATCAAGTGCATGTTGAAAGGTAGAGAATTGTTACATGTTCATGTCTTTATAGTTTTACGTCTAGTTGACTAAGGAATTATTTATGTGTGAGAATTCCTCATTATTATCTTCATAGGGTAGCTAAAAGAGGTGACTGGTTGGTTGATTGATCCTTAGCTTGGCCATCATAGTCTATAGGCCCAGATTCAAGGTGAAAATCTGTGAGGATAATCTTGTACAGTGAGTTTTGTGAGGACACACATTTGAAAATGTTGGACATTATCCCTCTGTCTGTATCTGTGTCTGTGACATTTCAATGCCAATACCTGAACATGAGGACAGTAGTCAAGAAGGAGATGTGCCAACAGTAACAGATGCAGCAGAAGATCCTGTATACAATCAAGAAACTCAACAGCAACAGGAAGATCATGATGTAGATCTTATGCAGCGAGAGCAATTCATGAGTATTAAAGGTTTGACTGTGACTGACATTAGAATTATTGACAAGAGCAATGCTGCCCAAATGCAATCTTTTATTCAAATTAGTTGTTTTGAAATTCTAGGTAACATTCCACGAGATGCTGCTAATCATGCTTTCCCTACTCGTCTGATGACAAAAACTCTGCCAAATGGTGAGACCTGCACAAGAGACTGGTTATGTTGGAATACGGAAAAACAATCTCTGTGTTGTGCACCCTGCTTCATTTTGAACAAAAGTGCTGCAAATCATAGAATCATCGAAGATTGGAGTTGGAAGAGACCTCAGGAGGTCATCTCGTCCAACCCCCTGCTCAAAGCAGGACCAATTCCCAACTAAATCATCCCAGCCAGGGCTTTGTCAAACCAGGCCTTAAAAACCTCTAAGGATGGAGATTCCACCACCTCCCTAGATAACCTATTCCAGTGTTTCACCACCCTCCTAGTGAAATAGTGTTTCCTAATATCCAACCTAGACCTCCCCCACTGCAACTTGAGACCATTGCTTCTTGTTCTGTCATCGTCCACCACTGAGAACAGCTGAGCTTCATCTTCTTTGGAACCCCCCTTCAGGTAGTTGAAGGCTGCTATCAAATCCCCCCTCACTCTTCTCTTCTGCAGACTAAACAATCCCAGTTCCCCAAGCCTCTCCTTGTAAGTCATGTGCCCCAGCCCCCTAATCATTTTTGTTGTCCTCCGCTGGACTCTCTCCAATTTGTTCACATCCTTTCTGTAGTGGGCGCCCAAAACTGGATGCAAAACTGGACAGAATGCATCAGTTCTCTCTGATCAATCAGGATGGAGCATCAACAGAGGTTGGAGGAAGTTGAAAGAGCGAATACCATCACATGAGAGTTCAACGTCACCCAAAGAAAACTATGTTGCATGGAAATCAGCCAGTAGGGCAGCATCAGCTGAAAGGTAAATTGAGAATTTACTCTTGACTGAACTCTCTGCAGAAACTAATAACTGGAAAAAACTTCTTGAGCGCATCCTGAATGTCATCCTTTTTCTTTCTGAGCAGGGATTGGCTTTCTTTGGTTCCAGTCAACGTATTGGTGATCATGCAGATGGAAACTTTCTAGGCATAGTTGCGCTCCTCAGCAAATATGACACACTTTTCTCAGAGCATGTTAAATGTGTTCGAGAATTGCAAGAGAGTCAAAAGCGCATGCAAGTCCATTCTCTCTCCACATGCATACAAAACAAGTTTATTGAGCTATGTGGGTCATTCGTACAAATACCAATTCTTGATGAGATTCGAAATGCTAAGTATTTTTCAATCATTGTTGATGCCTCTCCAGATTGTTCTCACAAGGGAGAGACTACTATGGTTATTCAATATGTTAAGATTGTAGACAGCTAAACATTTTCAATTGAAGAAAGGTTTATTTTGTTTGATAATTTTGTGAGAAAAACTGGAAAAGAAATTGCTGCTCAAGTACTAGCAGTTCTAGAAGGTTTTAAGTTAGATTTTCAAGTCTGCATTCGTCAAGCCTATGACAATGGATCTAATATGGCTGGGAAGTACAAAGGTGTACAAGCAGTTCTGCTTGAGCATAATTCAAACTGTATTTTCTCCAGCTATGGAAACCACACACTAAACCTTGTAGCTGTTGACTGTGCTGAATCATTCAAGGAGGCAACTATTTACTTTGGAACTGTTCAGCAAATGTACAATCTCTTCAGTAGCAGTCCACAAAGGTGGGAAATTCTGAAGCAATATCTTCCTGTTTCACTGCATGGGATGTCCAAAACTAGATGGTCTGCACAGATTGATCGTGTTCAACCAGTTGCACAGCATCTGAATTCAGTGAGAAAGGCTTTAAATGAGCTTGAATCTCTCAATCTCACTGCACAGGCTCGAACTGAACTTCAGTCTATTCAGAAGCACATGTCCAAATTTGAATACATTCTGATGTCATCTTTGTGAATTAAGCTACTTACAATGATCCACCAAACTAATCTGGTAATCGGATCATGCAATGTTACACTTGATGTTGAGAGGGATAACATCGAAAGTCTTATCAATGACATTCAACAGAATCGTGAACAATGGGATGTGATCCTGACTGAGTCCAAATTAGTAGCACAGAATATTGGCATTTCATCTGAGTTCTCCACCAATCGCAACTTACCTACTGAATTCGATGCTGAGCAGCATTATAGGGGCAGTGTCTTCCTTGTCATCATTGACACTATTCAATCAGGTCTTACAGGTTGATTTGAGTTACTGCGACTAATTTGTACCCTTTTGGGGTTTCTTTGGCAGTTCAGCAGACTGAGTGATGAAGATCTACTTTCTGCAGCTGAACGAATTCAGTACAACAAAGAAATCTCAAAAGATCTTAGTGACGAGGTCATCTTCCTCAAACAAATATATTCCATGAACTTTAAATTGGATTGCAAGCCAAATATTTTTGTCAGTTTTCCTGCATCGGTGGCTTCAAGTGACACACCTTCAACGTGTTGAAGCAGGTAAAAAACGATCACCGTTCAACTATGGGATAAGAGCATTTGAATGGGCTCGCCATGCTTAATATCAACTGTGACATTGAACGAAATCTAGATTTTTCCTTAATAATTAGTGCATTTGCACAGAAAAAGGCTAGAAAAGCATTTGTTAAATAAATATTCAAATTATGTCTCACTCTTTTTTTGGTGCCTTATTTTGTTTTCATGTGTCGTCATTTTTTATTTTTATTATGGCTGGGGGCTGGAAGTGGCCTGGGCCCCTCTGGACCGCTGAGAGGGGCTGGGTGAACTGCCCTTTCAATTAACATAATGGCATTCCTCACCAGCGCCCACCTAAGGCAGGTTATGGGAACCCACCCTGGAGCTGTGGGCGGTGTGGGCTTTGCTGGGTATTGATTTGGGGAAGGAGGTGGATGTATGAAAACAGGCAGAATGCAGGGACACCAAGAACAGACCAGAACAGAGAGAGGCAGAGGCGAATCGCAGGGCAGCCCAGCAGTCACCTCTGAGCAAGGAAAAGCTAAAGAGGGAGGGCCGGGGTCTGCTGGCTCCTGAGGCCTGCAGCTGCATGCTCTTGTTCTTTGTTCCTCCTGCGGTCAGAGAGGCCCTTGGAAATAAACAAGCCAGCACCAAAGAAAACACCAGACTCCGGCAATTTCTCCTTCCAGCTGGAACGGCCCCAGGACCCCAAACCGTGAGCAGCCCCTTGGGCAATGACAGCCTGGCACAACAGGGGGTAGCTAGGAAGGATGATCTGAAATTCAGCATAGGTGACTATCAGGAAAACCTTCCTGGATGTATGAAGCTGTGGCAGCATCTCCAATCTAGCTAGGGGCTTCTCTGGCCTCCCTCACCCTAGTATCTGGGCACCTCCCTATCTTTAATCTTTTATCTGCACACACCGCAATGAGGCAGGGCAGGGCTGTCATCCCCAGATGGGGATGTGAGGCACGGTGAGACGAAGGGGTTTATCCACGCTGCGCCAGCAAAGCGCACTAGAAGGGCATGATTTGTGAAACGTGCTCCTGTGCTGTGCTCACACCGCTCTGTGTAGAGCCAGCTGGTGGTGTGTGCTAAGAGGTATCCAGCTCCCATTGGCCTGTTTCAAATAGGATCATGTGAATGTGAATGAGGTACCATTAGAGCACACCAGAAGGGTCTGTGCAAGGCAGGTAGAGCATTCTGTGATTCGCACCCCTCTAGTGGGCTCTGCCAGCGCCGTGCAGACAAGACGTAAGCAGCTTGCTTGAGACCCCGCAAGAGGTCTATGGTAAAGCAGGAATTGCACTCCCAAGTGCTGGGCTAGCACCTTGATCACACGCCCTCCTTCCTCTCCCTCAGGGAAGGGGTGAAAGCTCCCTCATTTGGGACATTTAAATTCGGACAGGCATTAAGATTGTGCTATAGGAAAGAATCCTCCCGGGCCCAAAGGCAGTAGATTAGAGGAGATTTAACGGGGCTTTTCCAGCTCTAGTGCTTGGGAGAGGCTTAAAGCTAGAATGGAAGAGCTGGGTAGAGGGGCCCAGGGCTGGGCTGGCAGGGGGCTGCAGGTCGGGATTGAGGGGCACTGGCAGAGCTACATGTGTAGCAGTGCAAGGTGGCTGCGGGGCCAAAGAGAAAAGCCCCCAGCACAGAGCCCAGCCCCCACGAGCACAGCAGCCATTGCGTCTGGGAGGGAGACTGCAGCTCTGAGCCACCTCTCACTGGAGGGATTGCCTGGCACCACAAGGAAGAGGCCGATTATTGCTGGCTCCTCACCAGCCCCACTCCTGGAGCCTTTTGCTGATAAATGGTTCAGAGGCCAGGTACTTTGCAGTTTTTGGACGTGCATTTAACCCCTCTGGGGGGCTCATCAGTCACCCCCACAACCAGGGCCGGCTCCAGGCACCAGCTGAGTAAGCTGGTGCTTGGGGCGGCAGATTGTTGGAGGTGGCATTCTGCCCAATCCTAGGGCGGCACAGCCGCTTTTTGTTGTTGTTGTTGTTGTTGTTCCGCTCCAGCTCCCCTGTAGGGGGCGGCGACGCGGAGAACCAGAGCGCCCTGCAGGGCAGTCCTCTTCCTTCCCTTCCCCCGACCGGAGCAGAGCCCTCCTGGCAGGCGGCAGGAGGCGGCGCAGCGGGAGGGGCCGCGTGGCAGCGCCCCTGGTGTAGCCCTGGCCACCCCCTTCTCTCTCTCTCCCGCCCGCTCTCTCCCCCTCCCCTCCCAGCTGGTCCCCCTGCACCCGTGCTCCAGCCCCGCGGCAGGTTTTTTTTTTTTGCTTTGCCGTTCTGGCCGCCCTGTTTTTTTTTTTTTTTGCTTGGGGCGGCCAAAAAGCCAGAGACGGCCCTGCCCCGCAACATCCAGAAGTCAGGCCCCTCCCCCAAATCCATCACTGCAGCTTTTGGGTTTTACGCTCCTGCTCTGCCAAACCCCCTCTGGCCCTTTCTCCTCTGTTACTCTCAGCTCCTGGGAGGGCAGTGCCATGTGCCCATGCAAGCCTGCCCTCAGGTGCTGTGAGCTGCCCTGCTGCACAGGGGTTTGGAGAAATACATTGGCGCTTGTGAGGCTCCCGAGACCACAGTGATGGCCAGGTGGTGCCATGCAGCCCCTCTCAGAGGTCCGGAGAGGCCTGGGCCACTTTCAGCTTTTGAGGCCCCCAGCCATAAAAAAATTAAAAATGACAACACATGAAAACAAAATAAGGCACCAAAAAAAGAGTGAGACATAATTTGAATATTTTTCCTATTTGCTTAAATTTGCAACTCTAGGCTGAGAGTGTGTCACATTTTGGTCCGATAGGCATGCACATAAAACCAAGTTGTGAAACTTATCAAATGCCAAAAAACTAACAAGTGTCTAAATTTGAAGCCCCCTTTGAGCTTGAGGCCCAGGCCAAATGGCCCTCCTGCCCCCCCCCCCCCCCCCCCGATTGGCCCTCCTTGGTGCCATGTGCCATCACTCAGATGCTGTGAGCTTCCTCACAGCAGTGCCCTGGTCCAACACTCACCCAGACTCCAACAGTGTGAGCTTTCTCACAGCAGTGCCCTGCTCTTGCCAGCTATACAGAAGCATCTCTATGGCTGAGCTTCTGAGACTGCAGGCTAGTGAATGCCCTGACAATGCCAGCTGGGACTCCAACCCGCTGGCCTGCCTAGGGCACGGCTTGTGCCAGGGGGCACTGTAACAATGCAGGCTTCCTCCATCTCTGCTTCCATGTGTCCCCCATGCCAGAACAAAACTCAGGAGAGCTCCCCAGCAAAAATGCAATCCATCACCCGGGGAAGGAGGTTAAAGACAAGCCTGGTGCACTGGCTCCTGCCGCAGGGGGAATCCATCAGAGGCTGCCTTTCGGAGGCGCCCAGCAGACACCCTGACAGGTTTATACTCGCTTGACTGAATGCTCACACTATATTGAAATAACCTCTGTTCAGCTCCCCTCGGCTGGCGCAGGAGGGGCGGAGAACGGCTGTGCCAGGGGCTGGACAGTGACGGCCTGATCAATGCACCTTCACCTCCCAAGGGTGAGGCAGGGCAGGGAGGCATTTCCACACCCACACGCCTCCCTTCACTGCTGGGATCCAACACTTTCTTCTGGGTAGGGGGGAGACTGGGACGCTGGAAGGGACAGGAGCTATTGATCAGAGGGGGCAGTTATCCTCCTGAAAGAATCTTAGCAAGGGGAAGATTAAAGTAAATCCTGATAAATATAGCTTTGATGTCAAAGGTATTTAGGCACCTTACTCCCATTGAAATCCTTTGAAAAGTTTGATAATATCATGTGCCAGGGAGTCCCTCGGGTTAACAACAATGTATTTCCTGGTATCTGTTTTAAATGTGTTGGCTTGGACCATCCCCCTGCTTTTGTATTGCGAGCTAGTAAACAGGAGCTCTGTCCTCCATACTGCTCACAACTTTGTATGTCTTCACCGTATCCCCTGTTACACAGTTCATCTCTAACTAAGTAGTCCCAATCTTTTTGATCTCTCCTGAACTGTCTGTCTAGCTGCCAGTCTTTAGTCCTTTCCTACTCCTGCTATGGTGTGTGTGGGGGGTGAAACTCATTAATTATCCACAACGGCTGCTTTTCAAACAGTGTTTTGTCCTTTAACAAAACGGGGCCAGCAGCAGTGGGATTCCAGGAAAAGGGCTTTTGTCCTCACTCACTGGCACCCAGGAGCAGGCTGGGGTGTGAAGGAAATAAATAAAACAGCCCTGGGATTGTCTCTCCCCACAGAGCTGTCTTTGGTGAGTTAGGAGACAGATGTCAACAGCCCATTTCTCCTGGAAAATGCAGGGCAAGGCCCAAGGGTGATTGCTCTGACCCTAACCAACAGACGGAAGCTCTTGGAGGTGGTGGGCACAGAGCCCACTGGTTCATCAGACACTAATTGCCCTATGGTGGGCAGACGCAACAGAGGGGCCAAGATCCAAGTGGTCCGTAAGAGTGACCTGGCTGCCCGGCCCTGGAGCAGGCACCCGGGGTCAGTGCTGAGGTTTGCTACCAGCCGGGGAGGTGGCAGACGTTACTCGTATGGCATCGGTCCTGGAGGCAGGTGAAATTCATCTCCATGAGCTCATGTCCCAGCTAAGCCCCATGAATTGACTTGGACGGAGGAAGGGATGCAGGCAGCCCCCAGATCCGTCTGGCCAGCTCCCCGCACCCCCATGAAACGCAGCGAATTGCTTTGAAAGCGCTGTTCTGTTTCATATCACCAGCTCTGTGAGCAGCAAACCCCAGAGCCCCGGTTCTCTGCCACTGCCCAGTCTGACAGGTGACAAAACCTCATTGCACTACAATATTGGTGGTGAAAATGTGACTGTGCCCGGGGACGTGGCTGATGGGCATGTGGGCTGCATGGCTGGGGTCTCTTGGGGACCCCAGATCAGACAGGCTCAGCTCATAGGTCGAAAGATGGCATTTGCGAGTTGTCATCGAAGAACTGAACCAACCTGAAAGCCAAAATCTTTTAACACTGCAATGCTGTTCTGGTGCCTTGTGGGATTTGTTGTTTGGCTGCCTCGTGCCCCCATTCTCCTCTCCTCTCTGGGCTCTCCAGCCAGACTACATCTCCCATGATGCACTGGCTCCTCGCACCAAGAGGGTAGACTGAGGTGCAGCATGGGTGATGTAGTCGATCAAGGGAGCCTGGCACTGTAGAGGAGAACGGGAGCCTGAGGTAACCAAAGTACAACTCCCATGAGGCACTGCGGTGGCAATCCCAAATAAACCTTTTTTGGCCAAAGTATTTTGCATTTCAATTTTTTGCTGAAAACATGCAATTTTTTGGGGAAAAAACCTTCATTTCGTGACCATTGTTACCAAAAAGTTGCAATACCATGTTCTGGTCAGTAACACTAAAGTCAGCAGATCTGACTTTGAGACACACCCAGGGAGCAGGCCTGTGGGCTGAGAGGGGGCTGTTTTGACACAGTCCCTGTAAGAAGAGCCCCTTTCCCTCTTGCTGAGGATCTAGGAGTCGCCTGTTTGCCCAGTAACTAGCCAGACATGCCTGCCTTTGCCGAGGAACTCGCAGGCTCCTCTTCTTGGTTATAAAAACCCAACGGCTGACCCACTTCCTGCCCCTCCCTCCACCATCCCACCCCCAGCACCAGCGGAAACAAGGGCTGGTGGCGGCGGCAGGCCCGAGGGGGCTCTATCACCCCAGCCCGTGTTAGCTCGGATCTGGGTCGCCCGACTCACCAGCATCCATCTCAGAATCAGAAATCAACAGGAAACTCTTCCAAGCATTGTACTTCCTGGTATGCCGGCTGCACCCAGAGCCAGTTCCAGTAAGGTTACCATTCGTCTGGATTCCCCCGGACATGTCCGGCTTTTTGAGCTAAAAATAGCATCCGGGGGGAATTTGTAAATGTCTGGACTTCCCCCACCATGCAGAGCGCGCGCTGCTGACAGGGCAGCCGGCCGGATGGTGCCACTTACATGGGGCTCCGACAGCCAGAGAGAGCCCCTCCTCCGCTTCCCCTGCAGCAGAGATCACTCCCTCCCTCCCTCCCTGCATTCGCAGATCGCCTCCGGCAGTCTGGAGCTCCTCCCCTGCTCCTCCTCCACTGCTGCGCAGCGTGCTGGGACGAACGGCTCAGGCAGTTCCTGAGCAAGCTCACAGAGACGTTAGGCGAAGGCCAACAATAAGGGAGCCAGGGGGTCGGAGAAGGGGCAGGGAGGTTTTGGAGGGGGCAGTCAAGAGATGGGGGGGTTGGGAGTTCGGGGGGACTTTCTGGGGGGAGTGGATAAGGTTTTGGGCAGTCAGGGTAAAGGTAGGGTCCTGGGGGGCAGTTAGGGTGGGGGGATCTTAGGAGGGGGCAGTTAGGGGACAAGGAGTGGGGGGGAGGGTTGGGGGTTCTGAAGGGGGTGGGAAGTGGGAGGGGCAGGGGCAGGGCTAGGGCAGGACAGGGGCGGGGCTAGGGCAGGACAGGGGTGGGGCTAGGGCGGGGCTCCTCCTGTCCTCTTTTTTGCTTGCTGAAATATGGTAACCCTAGTTCCAGGGGATACAGGAATCCAGGCCAGGTAACAGAGCCCCCACCTGTCGGATCCTGGCACAAACTTCATGGACTTTCATCTGAGCCAATCACGGTTAAAATGTTTTGATTTAAACAAAACCCTTTCATTAACCTAAGTAGCTGTAGGAGAGAATGCAGGCAGAAGCCCAGCAGCAGAGTGGGGGCTATCCAGTTTATTGTGCTGAGTGCAGCATGTATGATTACCTGCCCTGTGGGCGGGTAGCGTATGTGTGCATTTGGTGCAAGGAGCTCCTGGCCCTCAGAGACCGTGTTCGGGCTTTGGAGGCCAGGTTGGCAGAACTGGAGGAGCTAAGGGAGGCAGAGAGGTATGTTGATGAGGCTTTCCAGGACACTGTAGATTTGTCCCACCTCCGGTCAGACAGCCCCTGCACTGTTGAGGAGGATGAATGGCCCAGGGAAGTAGAGCAGTTAACGGGAGCAGAGGGAAACCTTCCCATAGTTGGGACCCTCCTTCCAGATGGTGTTGGGGTATCCTCCCGCACTGAGGTTACCTCTCCGGGGGAGGGAACTCCAGTCACTAGGAAAAGGCAGGTGTTAGTAATGGGAGATTTGATCATTAGAAACGTAGATAGCTGGGTTTGTGATGACCAGGAGAACCGTATGGTGACTTGCCTGCCTGGTGCGAAGGTTGCAGATCTCTCGAGGCATCTAGACAGACTTATGTGTAGTGCTGGGGAGGAGCCGGTGGTTGTGGTACATGTAGGTAGGGACATAGGGAAGGGTAGGAGAGCCGTCCTGGAGGCCAAATTTAGGCTGCTAGGGAAGAGACTGAAATCCAGGACATCTATGGTGACATTCTCAGAAATGCTCCCAGTTCCACGCGCAGGGCCAGGTAGGCAGGCAGAGCTTCAGAGTCTCTATGCGTGGATGAGACGATGGTGTAGAGAGGAGGGGTTTAGATTTATTAGAAACTGGGGAAACTTTTGGGATAGGGGGAGCCTATACAGGAAGGATGGGCTCCACCTAAACCAAAGTGGAACCAGACTGCTGGCACTTAACATTAAAAAGGTTGCAGAGCAGTTTTTAAACTAAGAGATGGGGGAAAGCTGACTGCAGCAGAGGAGCACGTGGATCGGACAGAGACTTCTCTTAGAGGAGAGTCTATTGATAGAGATTCTCTAGGTTTTAGTCAAAAGGAAAGGATGGAAGAGGATAAAGTAGGGGCCCGATCAGACAAGAAACATTCACATAAAAAAAATCTGACACATAAGAAAAGGGCAGACAAATAAACAGCGACAAGTTTTTAAAGTGCTTGTACACAAATGCTAGAAGTCTAAATAATAAGATGGGTGAACTAGCGTGCCTTGTGATAAAGGAGGATATTGATATAATAGGCATCACAGAAACCTGGTGGACTGAGAGCAATCAATGGGACACAATCATTCCGGGGTACAAAATATATCGGAAGGACAGAACAGGTCGTGTGGGGGGGTGGGGGGAGGGGTGGCACTATATGTGAAAGAAAATGTAGAATCAAATGAAGTAAAAATCTTAAGTGAATCCACATGTTCCATAGCATCTCTATGGATAGTAATTTCATGCTATAATAAGAATATAACATTAGGGATCTATTATCGACCACCTGACCAGGACAATGATAGTGACGATGAAATGCTAAGGGAGATTAGAGAGGCTATCAAAATAAAGAACTCAGTAATAGTGGGGGATTTCAGTTATCCCCATATTAACTGGGAACATGTCACCTCAGGACGAAATGCAGAGACAAAATTTCTCGATACTTTAAATGACTGCTTCTTGGAGCAGCTGGTACAGGAACCCACAAGGGGAGAGGCAATTCTCGATTTAGTCCTGAGTGGAGCGCAGGATCTGGTCCAAGAGATAACTATAACAGGACTGCTTGGAAATAGTGATCATAATATAATAACTTTTAACATTCCTGTGGTGGGAAGAACACCTCAACAGCCCAACACTGTGGCATTTAACTTCAGAAAGGGGAACTATGCAAAAATTAGGGGTTAGTTAAACAGAAATTAAAAGGTACATTGGCTAGAGTGAAATCCCTGCAAGCTGCATGGACACTTTTCAAAGACACCATAATAGATGCCCAATTTAAATGTATACCCCAAATTAAAAAACACAGTAAAAGAACTAAAAAAGAGCCGTGGCTTAACAACCATGTAAAAGAAGCAGTGGGAGATAAAAAGGCATCTTTTAAAAGTGGAAGTCAGATCCTAGTGAGGTAAATAGAAAGGAGCATAAACACTGCCACATTAAGTGTAAAAATATAATAAGAAAAGCCAAAAAGGAGTTTGAAGAACAGCTAGCCAAAAACTCAAAAGCTAGTAACAAAATGTTTTTTAAGTACATCAGAAGCAGGAAGCCTGCTAAACAACCAGTGGGGCCCCTGGACGATTGAGATACAAAAGGAGCACTTAAAGACGATAAAGTCATTGCGGAGAAACTAAATGAATTATTTGCTTCAGTCTTCACGGCTGAGGATGTTAGAGAGATTCCCAAACCTGAGCCGTCCTTTGTAGGTGACAAATCTGAGGAATTGTCACAGATTGAAGTGTCACTAGAGGAGGTTTTGGAATTAATTGATAAACTTAACAGTAACAAGTCACCGGGACCAGATGGCATTCACCCAAAAGTTCTGAAAGAACTCAAATGTGAGATTGCGGAACTATTAACTATGGTTTGTAACCTGTCCTTTAAATCAGCTTAGGTACCCAATGACTAGAAGATAGCTAATGTAACGCCAATATTTAAAAAGGGTTCTAGAGGTGATCCCGGCAATTACAGACCGGTAAGCCTAACGTCAGTACCGGACAAATTAGTTGAAACAATAGTAAAGAATAAAATTGTCAGACACATAGAAAAACATAAATTGTTGGGGAAAAGTCAACATGGTTTCTGTAAAGGAAAATCGTGTCTTACTAATCTATTAGAGTTCTTTGAAGGGGTTAACAAACGTGGACAAGGGGGATCCAGTGGACAAGGAGTAATGGTCTCAAGTTGCAGTGGGGGAGGTTTAGGTTGGATATTAGGAAAAACTTTTTCACTAGGAGGGTGGTGAAGCACTGGAATGGGTTACCTAGGGAGGTGTGGAATCTCCTTCCTTAGAGGTTTTTAAGGTCAGGCTTGACAAAGCCCTGCCTGGGATGATTTAGTTGGGAATTGGTCCTGCTTTGAGCAGGGGGTTGGAATAGATGACCTCCTGAGGTCCCTTCCAACCCTGATATTCTATGATTCTATGATTCTATGATATAGTGTACTTAGTTTTCCAGAAAGCCTTTGACAAGGTCCCTCACCAAAGGCTCTTATGTAAATTAAGTTGTCATGGGATAAGAGGGAAGATCCTTTCATGGATTGAGAACTGGTTAAAAAACAGGGAACAAAGGGTAGGAATAAATGGTAAATTTTCAGAATGGAGAGGGGTAACTAGTGGTGTTCCCCAAGGGTCAGTCCTAGGACCAATCCTATTCAACTTATTCATAAATGAACTGGAGAAAGGGGTAAAAAGTGAGGTGGCAAAGTTTGCAGATGATACTAAACTGCTCAAGATAGTTAAGACCAAAGCAGACTGTGAAGAACTTCAAAAAGATCTCACAAAACTAAGTGATTGGCAGGGCCGGCTCTGGCTTTTTTGCCTAGGGTGGCAAAAAAGCTTCCTGCCACCCCCGGCCGGGGCCCCGCTCTCCCTGACCGGCCAGAGCGCTGGGAGGAGGGCGGAGAGCCCGGCCGGGGCCCCGCTCTCCCCAACCGGCCAGAGCGCCGGGAGGAGGGCGGAGAGCCCGGCCAGGGCCCCGCTCTCCCCGACCAGCCAGAGCGCCGGGAGGAGGGCGGAGAGCCCGGCCGGGGCCCCGCTCTCCCCGACCAGCCAGAGCGCCGGGAGGAGGGCGGAGAGCCCGGCTGGGGCCCCGCTCTCCCCGACCGGCCAGAATGCCGGGAGGAGGGTGGAGAGCCCGGCCGGGGCCCCACTCTCCCTGACCGGCTGGAGGGTAGCAGGTTTAAAACAAATAAAAGGAAGTTCTTCTTCACACAGCGCACAGTCAACTTGTGGAACTCCTTACCTGAGGAGGTTGTGAAGGCTAGGACTATAACAGAGTTTAAAAGAGAACTGGATAAATTCATGGTGGGTAAGTCCATTAATGGCTATTAGCCAGGATGGGTAAGGAATGGTGTCCCTAGCCTCTGTCTGTCAGAGGGTGGAGATGGACAGCAGGAGAGAGATCACTTGATCATTACCCGTTAGGTTCACTCCCTCTGGGGCACTTGGCATTGGCCACTGTCGGTAGACAGGATACTGGGCTAGATGAACCTTTGGTCTGACCCAGTACAGCCATTCTTATGTTCTTATGTTAAGGTGAGATCTGCCCCGTCTCTCAGAGGGCAAAGCGAGTGGACTGGCCTAATGGCGTCATCACAGTGTCATGCATTCATCTAGCACGTCCCACCCCATAGGATCCCTAAGCCCTTTCCTGCTACACTATCTAGTACAGTCCTTTCTCCTACTACTGGAATTCATCCACTGCTGGGGAGGAACACAGCAGCTGTTTAACAGTGCACAGCAACAACCGCTTAGGACAGGAAGGGAAGAAGCATCCTGTGTCCATCTAAACCTTTAGTGGGAATGCATGGAGGCCGACTACAGTTATCCCAAAGGGGATTTGGCTGGGACACAGTGGTTAAGGCCCCTCCACTTGGAGCTCTCTAATAACCACAAATCTCTGGCAGCACAGGACCCAGTACAACTCAGCCAGTCAAAGCCTCTCTACAATGCAGGAGCGTGGCAGCAAGTGCTGCATGAGGACTGGGGGGCTCATGGGGCTAGGAACGAGCTACGGAGGTTTCCCAGTTCCCAGTTCAAATCCAGCTGAGGGCACTTCCAGAAACAACCCTCTGAGGCTTGCCTGGTGGCCCACATGAAATGCGTTCGGGAGCTCTCTGTCCAGCTCCTGAGCCCACTGGCACCCAATCCCTGGTGCTACCCTGGCAGAGAGACCAAGTACTGGGTAGCCAGCAGGCCTATGGCACGTTGGCCATGCAGCACCATCCTTACCTGAGGACAGACTGGGCTGTCCCACGCTGGCCTCTCGCCCAGTTAGAGTGACACAGAGGCGGAAGGGCAAAGCGCCTCACACCAGTCTCATCAGTGGAGGGGGCAGCATGCCCCAGCGGCGCAGTGACAGTCCCAGTCTCCACATCTAACGAATGTTCTGCCCCCATTGCCTTATAGGGAGCTGGGGAATGGCTAAGCCCAAATGCCTCTGCGGAAAGGGAGTGGGACAAATGGCACAAGGGAGACAAACAAAGCGGGGGGGGGGGGTTGAAGAGGAGCCAGATGTTGGCGAGTGGCAAGATGGACAAATGCCCAGTCACACCCGGCTCATTCAGCTGCTGTGCTGTGTGTACTGGGATGGGGAACAGCCCGGGGGTGGAGGCTCTGCTTGTTCACCAAGAGAGGAAAATAATGCTGGGGAGGGGGTGGGGGTGAGGAGACACAGGCCAGGGCTCCCTCCCTGCCCCACATGCTCCAAGCCACTCGTGCGCATGCATCCCGCACCCCCTCCCCCACGTGAACACAAGCACCGGAACATACACATACGCTCCAAGCCTAGAGGATGTGTGTCTAGAGGGGACCACACCCAGCTAGCACATGGCAGAGGGGAAGGCTGGCCTAGTGATGAAGAACCCCCGTGGGAGTCAGGGTGCTGGGAGCAATCCGTGCTGCAGACACCCCGGGTGGCCGTGAGTGGCTCTAGGGGATGTGCTTTGGCCACTGAACAAGCTCCAAGCCTTGTAAGTTGGATCCCTCCCCTTGTAGGTCAGACCAGGCGATCCCAATGACGATCTAGGAACTAGCGTAGAAGTGACCAGGGCTGGGCCTGCCCCAACCCACCACCCAAAGCCGCTCAGCTTGGAGGAGAGGGGTCACTCCAGCCGACCAAGGTTTCCAAGAGTGGCTAGTGGTTTGGGGGCCCCAGTTGAGACACCTTCCAGGGGCCCAATTGTTCAGCCACTGGGGCACACCAGCCCTCTGAGCCTCAGGCCCCTTTGAAGGGTTCCAAGCCAGCCCCCAGCTGGAGATCTCGGCCTTCATCTTTATCATGGGGCCAACCCAAAGGCAAGCCCCCACGTTCAGAGCCCAGATCTAATGCTGGGGTGTCCATCCCTCTCTGTGGCAGAATCCAACCGGTGTTGCTGCCTGTGCTAGCGGTGTCCAGTCCCAGCCTGTCCCAGACCCAATGCAGCCTTTGAAGCATCCCCAGATGTTTCTGTGAGGCAGGACCCATTGCCATGGCTCCGTGGGAACAGAGGATCTTTTGTATTCGCTTTCCTGCCCCCCAGCCCACTTCAGCCTTGACAAGCAATTTTCTTGCATTCTCTCTTTTAGCGGGCAGATGCCCTATGGCCCGGCTGCTGGTAGCCATGCAAGCCCTTTGAACTAGGCTTTCTGGGCCTGGCTTGGATTCAGAGTGGATCTGGTCTGATCCTGCTAATTGCTCCCAAAGAAGAGAGCACTGGTCCCTGGAGCTGCTTTATTCCATTCCAGCCTCTCGCCCTTGCCAGCCTGGTGCCAAGACACATGTGGCGTTCTTGCCACGCAGCCCAGGATAAGAATCGCATCGGTGTGCATCCTGGCACTGGAGGAGGGTTCTGTGGAATGCCCCAAGCTCTGAGCAGATTCCAAACAGCAGCAAATGCCTGGGATCTCCTTAGTCGGGGAATCCGCCAGGAAAGCAGCAGTGTTGGATGCCCCCAGCATGGCGGAAATGCGTCGTTTGCTGCCTCCCCCTGGAGCTCAGGGCTGGAAGGTCAAATCCTTGGCTCTAAGTGGAAGGGCAAAGATCCTGCTGTCTGCAGGACACGAACCTACATAGCTACCAGTTATATCTGCAGATACCGTGGGTTCAGGGCGACAGACACGTCCAAGGCTCTGTACCTGGCAGGTTGGATCTTTCGTCAAGATTGCTTCCAGTGTCATG